>NC_088371.1:12903246-12923246 GCF_034508935.2 Berghia stephanieae
GCAGGTTCAAACCCCACCACCGCCGCGAAAAATTTTTTTATTCTCTATTGCCTTCTGGCACTTTTCTACTCACTTCATATCTTGTTGTTACCAACATAAGTGCCTGCTCCACTCACTTTTCTGAATTAAAAATTCACCCCATACACCGGAGCATACTCAATGTCTCAATCGTTTCTATGTTATATGTTTGTGATGAGAATATTGGCTATTAAGCTTAACTGCTGGTCAAAATTACTTCGCGATGGTGGTGAACGAATCGGCGATCTCAAGAAGTGGGTGAGAGAGAGGGATCTAGAAATGACTTTGGGTTTGAAACGAATATTTTTGTGTTCGTGGATAGCTCACACGGTAGAGCCACGCTCTCACCTGCCAGGCGGAGTTGTCGTACCAATAAGGTCGCAGGTTCAAACCCCACCACCGCCGCGAAAAAAAATTTTATTCTCTATTGTCTTCTGGCACTTTTCTACTCACTTCATATCTTGTTGTAAAATGAGTACATGGCCGTCAACAGCGTTGTCTCTGTCCGAAAAAAAATGTAATAGCGCCTAACAGGCGTCATGTCCCATCCTACATGTTAAATGTAACTGTTGGCCAGGGACCCCTTGTAAAGCGCGTTCAGTAAAATTGCACTATATAAAAGCTCCAAAAAAAAAATAAAATAAGACAATAGGTAACATTATAATGTCTCGGTAGTTTACAGGATGCAAATCAAATTAATTCTCTATCTAGATACATTATTAGCGTTTTATTAAGGAAAACGAATACTAATTTCACAGTCCAAAATAATTGTTAGAATTTTTATTTCAGCTTCAAATTTAAAATTAAAACTAACTTTGAGCACTTCTTTGGAGCACAGTATCCACTAAACGTGCTCAGAGCCAACGGCAACTTTTAACAGGTAGGGCTATTCAGGACGAAACTACAATTCTCTTTTCGACCGAGACAACACTGTTAACGACCACATACCTACTCATTTAGATCTTCTTCTTCTTCTTCTTCTTCTTCTTCTTCTTCTTCTTCTTCTTCTTCTTCTTCTTCTTCTTCTTCTTCTTCTTCTTCTTCTTCTTCTTCTTCTTCTTCTTCTTCTTCTTCTTCTTCTTCTTCTTCTTCTCTTCTTCTTCTTCTTCTTCTTCTTCTTCTTCTTCTTCCTCTTCCTCTTCCTCTTCCTCTTCCTCTTCCTCCTTCTTTTTCTTCTTTTTCTTCTTTTTCTTACCCTTTTACTACTACTACTACTACTACTACTACTACTACTACTACTACTACTGCTACTACTACTACTACTACTACTACTACTACTACTACTACTACTACTACTAACTTCTTCTACTACTACTATAATAATATACTACATACTACTACGTTATACTACTACTACTCACGACTGTTACTACTATACTACACTTACTACTACTACTACTACTACTACTACTACTACTACTCTACCACTACCACTACTACTACAACAACTACTACTACTACTACTACTACTACTACTACTACTACTACTACTACTACTACTACTACTACTACTTCTACTACTACTACTACTACTACTACTACTACTACTACTACTACAACTATCATCGCAACTGCCACCACAACTAACACACCAATTCAAAAAGATAGCATTAGTCAAATCTACAAAACGTAATGATAGTATTACAGCAATAAAATAATATTGTTGTCCATAGCACATAAAATATTACCCAAGATTAATTACCTCTGGGGTGAATTACCCTTTACCTTTCCTTACCCTCTAGTACATCCGTGCCACAAGAGGTCATTCTCCTCTTTCCACTTCACCCCACCTGCAACGTGTTTCAATACTTATTCCATACTTGACAATAGAATATAATGTACTCTATGATTGAACACATGTTATCATTAGCAATTTGGCGTAAACAGAAAATACCCGGAATCGTGTATCTACCTGATTTGTATCAAAAGAATTGTAAGAAAAGTAAAATAAATATGTGACCCCTCGTCTGAAAGCGGTATTATGTCGGGATGCACCAGATTCTAAAAAGTCAAATTATAGTTAAACTGGTCAAAAATATGAAATGTTGGTATTTAGCACAGTAAAATATGAAATTTATTCTCTCTAAAGCATATAAACTCAACTTAAGCATGATATTTATGGCTACGAATTCCATTTTCAGCACATTAATCATCCCGACTTAATACCGTTTTGAGACGAGGGGTCACATTTATAAACGTAAGCTTTGTATATAGGCAATATCCACTAAACGTGCTAAAGGTGCTTTACATTGGGCAGGGTCATTTGGCCGTTCTTGATGGGCGGGGCAACAAGGTCACTCTTGCAGATTCTCCTATTATATATTTTCCTTTTCCGACTTTGGCCTGGAATGAAACTATTTTGTTTTGACCTGGCCCTGTTCGGAGCCTGAAGGGAAACGATGAAATGTATATTGTTTGCCCCCCCCCCCCCCTCCCCCTCCTCCCCTCCCCCCCTCCCCCCCCACCCTTCTTAATCCTCTTCTGTTATGCACATAATATAGCGTTCTTATTTTAAATATGGAGTACGCTTTTGAATATATTCCTGTTAGCGATATCCTTTGTTTGTATCAGGATAGGATTTTTAGGTGACCTCAAAGTAAGTACGTTGATAGTTGCTCTTGTAATCTATTTATGTCTCCTTGCTGTCCTTTTGAGAAAACGGTAGACTATAAATAAATAAAAATTAGATCTTTTTTTAGAGCTTTTATATAGCGCAATATCCACTAAATGTGCTCAAAGCGCTTTACAAAGGGTCCCTGACCAACAGCAACACGTAACATGTAGAACGAGACATGACGCCTGTTAGGGGAAATTACAATTTTTTTTTCCGACAGAGACAACGTTGTTGACGCCAGGTACTCATTTTACACCTGAGTACGGTGAGAGAATGTGAGTAAAGAGTCTTTTCCAAGGACTCAACTATACGCCGAGCGAGGCTCGAACCCAGGACCTTCCGATCCAAAAGCGAGTGTCATACCACAAGACCACATAGCAGCACAAAATAAACACCTTTTCTCCATATCCACCAGTTTGAACTATCCAATCACTCATCAGTGGACGGGCTGTAAGTAATTTTTTTTTTAATTGGACTCAAAAGGGAACAAAAGTGTGATATAAAAAAAAACAAAAAAAACGGTTGCAATCTCATTGGAAGTTTAAAACCACTCTTCAGGGGAACTTGATACATAATAATAATAATAAATGGCATTTATATAGCGCTTTACCCCGTTGTCACAGGCTCTAAGCGCTCCAACATATCGAGTGTAATTGAAGGCTGGTTTTCCAAAACTGTTAAGTCGATTTTTCTACTTTTTAAAGATTTTCCATCCATGAGATAAATTGAAACGTAAACTTTATTTTAAGCATCAATTGACACAAGAAGTTCCCTATATATTTGTGTGAATTTGAAATTTAAAGATGGTAAAATAATAGACCGAATGATAAATTTTAAGGGAAATAATCCTCAATATATCTCAAAATGGGAAAAAAACGGGAGTTAGGGAGTTTTGGAAAACCATTCTTCAATTGATCTTCTAGTTTCACACTGATGGCATCTTGATTGTAAGTCTAAATATAAGCTGGTCGTCAATAAAGATCAGCCATTCTCTCTTTTTTTTAACGGTCTCTGGTCCTAAGAATCTGCGTATGTATAACCCTGCTACTAAACTAGTTATGCCTCCTTATGATTCTATATGTATCCTATTCATTATTATTAGTCCGCCGAAGGACTGGTTACATTCACACTTCCTAGGAGTTTGGAACCGGAAGAGTAGACGGTGTGACGTCATGACTCTTCAGCCCTATCCCGGCATCGCTTCGACCGGTCCTTTTTACGTATAGATAGTATGCGCTTGGCTAAGAAGCTCACAACATTGCCATCCGGACCAACACACAAAACTATGTGTAACATTGAACGTTTATAGTCTCGTTCATGCAGTTTAGTGAGAATTCCTCTTAAACATAGATGGCAAAAAACAATAACAAAGACCAGAGTGACGTCATCTTCGTTTTATCTATAAAGCGATAGAGCAGGAGTCCCAAGGTTTTCAATGCATCATCGTATTATTATTGCAATCACACATCTGGAAGTTAGCAGTATATCGATTGGATGTTTTCAACACACCTAATATTATTGGCTGGTATCGAGAATACCACTTCTCTTCAATTTTCTTGTCTACTTCAGACGTCCTTTTCTATTCTCCTCAGATAGGCCTCTCTCTCTCTCTCTCTCTCTCTCTCTCTCCCTCTCCCTCCCTCTCCCTCTCTCTCTCTCTCTCTCTCTCTCCGTATGTGTGTGTGTGTGTGTGTGTTCTAGAACTTTTTACAATCCCATATTCTTCCTTTTTACAAACAAATAAGTGTCTCTTTCTCCCTCTCTCTTTCTCCCCGGTCCACACTTCCTCTCTCTCTCTCTCCGTCTCTCTCTCTCTCTCTCTCTCACTCACTTACTCTCTCACTCTTTCTTCCCTCTCTCTCTCTCTCTCATTCTTTCTCGCTCTCTCTCTCTCTCTCTTTCTCTCTCTCTCTCTCTCTTTCTCTCTCTCTCTCTTTCTCTCTCTCTCTCTTTCTCTCTCTCTCTCTCTCTCTCTGTATGTGTGTGTGTGTGTGTGTGTATGCGTGTGTGTGTGTGTAAGTGTCTCTTTCTGGACGGGGTTCCTGGCCTCCCATAGCGGGCTGGGTGGCACTTACTATGTCTTCTATCCCCTTATGTCTGTTTTCCAAATGCTTTCTGTCTTTGTTTTGGAATGAGATTACTTGGGTTTTTCCCCCTGGCTCTTGCCGGAGTGCTTGGCGGAGAGGGAAACAGTCAAATGCAAAGTTGCTGTTTTGGGAGATGATATTTTTTTCCTTGTAAATCATCTCTTTGTCATGTATTGCTATATTTGTTGTTATGAATTTATAATGTAAACATTTGAGTGTATTCCTTTCAGTGTGATCTTGTGTTGATATCTGAGTGAGTCATCAGGTTATCTCAAATTAAGTACATCGATAGTGTGCGGCTATGTGGTCTTGTGGTATGACACTCCCTTTCGGATCGGAAGGTCCTGGGTTCGAGCCTCGCTAGGCGCATAGTTGAGTCCTTGGAGAAGGCTCTTTACTCACAATCTCTCACCGTACTCAGGTGTAAAATGAGTACCTGGCCGTTAACAGCGTTGTCTCTGTCCCAAAAATTTGTAATATCGCCTGACAGGCGTCATGTCTCGTCCTACATGTTATGTGTTGCTGTTGGCCAGGGACCCCTTGTAAAGCGCTTTTAGCACATTTAGTGGATATTGCGCTATATAAAAGCTCAAGTTTTTTTTTGTTTTGTTTTTTTGCTCTTGGAATCTACATATGTTCCCTATTTGAACCAATTCACCTTTGTCTTGCCTTTTCTTGGGTGTACTTAAATTGTAATTCTAGAACTTTTTACTATTCCACATTCATCCTTTTTACTTACTAAATGTGTTGCAAGCGCCGTAAAACCCTTAAAAACAAAAACAAACAAATAAGTGTCTCTTTCTCGCTCTCGCTTTCTCCCCGGTCCACCCCCCCCCTCTCTCTCTCTCTATCTCTCTCAATCTCTCCTTCTCTCTCTCTTCTAGACACATATCCCAGCACATAAGCATTCTCTCTTCCTGTCTCTCTCCCTCTCTATCTATCTCCCTCTCTATCTATCTCCCTCTCTATCTATCTCCCTCTCTATCTCTCTTCCTCTATCCTTCTCTCTCTCTCTGTCTCTCTCTCTCTCTCTCTCTCTTTCTCCTTCTCTCTCCCTCTTTCTTCCCTACCCCTTCACTCTTGTTTACTCAAACACCTTTTCCTCCACGGTGGAGATTATCAACGAAAGAAAGTATGATCACTGAAATGAGACAAAGAGGCTGTCGAAAGAAGAGACAAAGAGCCTGTCGAAAGAAGAGACAGAAAGGCTGTCGAAAGAAGAGACAAAGAGGCTGTTGAAAGAAGATACAAAGAGGCTGTCGAAAGAAGAGACAAAGAGGCTGTCGAAAGAAGAGACACAGAGGCTGTCTAAAGAAGAGACACAGAGGCTGTCGAAAGAAGAGACAAAGAGGCTGTCGAAAGAAGAGACAAAGAGGCTGTCGAAAGAAGAGACAAAGAGGCAGTCGAAAGAAGAGACACAGAGGCTGTCGAAAGAAGAGACAAAGAGGCTGTCAAAAGAAGAGACAAAGAGGCTGTCGAAAGAAGAGACAAAGAGGCTGTCGAAAGAAGAGACAAAGAGGCTGTCGAAAGAAGAGACAAAGAGGCTGTCGAAAGAAGAGACAAAGAGGCAGTCGAAAGAAGAGACACAGAGGCTGTCGAAAGAAGAGACAAAGAGGCTGTCAAAAGAAGAGACAAAGAGGCTGTCGAAAGAAGAGACAAAGAGGCTGTCGAAAGAAGAGACAAAGAGGCTGTCGAAAGAAGAGACGAAGAGGCAGTCGAAAGAAGAGACACAGAGGCTGTCGAAAGAAGAGACAAAGGGGCTGTCGAAAGAAGAAACAAGGAGGCTGTCGAAAGAAGACACAAAGAGGCTGTCGATAGAAGAGACAAAGAGGCTGTCGAAAGAAGAGACAAAGAGGCTGTCGATAGAAGAGACAAAGAGGCTGTCGAAAGAAGAGACAGAGAGGCTGTCGAAAGAAGAGACAAAGAGGCTGTCGAAAGAAGAGACAGAGAGGCTGTCGATAGAAGAGACAAAGAGGCTGTCGAAAGAAGAGACAAAGAGGCTGTCGAAAGAAGAGACAGAGAGGCTGTCGATAGAAGAGACAAAGGGGCTGTCGAAAGAAGAGACAAAGAGGCTGTCGAAAGAAGACACAAAGAGGCTGTCGATAGAAGAGACAAAGAGGCTGTCGAAAGAAGAGACAGAGAGGCTGTCGAAAGAAGAGACAAACGAGGCTGTTGAAAGAAGAATCAAAGCTCTCAACGGTCGCCCTCAACAAATTAAATCCTGTCTAGATCAGGGACCCCAAAGTAAAAATCAATATAAAGATCAAATTATGTAAAGCTCGTGTGAAGCCTATAGATAGTATGCACTTGGCTAAGAAGTTCACAACATTGCCATCCGGAAGTAAAACTGACCAACACACAAAACGGTGTGTAACCTTGAAGGTTTATAGTCTGGTTGATACAGTTTAGTGAGAAGTACTCATAAACGCGGATGGCAAAAAACAATAAGAAAGACATGAGTGACGTCATCTTCGAACTATCTATAGCTTATTTGCAACTGTGATACCTGGGCATTAACACGAAGCGAGGAGCAAAAACTTGATAGGTTTCACTGAAAACAACTCTAGAAAGTCCTGAACATTCGATACTCAACGAAAATTAGTTATCGCGCAATCTAATGCAAGTGTTATGAAACACCTCTCTCTCTCTCTCTCTCTCTCCCTCTCACTCTCTCTCTCACTCTCTCCCTCTCACTCTCTCTCTCACTCTCTCTCTATTTATCTATCTATCTACCTCTCTCTCTCTCTCACTCTCTCTCTGTGTTTATCTATCTATCTACCTCTCTCTCTATCTCTCTCTATATCTCTGTCTCTCTCTGTCTCTCTCTCTGTGTTTCTCCCTCTCTCTTTCTCTCTCCCTTTCTCTCTTTCTCTCTTCCTTTCTCTCTCCCTTTCTCTCTTACTCCCTCCACCTCTCTCTCTCTTTCTCTCTCTCTCCTTCCTCTCTCTCTCTCTCTTTTTTTTTATTTTTTCTTTCTTTTTTTTTCAAATTAAAAAATCATGTAATCCTGTAAATAGTAAATATAAAGAACGACCGTCTGACCTATGACAATAGGGTAACATGGGTATGAGGTCAAAAAACTGTTTCCATTCTCATTGGAAGTGTAAAACCACTATTTCGGAGGACTGGGTAGATACCTCGTGTAATTGAGCTTCTGGTTTTAGAGTGATTGCATTTTTTTTTTAAATTCAAATTGCTCCAAGGAATTTGGAACCGGAAGAGTAGAAGGTGTGACGTCACGACTTCTATGCCCTATTATTACTCAGTGGCCAACGAAAGCATTCGTTCAATAGGTCGGTTTCTATGTGATGTTTTCTGGTCAACACTGGTATTTGTTTCTTTGTGCGGCTATGTGGTCTTGTGGTATGACATTCGCTTTTGGATCGGAAGGTCCTGGGTTCGAACCTTGCTCGGCGCATAGTTGGAAAAGACTCTTTACTCACATTCTCTCACCGTACTAAGATGTAAAATGAGTACCTGGCAGCGTTGTCTCTGTCGGAAAAAATTGTAATATCGCCTAACAGGCGTTATGTCTCGTTCTAATTGGTACGTGTTGCTGTTGGTCAGGGATCCTTTGTAAAGCGCTTTGAGCACATTTAGTGATTATTGCGCTATATAAAAGCTTTTTTATCCCCTTTGCATATTTGTTTATTTGTTGTTGATTTTTTTTTCTTCCGAAATAGCTTTTTTATTTAAAGATGGCATCTTTTAAAATGACATTGAGAAAATTGGCTGGCTTCGTCTAACGTCAAACAAACCAATCGAACTGGATGGACCCCCGACAGGCCCGGCCCGTCTCCTATTAGTTTGATTGCATTAGGGGGTCCGCGTTGACCTTGGGGAACCATTGATATTCCACGCCCGGGCACATAATTTGTCACCTACCGCCACTACACGGTATCACGTCACAGGGGTTTAGATCAAGAGATGAAGTGATTAGGAAAGTGCTAGAAGACAATAATAGACAATAAACATTTTTTTCGGGTTTGAACCCGCGACCTTACTGGTACGACAACTCCGCCTGGCCGGTGAGAGCGTGAATCTACCGTATGAGCTATCCACGTTTAGAACGAAGCCTTCGTTAAGTAATTGATGATATGCGCCTAGGTAAAATACTTACAAAATCCGCCAGCCGGATATAGCGTACCGACGCTCACATTTTTGTGTAACCTTGAAATTTTATATTGAACGTTTCTAACATTATCAGACTTGCAATAAAATAATTACGCAGAGTACTAAACCAACTTGCACTTATTTGTAGGTCTGATAGCTAAATGTATTCATTATGGGCTCATTGTTGCAATAAATGGACGCATAATATTGTCAATCACAACAACGTTAAACTAGGCCCACCATTGATGGGTTCGGATGTCAGACCTGCAAATATGTGAAGGTAGAACTAAATACTCGGCAAATGGTATTATGTGGGGATGTTACAGACTCCGAAAAGTGTATTAGACATAATAATATATGACTCCTCAAAACGGTATTAAGTCGGAATGATTAAGATGCTGAAAATGGAATTTGTAGCCCGAAATATCATGCTTAAGTTGAGTTTATATGCTTTATAGATGAGAAGGAATATCATATTTTACTGTGCTAAATACCAACGTTTCATATTTTTGACCATTTTAACTATAATTTGACTTTTTAGCATCTGGTCCATCCCGACATAATACCGTTTTGAGACGAGGGGTCACATATTATGATTGGAAATAAGAATCTCGGGTGTTTCGGAATGTTCTAAATTCATTTTTTTTTCAACGAAAAGTTTCAATTCCGTGTCTATAAATGCAATTTCTAGCTCCTAGTTCATCCTGACATAATGCATGTTTAAAAAGAGCTAAATCGAACAAAACCGTGATTAACGGTGCTCAATCGTACAAAAACCGTGTTAAATCGTACAAAATCGCGATAAACCGTGATAAATCGTACAAAAACCGTGTTAAATCGTACAAAAACGTGTAAATCGTACAAACGCGATAAAGCGGTGTAAATCGTACAACCATGATAAACCTGCTAAATCGTCAAAAAACCATGCTAAACCGTACAAAACGCGATAAACCTTGTACAAAGCGTGATTAAGTAAATCGTCAAAAACCATTGTTTATTTACCCAAATTGTAAACTTTGAAAATCGGATTTAATTGACCCCATTAACATTTCTGTTTTCATTTTGCCAACGAATGACATAGCGAATTTGCAATTGACAGCCAACATCCTGTTTTCATTTGCAAATTAGACAAGCAAATTTCCAAAGACATCACCATCATTACTCTTGATCATCATTCAATCAAATTACCCCATACCACATCATCACCATCATCATCATCATATCCCATCACTCACACCATCATCATCATCATCATATCATCATCATCCATCATCATCATCATCATCACCATCATCATCATCATCATCACCATCATCATCATCACACATCACCAATCACACATCATCCATCATCATCATCATCATCATCATCATCATCATCATCATCATCATCATCATCATCATATCACCATACCACATCCACACACACCACATCATCATCATCATCATCATCATCATAGCTTTCTTCAGATCACCAAAATCCGCCATAATAATAATCTCTTTGAACGATCAGTGACTGGGAATAGAGTAGAGTAATTATGACGATACTGATCTCTTTGTGATATTGGCTGCCATGGTCCACCGCCATTATCTTTCAGATTAGACCAGAAAAAATCACTTTTATCACTTTGGCTCCAAAATGGGACGAATCCAAGACATCATTGATAGATTAAAATAAATCTTTAACTAGTCTACAACAGTATTTATTAACCTTTGACTACGACGAACGCATCAAAGACAAGTACAGTTTTTTTGTTTGTTTGTTGTTTGTTTTATTGGGAGGGGGGGGGGAGTCGATTTGTTTGTTGTTTTGTTTTGATTTTGATTTTTTTTAAAAATATATTTATTATTATTTTCATTTGTCTTTTTTAGTTCATATTTTTTGGTTCTTTTTTTTTTTCCTTTACAAAAAAAAGTCCCTTTTCCCCTTTTTTTCCCCTTTTTTTCTTTATTTTTCTTTCTTTATTTCTTTTATTATTCTTGGATAAGGTGGGGATGATTTTTAATCTAGTTACCCATTGTCTTTAACAAACCGTGTTATTTGGTGTTGGGGCAGATGTCGAAAATGTAATATATGACCTTAATCTTTTAGGGGTTTTTGGGGTTTTTTTTTTTTTTTTCTTTGGTCTCTCTCACCAGTTAAGTGATGTACTCTAGAAAGACACGTATTTTAAAATTCAGCCAGAAAACTCATCCTTCAAATATTGATCAATTAAAACGATCCTCATCTTGGCAAAAACTTCCAAACCTGAGACTTCGCGAGGTGCTTGAAGTTTCAGGGATTGGTGATATTTTTTTTTGCCAAGGTCATTTAAATTGATCGATATTTAATTTGAAGGACGAGTTTTCTGGCCAAATTTTAAAAATGCGTGTTTTTCCAGACTACGACAGTTAACTAACTGGTCAGAAAAACTCTCTATCCTTTCTTTATCCTACTCTACAAAATGAAAAAAATAAACTTAACCAAATTGTATACTATTGACGATTGTCTCAAATTTCAATACCTAATTTACCACGACTTAATCCCGTTTTTTAAAGATATATGTGACCCCTCGTCTCAAAACGGTATTATGTCGGGATGGACCAAATGCTAAAAAGTCAAATTATAGTTAAACTGGTCAAAAATATGAAACGTTGGTATTTAGCACAGTAAAATATAATATTCCTTCTCCTCTATAAAGTATATAAACTCAACTTAAAGATGATATTTCTGGCTACACATTCCATTTTCAACATCTTAATCATCCCGATTTAATACCGTTTTGAGACGAGGGGTCACATATTTAATACGAAATCCAACGTTTTACTCTACACGAAATTCAACAAGACAAACTGTTTTGTCAGTGAAAACGGTACACAATTTCATAACGCAGTTTCTTGTTATTTTGTTGGGTTTGGGTTTTTTTTTGTTTTGTATCGGTGATTGAATTTATCGTTGAAACACAATGCTAAATTGAAATTGGATAGCGTTTATCTTTCATCGTTCAGAAATTATGGTGATGAAAATGTTTTGTTTCTTTTTTTTTTTTTAATTTGTGTTTTTTTTTTCTATATATTGTTTTTAACATTGAGTTTGGATGATATTGTCGATATGGTGTAACCGCTGTACGTTTTAACAAACTATTTGATAGATACAGACACTGAGAGAGAGAGAGAGAGAGAGAGAGAGAGAGAGAGAGAGAGAGGGAGAGAGAGAGAGAGAGAGAGAGGAAGAAAAACGCAGAGAGAGAGAGAGAGAGAGAAACAGAGAGAGAGAGAGAGAAAGAAAGAGAGAGATAAATGAGAGAGAGAGAGAGAGAGAGAGAGAGAGAGAGAGAGAGAGAGAGAGAGAGAGAGAGACCAAAGGGCAGGAGAAATGGGGAATAGAATTCCTTCAACAGGATTAGTAACCGCAAACATTGTTTACTATTATTATTGTGGGATTTTAAAACCCAAAGTCGATCTCCTTCTCTCTTCTTCCTCAGGCCTATTGTCAATACTCTGCCGTACTGTGTAAAGAAAAGAAAAAGACATACGAATACTTTAAATTTTGGCCAGAAAACTCGTCCCCATCAAATTGTGTCGATCGATTTAAATGTCTGTCATCTTCTAAAACTCTCAGATCATTAATATTGCGCAGATAATGCCAAAGGCTAATAGAACCGTGTACGTTTGTATATCATAATCTGAGAGGTTATTCATATACTACTACAAACTATATAGAGCATCTATATAGGGCAATATCCAATAAACGTGCTCAAAACGCTTTTCAAGGAGTCTCCAGCCAACAACAACTCTTAACATGTAGGACGAGACAATATTAATACAATTGTGCGGCTATGTGGTCTTGTGGTATGACACTCGCTTTCGGATCGGAAGGTCCTGGGTTCGAGCCTCGCTCGGCGCATAGTTGAGTCCTTGGAAAAGACTCTTTACTCACATTCTCTCACCGCACTCGGGTGTAAAATGAGTACCTGGCCGTTAACAGCGTTGTCTTTGTCCGAAAAATTGTAATATCGCCTAACAGGCGTCATGTCTCGTCCTACATGTTAAATGTTGCTGTTGACCAGGGACCCCTTGTAAAGCGCTTTGAGCACGTTAAGTGGATATTGCGCTATATAAAAGCTCAATTTTAAATTTTTTAAATACCAACGTTTTTCATGTTTTTGACCAGTTTAACTATAATTTGACTTTTAAGCATCTGGTTCATCCCGACATAATACCGTTTTGAGACGAGGGGTCACAAATGATTTCATAGTCTGATAGAAGATGGTTAAAAGCAATCGAGGTGGATATTTGATCTAACGTGGGAATTGTCATTCGATAAGTTTGTCATCTAGCCGAAATAATGAATGAATGAATGAATAAATAAATAAATAAATAAATAAATAAATAAATAAATAAATAAATAAATAAACAAATGGATAGCAGCCTCAAACACCAAAGTGAAGGGTTCAACAATCCTTCTCTAAATTTCTATGCTCTTTTCTAATTCATTTTAAAATCAAATATAGTTAATTCGGACCTCAAACAGTTCGGTCTTTAAACTTGAGGCTTCTATAGATAGTATGCGCTTGGCTAAATACTCACAACATTGCCATCCGGAAGTATAACGAACCAACACACAAAACTCTGTGTATCCATGAACTTTTATAGTCTGGTTAATACAGTTAAGTGAGAATTACTCATAAACGTGGATGGCAAAAAAAAAAATAAATAAATAAATTTAAAAAAAACAACCAAATATCCGACTGACGTCAATACTCTTCAACAGTCGTAACGTCACTTTCTTCCTAATGACGCATGGTAACTTAGTAACACTGGCTCTAAACAATCGGAACAATGGCGGACGCCCGTATGAAATATTTCCCCGGTGAGCATAAAGAGGGAAAAAAACATAAATTTGATCAGATTTTGACTTTTACACATTCTGATCACAAGGCATATGAAAAGTTCTAGCCAGCATGAAGAATAAAAAGTAATGATTTTCTTTGTTTAGAACCAAGATGACCGCTGTTGCCGGGCAGCGTGACATCAGACTACTGAATCCAATTTCATCCTATCAATATAACATAGGTGCATAGATTTGCAGGTCTAATAACCCGAACGTAATTTTGGGCTTGATTTAACATTGTTGTAATGGACAATATTTTGCCTTGGTTAGAAATTATTTCCATCACAACAATGAGCTCAAGACAGTTTGTGTTATCTGACTTGCAAATATGTTCACGTCGTTCATAACGAAATAGAAAGGGGAAAAGATTTATTATAATTTATTTATTCATTTATTTATTTATTTATTTATTTATTCATTCATTCATTCATTCATTCATTCATTCATTTATTTTTTTATTCATTCATTCTTTCATTCATTCATTCATTCATTTATTTATTCATTTATCATTTATTTATTCATTTATTTATTTACTTTTTATTTAATGAATCCGCATCATTGCCGATGGTTACATATAATCATTAATGAGTTACAGTGTTATAAACATCAAAGCGGAAGACGATCGATATGATGAGAGCTAATTAAAATCGCTCGGGGCGGGGGGTACCTTAAAGGAAACAAGGAGAAAATGAATATAGTACAAAGGGCTGTTATTATAATATAAGTCTATTATGACCTTTGGTAGGACATTGACATTGTTCAGCACCTCAGGATAGGATAGTTGTCTATCGTAAAGTGCTTCCCGCAATTTAAATCAGACCCAGCAACTCTGTGAGTTGACTAGAGCAATGATATGGCGCAAAATCAACCAGCGAGTGCCCCAAAGTGCTCCACAAAGGGTCTCTAACCAACAGCAACATTAACATCACGGGACATGACGCCTATTAAGGCGATAGTTCATAAATTATTTCGTCAGAGACCAGGTATTCATTTTGCACCTGAGTACGGTGAGAGATAGCGAGTTAAGAGACTTTTCCAAGGACCAAACTTTGAGCCTCTGTGAGTGGATTCGAACCCTGGACCTTCCTATCCGAAGATGAGTCCTACCACAAGACCACAGAGCCGCACATAATTGACAACTTGTCCCACCACCACCATCAAAAACACTCTCACCACCTCACTACCAATAATATACTCCAGAACTCCCCCCCCCCTCCCAACCCTCCCCCCTCCACCCATCACCCTCCCATCTCCACCAACACCAACAACAGCCAATAATTACTTTCTCACCACTTGACACGGAGTGTCGACGATACCGAGCAAACCAGTTATTGGTCAGAAAAATAACAATTTGCAGTGATGGCCACAGGCGTAATTTGATCGTAAAATTTAAATGAAGGGAAACTACCAAAACCACCCACTCAGACGGGTGTCACTCGGACAAAAGAACGTATTTGACTAGCTGTGGAACTGTGAACCATTATCTGAATCCAATATTATTATGCTAGGATGAGCCAGTGCTGGAATTAATGTTTTTTTTAAACCTCAAAAACTTGAGCTTTAATATAGCGCAATATTCACTACTTCTTCTTCTTCTAGGTTCCATGCCTGGTCCAGGCTTCGGATACTGCATGAATTATCTCTCTCCATTCCTCCCTGTCTCTTGCCTTTTCAAACAGCTCTTGGATTGTTAGGCTGGTGAAGCCCTTCAGTTGGTCTATGAGTGTTTTTCTTTGTCTCCCCCGGGCGCGTTTACCAGGTATTTTTCCACAACTTGCCAGGTATTCATTCTTATCTTTCCTTACTATGTGTCCGAAAAAGGATAGTTGTCGATCCACTATTAAGGGCATTAGTTTCCTTTGTTGGTATGTTTGTTTTAGCACTTCTTCGTTCGTTTTGTGTGCAGTATACGATATTCTCTGCATCCTTCTCAAGCACCACATTTCAAAAGCTTCAATGTTCTTTTGTGTTTCTGCATTTGTAGTCCAGCTTTCGCATCCGTATAACAAGATTGGCCACACGTAGCACTTCAAGACTCGGAATCTAATCCCGAACGACATCTGTTTGTTTTTCAAAATGTTTCCCAGGTCCATGAAGGCCTGTTTGGCTTGAGTTATTCTTGCTCGTATGTCTCGGTTACATCTTCCATCTGTTGTCACTATTGAACCTAGGTATTTAAAACTTTCTACGTTGGTAAGTTGCTCGCCGTGAATCGTTATATTGCAGGTGTTGTTGTTTTCGGGGTTTTTCTGTATTACCATGCATTCCGTTTTGGTGATATTCACTTCCATTCCCTTGGCTTCACTATCTACTACCACTTTGTCAACAATCTTTTGAAGTTGGATTTCTGATGTTGCAATGAGTACCGTATCGTCTGCGTATCTTATATTATTTATGTTGTGACCTCCCACTTTTATTCCCTCCATATTATTTATGCCCCTCATGATTGTTTCTTGGTATAGATTAAACAGATCTGGTGAGGCAACACACCCTTGACGGACTCCTTTCTTAATAGGAATGGAATTTCCTGTAGAGTTTCCGATTTTGATAGATGCCTGCTGGGTGTAGTATAATGTTTGCATGAGTCTGAGGTCTTTCTCATCAGCGCCAATGGAGTGCAGTTGTTTTAGTATTTCTTCGTGGCGTACTCTATCAAAAGCTTTTTTGTAGTCGACAAAACAGAGGTATAGTGGGGTCTGAACCTGTATAGCTCTTTCACTTAAACACGGAGGAGGTATATTGCGTTCCTTGTCCCTCTGTCAGGTTGGAATCCATATTGTTCTTCTGCGATTTCGGGGTTAATCTTATTCCTTAGCCTGTTGATAATTATACGCAACAGTATTTTGTTGATGTGGCTTATTAAACTTATAGTTCTAAAATTTTCGCATCTGACTGCACCTGCTTTCTTTGGTATTGCTATGAAAATAGAGTTACAGAGATCTTCTGCAATATTCACTAAACGTGCTCAAAGCAAAGCGCTTTACAAAGGGTCCCGGATCAACAGCAACACGTTAAACTTAGAACGAGACATGACGCCTGTAAGGCGATACTATTTTTTTTTTTATTCCGACGTAGAAAACGCTGTTAACGGTCACGTATTCATGTTACACCTCGAACACAGGACCTTCCGATCCGAAAATGAGTGCCATACTACAAGACCACATAATATTATCCGCGAATTAAAAAGTGACCCGCCGTCTCAAATGGTGTTATGTCGGGGTGAATATGGGCTGATTACATACGCACTTCCAAGAATGTCGGAAGTGGAAATTTAAATTGTAGCCCCCGGCTGCAACTTGGGGTTTATTTCCATTTATTCCTGGTAAAGAAAAATTATATTCTCTTCTATTTCAAAAGACCCCAAACTCGTATTTCTTATTATTTCAATTCTAAATTTCCTTTTTAGGGTCTAATTCATGCCGACTCAACGCCGTTTGGAGACGATGTGTCACAAATGCGCATTTTATTAACTATTCGATAGTACTGATAGTACTTCGATAGTGCGGCTATGTGGTCTTGTGGTACTACGCTCGTTTTCGGATCGGAAGGTCCTGGAAGGGTTCGAGCCTCGCTCGGCGCATATTTGAGTTCTTTCACCGTACTCAGGTGTAAAATGAGTACCTCGCCGTTAACTGCGTTGTCTTTGTCCGAAAAAAATTGCAATATCGCCTAAACGGCGTCATGTCCCGTTCTACTTGTTATGTGTTGCTGTTGGCTAGGGACCGCTTGTAACGCGCTTTGAGCACGTTTATTGGATATTGCTCTATATAAAAGCGCAATTTTGTTTTGTTTTGTTTTTTTTTTTGTTTGTTTGGTTTTCTTTTGGTGGTGGTGGTTTGGGGGGGGGGGGGGGGGGGGGGGTTACTTTATATTCTCACCATACAAATAGGCTATGGCTATGTGTTCAGAGATGTTTAGATTTCACATAATTTGACATTTAGTTATTTAACCCTCTCCTCACCAATCAAATCATGGAATTTGTGACACACCTTCACACGGGCCCGGACAAATGTAGATGTTTGTTTATGAACAATATCGTTAATGAAATTGGATTCAATAGTCTGATGTCACGCGCCCGGCAACGGCGGCCATCTTGGTTCTAAACAAAGAAAATCATTGCTTTTTATTCTTCATGCTGGCTAGAACTTTTCATTCCCTTTTCATATGCCTTGTGATCAGAATGTGTAAAAGTCAATACATGATCAAATTGATGGGGTTTTTTTCCTCTGGATACGCGTTTAAGCTCGCCGGGGTAATATTTCATACGGCGTCCGCCATTGTTCCGATAGTTTAGAGCCAGTGTTACTAAGTTACCATACGTCATTAGGAAGGAAGTGACATTACGACTGTTGAAGACTATTGACCGCTCTCTGATCAGTGTTATTGTTTTTATATTGCCAAATGGGTAACTAGTTATCACACGATTTTCTCGATCATATTCTAAACGGTTAAATGTATACATAGAACGAAGATGACGTCACTCAAGACTTTGTTATTGTATTTTGCCATCCGCGTTTGTGAGTGATTCTCACTAAACTGTATTAACCAGACTCTTCACGATCATGGATACACATCGTTTTGTGTGTTGGTCCGTTATACTTCCGGATGGCAATGTTATGAGCTTCTTAGCCAAGCGCATACTATCTATACATGATAGTTTTCTGTGTTGGTTCTATTAATCAGACGGTAGAACAGTGGGTATTTTACTTAGACAACTATCATCGATATTAAAAGCTGTGGAGTTTGCTATGTTTACCATTCACTGCCATTGTTTACATTTTGTCCGAGAGGTGTGGTTATCTATGTGTCTGTTTCCATATATTATTATTATATGCGCTTGGCTAAGAAACTCACAACACTGCCATCCGGAAGTATAACGGACCAACACTCAAAACTATGTGTAACCTTGAACGTTTATAGTCTTGTTGATACGGTTTAGTGAGAATTACTCATAAACGCGGATGGCAAAAAAAAAAAAACAATTACAAAGACCTGAGTGACATCATCTTCGTCCTGTCTATAAGAAGCTGCTTGAATATAGACATTCAATTAAGTATTAAGGACTCCAATGTCGACATTGAGAACGATAATCCGTAACGAAGACTACAAAATAACGCATTGACAACATAATAATATATGACAACTCTTACTAAGGAAAAAACAAACTAAGCAAACAAGCAAGCAAACAAATAACAACAACAAAATCGACAAAAAAAACAAAACAAAACAAAAACAAAGCAAACAAACAAACAAAACAAAAGAAACAAAAACAAAACGGAAGTGCAACTGGCACTCTAAACTTTATATTATATATTACACACACTTCCCGTAGATTGTCATAGACATGAAACAGTACTGTAGAAGTTAGACAATAATAATTATACTTGAAATGTTTATATATATATATATAACATAATATAATTTTCAGACATTATATTTTGCAAACCACTTATTATTTCTTTGATGTGTTTATCGGTTTGTGTCCTTTTAATTTATTTGTTGTAGTCAGTCTGTGGAGTATTTGTGTGGAACACAACACTTTGATGTAATGGCCTTTGGCTTAGTTTCGACTCGGTAATTTAAATGATGGTAATCCAACACTCACCCTTGTCTGCGTCGTATCCTAGGGGAGTGTCTCCTAACTGTACACTGTTTGTTCAAAGTCTGCTGGACAAAATGTAATAGAAATAATAAATAGACACACCTACTCTCCGTTTTCTCTTGTGACTCAGAAGAATGAATTATTTTTATAAAGCTCTGCCAATGAAATGGATGAAGAGAGAGAGAGAGAGAGAGAGAGAGAGAGAGAGAGAGAGAGAGAGAGAGAGAGAGAGAGAATATACCATAATAAAAAGAAAACAAAACAAGAAAATTAGAACTTGAGCTTTTATAAGATAACCCAATATCCACTAAACTTGCCCAAAGTGCTTTACAAGGGGTCCCTAGCCAGCAGAAACACTTAACAAGTAACAAGTAGGGCGAGACATGGCGCCTGATAGGCGATATTACAATTATTTCGTCAGAGGCAACGTTGTTAACGGCCATAATTTTACTGTTTTTACACGATGAGTACAGGAACCTCCTTTTCCAATGACTCAACTATGCGCTGCTCATAATTGCGGGACACCATGACATTACGATCCGAGGGGGACTGTCATACCACAAGACCACATAGCCTCACGAAAAATTAGATATGATGTGTCCAAACGTATCAAATCGGTATCATACGTAGGGGTGAACAAGGTGCCAAACAGTGGTTTAAACTATACAATGAAGCCAAATGTAAAATACTAATT
>NC_088371.1:12925746-12930746 GCF_034508935.2 Berghia stephanieae
TGCCATCTTGATACATCCGTGATATGCGGCAGCGTGGCTCAGCGTTACGGTCGTCTTTGCTTCGTACCGGAAAGGTACCGATTCGAATACCCGCTACGTTGTATTGTGGCCTTGAGCAAGTCAACTCGCCCTAGCACAATTTGCGGGGCTGCACTTCTGCAGCTGACGCCTGGGTTATTCTAGCCTTCCCTTGGACTAGACCCGAAAGAAAAACGTCCCCCATTATATTTATTAATGCTGGAAAAATAAAATATTAGCCAAAATGAGAAAATGTGTTTTGTCAGTTTTAGAATATCTTCCCTAATACCATTCGTTCCTATTGTTATGTAGTCATCAATACACTGCTATACCATGCAAAAAAATACGCATTTCAAATTTTGGCTTAAAATGCTCGAGGTCTTCAGATATCGATCTATTAAAATTACCAAATACTATCAAACCTGGGACCTCACAGACGTATTTAATTAAGGAAGGCGAGAGTTTTGAATTATTTTTTTTGACAAGATGAAGGTCATTTTAAAGGATTGACATGATGTCATTGCTGCTCGAGTTTTCTGGCCAAAAAGTTGAAAAAAGTGTTTGGTTGTTTATTTTCGAACACGGCAGTGTAGAGTATGTAAGACAATATGGGACTCATTACGCTTACCTTTGGAAAGTACGTGTGACCTATCGTATCAAAGCAGTATTAGATCGGGATGAACCGGATGCCATAAAGTAGATTTTAAAATTAAAATTATCAGAAATATGATTTTTTGGGCGTATGCTGCATATAAAAATTGATTGATAAAGATATTAAAATTGACAAAATATCATATTTTTAGATGATAAATTCAATATTTTTATCGACTAAATTACTCCCAACATAATACCGTTTAGATAAGGTTGTTCACATTTATTGTTTTGTGCTCATCTTCAAGCCCACAAGCAATAAGCGGTGTGTGTAGCCTAGCTATTATATAGTGTGTTGTTATTTAATATTATCATTAGCAATCATCATCTTTAAGCCAAGCTATTGGGATGTGTGCTTTCATGCATGTGCAGCAGATAATCTGATAATGGTTCTAATCCCGTGTTAATGTTATAAGTGGTGTGTTTGATAAAGTGCAGTGCTAGGTAAAATAAATGTGAAAGAGAAAATAATTGGATTAAATGATATCGGATAGACGGATAATAATAGTATGATGTTGTCGACTTGAATTCCGCACTTTTATAAGCATATTATTGATAATTGAATCACAATCGATATAGTACAGATTCAGTATGCGTATGGCTAAGAAACTCACAACATTATCATCCGGAAGTATTATGCACCAAAGACACAAAACTATGTTTAATCTTGAACGTTTATAGTCTGGTTAATACAGTTTAGTGAGAATGACTCATAACCGCGGATGGCAAAAATACAATAATAGCAAAGACTTGCGTAACGTCAACTTCGTTCTATCTATAGGCTTGTTCTAAACGATTCGTGAAATTTCAAAGAGCGACGACTCAGTAAGCAATAAAGATTCAGACCTTAAAAACTCAACAAATTAAACGAAATTTTGTTCAGTCTTAATCACGGGAAGTTTCATTAAATCTCAAAATGTGTTCTCAACAATAATCTGCTATGTTGAAAACCTGTACATTTTTCAAGTATTCGAAATGATGTCATTTTGTTATATTAAATAACAATGTGAAATTGAATGTAAGCTTTAATTTAATATACGAAAAAAGATACAATGTACGTTTCAGGTTTCCCCTTTATCAACAAAACAGAATGAATGAAACACTACAGACGAATGAGATAATGTCACATTATCTCATTCGTCTGTAAGTGTTTCATAATTGAAGCATACATTCAATTTCACGTTATCAAGTTTATATTCGCATTGAACAAAATCAGAATAAATAGTGACCACACAAAACCCTGAATAACCCAAATGTGACCCCTCGTCTCAAAACGGTATTATGTCGGGATGGACCAGATGCTAAAAAGTCAAATTATAGTTAAACTGGTCAAAAATATGAAACGTTAGTATTTAGCACAGTAAAATATGATATTCCTTCTCCTCTATAAAGCACATAAACTCAACTTAAGCATGCTGTTTCTGGCTACAAATTCCAGTTTCAGAATCTTAATCATCCCGACTTAATACCGTTTTGAGATGAGGGGTCACAAATTTGAAACTATTTCTGAAGCCGTCGCCACCTCGCGACACCACTCTATTTATCTGTACCAAAAAAAGCACTGTAAAATCTTTTGGTGATCTCTCTCTCTCTCTCTCTCTCTCTCTCTCTCTCTCTCTCTCTCTCTTTCTTTCTTTCTTTCTCTCTCTCTCTCTCTCTCTCTTCTCTCTCTCTCTCTCTTTCTTTCTTCTCTCTCTCTCTCTTCTCTCTCTCTCTCTCTCTCTCTCTCTCTCTCTCTCTCTCTCTCTCTTCAACATTCTGGTCCTAATCTCTGGATTACCCTGCTGCAATCCATTAGAGAAATCGAGAATATTTAAAACTTTAACTCTGCTTTGAAAACCCATTTTTTTCATAATTTATTTAGGTGAATGCCGACTGCAATGTTTGTTTTAGCAATATTATGTATTTTGTTTCCATGTTTATCTTTGACTTCTTCTGTTCTGAAAGTAATTCATTATCTGTAAATCGCTTTGAGATGTTTGGTTCATGGGAAGCGCTCAAAAAGTATCATGTATTATTATAAGATAATGTTATTCCTTTGGAGAATTCTACATTACTTTATATGTAAATTGCCTATGAATTCAAATGGCTTTTTGGCGTTTTACTTTAAAATTCAATTAGAATTCAAACCATGTCCTTCGGGTATTTATTGTTCACAGACCTATCTATTTGAAATTTGGAAATATTCATAGTGTTAAAGGGTTAAAAAAAGACACAGTAGACCTTATAACTACCTTTTAAAGTTACCAACCTGTCCTTATTTATTAATACCATTTTGCAAGGGAGTTAATCAACATAATATTTGATTACGTTGAATAATATAAAGATCTGAACAAGTGTGTATGAAAGGTGCTTTGACTTTTAAATGCGTTTTTCTCAAAACTACGATTTCCGTCACTAAAAACCGAACTCCTCCCTCCTAATCTTCCCGGATTTCTTAAACAAAAAAATTATGAGTAATTTGCAATTAATAAACCTTTTTTTCAAGGGGAATAACCTTAACTTTTTAAAGTTTCTAATTTAAAAATCGAAAATTGAGCTTCTAGAACTCTTTGTTTTCCTTTTGTCTACATGTGGCCAAAAAATTATAGCAATCGGTTGATAAACAAAAGGTTTGTTAATGGTTTGTTGTTTATTTTCCAATACGGCGTTTGTTTCCATAGGAACGGTAAACTTTTTTTTTTTAAGTTGTATTCAATCGACATTCATGATTCCCAAACATATACATTGTGACTGTGCCTAGAAATTTAGGATGTTCCATCAAATAAAAAGTTGACCCTTTAGTGCCCCCCACCCCCCAACTAAACTCCTTTATATTATATACTAGCTTTGGCACAATAGCTTCGTTTTCAGGACTCTGATATACTTCCGTTTTGAGAAATCGGTCACATAAAATACTGCTTTATAGATGGAACAAAATTGACGCCACTAAGCTCTTTATTATTGTTTTTAGACAGCCATGTTAATGATTAGTTCTAGATTACATCCAACAGACTATAGACGTTTAAGGTAACACATAGTTTTGTGTGTTGTTATCTCATACATATACGGATAGCGGGCAGCGGATGTTGTGAGTTTTTTAGCTAAACACGTAACATCAATATAATATGTTGATTTGATTTTTTCTTATGTTTCAATATTATCTCGACCTTTTTCCTTGGAATGTGATAATGGCATGAAAACATAAATATTTTGGAGTCAGTTCCTGCCTCGCAGATGTTCAGCATATTCATTCTACCTATACAAAATTGGCTTTTTACCTGGTAATGCTCGATCCTTCTTAACTCAACAGAAACCGTTTAAAAGGCAATCTGTTTAATGGATAGAAAATAATCGACGTATTCACAGGACATCTTGTTTATCGTGTTCTCCCCTTTTCGAACATTCTTATAGATAGTTTGCGCTTGTCTAAGAAGCTCATAACATTGTCATCCGGAAGTATAACGGACCAACACACAAAAATCTATGTAACCATGAAGGTTTATAGTCGGATTAATACAGTTTGGTGAGAATTACTCATGAACGCGGATGGCAAAAAGCAATCAACAAAGACCGGAGTGACGTCATCTTCGTTTTATCTATAGAAGGAACGAAGGTGACGTCACTAAGCTGTATATTAATCATTTTAGACAATCATTTTAATTATTAGTTCTCACTAAATTCTACCAAGCATACTAGAAACGTTAAAAGTTATACATTGTTATATGCGTCGGTACAATATATATCAGGCTGGCGGGTGTTGTGAGTAGCATACCTAAACGCATAGCATCAATATCACAGCTAAATACTGTAATAACACAGTCCAGTGCTGATTCAAACCCGAGTCGAATTAAGTATTTTATATATTATATAAAACTTGAAATTTTATTAAGCGTAATATCCGCTTAACATGAAAAAAAAGCGCTTAACAAGCGGTCCCCAGCCAACAGCAAAGATTAACATATAGATAGTATGCGCTTGGCTAAGAAGTTCACAACATTGCCATCCGGACGTATAACTGACCAACACATAAAACTATGTGTAACCTTGAACGTTTATAGTCTGGATAATACAGTTTAGTGAGAATTACTCATAAACGCGGATGGCAAAAAAAACAATAACAAAGACCAGAGTGGCGTCATCTTCGTTCTATCTATAGCACGGAGCATGATGCCTTTCGGGGATATTACAATGTTGATTTTTAAAAATCTTTTTGCAGACAGATACACCGCCGCTGTTAACCGCCGATTACGATGAGAGAATGTGAGTTTTTTAAAAAGCCTTTTCTAAGGGACTAAACAATGCAGCGCTTAAGGTTCCCCAGGACCTTCCGATCCGATGGCGAGTGTCAT
>NC_088371.1:12933246-12935746 GCF_034508935.2 Berghia stephanieae
TTCTTCTTCTTCTTCTTCTTCTTCTTCTTCTTCTTCTCCTCCTCCTCTCCATCATCATCAGTCTCCTCATGTTCCACCTCCTCCCCTTCTTCATTCTCCTCCGCATCCTCCTTATTCTCCCTCTTCTCCTCCTCCTCCTCTTTCATAAATTATCGTATTTTTCAGCTTTTACTAAAGCACTTTTATATCTATTTCTAAAATAATAATATCGATAAAACTGTTTTAACAAAATAGCACAATTCAAATACAGTATAGATCAATGGCTATTTTATTCATTGGGCCAGTCTGGGCAGATCCCATTAAATATTGGCAGGGGCAACCAAATGTATCTGGTTTCTAAACACATTTCTTCTTCGTCTACTTCAATTATTACTTTATCGTTTCCTCCTTCTTCTCCTTCTCCTCCTCCTCCTCTTCCTACTCCTCCTCTTCCCCCTCCTATACCACCTCCTCATACTCCTTATCCTCCTCTTCTTCCTTCTCCTCCTTCTCCTCCCCCTTCTCCTCCTCCTTCTCCTCATCCTCCTCCTCCTCCTCCTTCTCCTCTTCTTCCTCATCCTCTTCCTCATCCTCATCCTCCTCATCCTCCTCTCTCATACATTAACTTACATTTCAGAATTTACTAAAACACAGTTCATAAATCTAAAAGATAATATCGATAAAAACGTCTCTACAAACGGAACAATTCAATACAGAAGAACAACAAACTTGTTTTCAATACAATTAAAAAAAACAACCTCATTGAACAAAAACAGCTTGTTTTATTCATCGGGTCAGTGTGGGATGATCCCATTAGATATTGGCAACGGTTGCTTTTATCATTTACCCGGTAGCTAAAAATGTTTAATGA
Organism: Berghia stephanieae; assembly: GCF_034508935.2. NCBI lineage: Eukaryota > Metazoa > Mollusca > Gastropoda > Nudibranchia > Aeolidiidae > Berghia > Berghia stephanieae. The sequence goes on from NC_088371.1 coordinate 12,934,097, forward strand.
CGGTATACTCTACTCGTCTCAGACTTAATAATGTGTGGCTTCTTCCTCGTGTATATGACGATAGACTGTAATTTGGCACCATTTGATTTAGGGTCTTGGTGCCAAAACCATGCGGTTGCAAAGAGGGGGCAAAATGAGCTATGTTCTTCTTGTCACGATTTATTATATTGTGTATAATTTTCTTTTTTACACTTCCGGTTTAACTCTTTTCTTACCGATTTTTTTCGGATTCTCCCTCAAACGTCATAGCCATAAAAAAAATGAACTTTGATCCGAAATCGAGTGTCATGCCACTATTATTATTATTTTTATTATTTTTTATTATTATTATATTATTATTATTATTATTATTATTATTATTTATTATTATTATATTATTATTATATTATTATATTATTATTATGTTATTTTGATTATGAATTTTGACCAATCGTCTCCAAGTGGTATTATGTCATGATTTCCCAGGTTTAAGAGAATTTACAAGATGAGGGTCATTTTAGCCGATCGATATTTTAAATTTTAAATATTTTTTTTCAGAGTACGCCAGTTCTAGCGCCTCTGTCACCTTTGCTCCACTTCACCGGAAGTGCATATCGTATATTATCTTTACTTTCCATCAAATCCCTGACATGGCCTTACAGAGAGAACGTCAACATAGCATTGCGCATGCGTCTGTCTCTCTTATCAACTGAGGAAATATATCGTTTGGTGAATGAGATATCACTAATTATATTTGAGAAATCAGTTTTCAAAATGTTATTTTATACCCTACATACTTTTATAAAATAAGAATATAACCAATACACGTATTTTGATGAAAAGTTCACAGTGATGTGTTGCAAAGAATGAAAAATTATAAGGAATGCATCCAAGATTGCGATTACCCGCCATGTAATCATTGGCTTCACGGTTAGGTAACTCAAACTAAAAGATCGCTGGCGCATCACTGTGTGAACTTTTCATCAAAATAAGTTTATTGGTTATAATATTTATGATTTTATAAAAAGTGTGTAGATATATAATGAAACTTTTAAAGTGATATCGTGATATCTCACTAACCAAACGATTAATTTCCTCAGTTACAGTTGATGAGAGAGACGCATGCGCAATGCTATGTTGACGTTCTCTCTATAATGGTATGTAAATCCTTCTGCCCTTTGTAGCGCGTAAGGTCAAGGTCAAGGCTTCCATTGGTCATGGCTATTTACGATAATGTTATTTTTAGTGTCTTGGACATTTGCCCATACAGATTTTGTTGGATTTCCATGATAAAAATGTCGTGAGCTCAGGGTTACTGGTTCTATCTCCACATTTCTTCAATTTGAGAAAAACTGATTTCAAGTTGTTGTTTTTTTAAATAAATAAATGTATATAAACTTCAGCCACTACTAAATAATAGACCCAATTTCCCGATTTGAACTAAAAAATAAAAGAAAAGAAAATTAGTGTCGGTTGAAACCCTTTAAAATATGACGTGTAATACATGCATAATATCTGCAATATTTTCTAAAAACTGAAGATACAACCAATTGATCCCGAGTCCGCAACATACATGTACGTGTGTGTATGTGTGTGTGTGTGTGTGTGTGTGTGTATTTTGCAAAACACTATGAGCATGAAAACAAAAATAGTGTATAAGCGCTGCAAAAG
>NC_088371.1:12940746-12943246 GCF_034508935.2 Berghia stephanieae
CTTCCAATACAAACGGAACGTGACATTAGATCACTCAATCCTAGAGATTTCTGCTACTTTTCATAACTGGAAAAATGAATTTAAAATGAGCATGTACAATATATAGTTTTATTCAACTACCATTAACATATAAAAACTAAAATCATTAGCTTTGATACAACGCCTATAATTGTCTCAGAAAAAATGTAATAAATAGGCATGGGATAAAAGTAACCCTAGTAAACTCCGGATAACGTCGGTTTCAGGGTTGAGTGAGTTAACAAACAGTGTAATTCTACTTCCGAAAGCTTTTAGCCGCCTTTTTAATAATTCATTCTAATGACGACATTGCAGATTAGGCTCAAAATCCAAATGTCACATTTAATATATGAGTTTCTCCTTTAATTCATGTTGGCCGCTTGCTCGGAATCAAAGTCAATCATCTTTCATTATTTGTGTCAGTGCATGACATAATCAGTCGGAAGGTGAAACTTTTGGATTTTTTGTATTTCTGAAAGAATATGCTCCCCGGGACATTTTAATCTTTATTTGAAGTAAATCGGGTCATTTTTCATGAAGTTATGATGTACGGGAAAGGTATCCAACAACTTTTCTCAAATTTCATACTTTATCAACTTGACTAGTGTGAAAATTATTTAGATAGAAGTGAAATTAAGTTTTGATATTTCCCAAAGATGTACATACAGAGTTAATTTAATCATTTATGACAAGAACTCATGTTTTAAATTATAACTGCTAAGATTGATGCTGAAAATGGAATTTATAGCCATAAATATCATGCTTAAGTTCAGTTTATAAGCTTTATAAAGGAGAAGGAATATCATATTTTACTATGCTAAATACCAATGTTTCATGTTTTTGACTAGTTTAACTATAATTTTACTTTTAGCATGATCCATCCCGACATAATACCGTTTTGAGACGAGCGGTCATATATTTTAGAAAGATCTTATGAGCGCAATTTACTATTGCGCTCGAAAGTATCAAATTAAGAAATTAAGGGGCAGGCACCGGTGTAAGATAAAGAATTGAACAAGTGTGAATGAAAGGTGCCAGGCAAAGCGAGAAAGAAAAATACAAGAAAATAAAAACCATCCCAAAAATCACTGGACCTCCACTGGGGATCGAACCTCAGACCTTCTGATTACCGTGAAAGTAGCGTGCAATTTATTTATTTTTGAAATGTCCATAAACTTCTTTTATCTTAACGTTTCTTAAAAACGTTTCTTGAACGGGTAATTTTCCGCTCTTTAGATTGTTTCTTTTTTAAAAATTCGTTTTGTTTCATCTTTTTGTGAAGTTGTTGTTGTTGTTGTTGCTAGATTACATGCCATGCCATTGACAGCTCTGAGAGTTTTATTGTCATTACCGTGTCTAAAAATAGCCTCTTTTAATCTTAGCCTCTTTGGATTTGGATACCAGATTCTGGCAGATGAAGACATTAATTTGTGTTCATTCTCATTACTGCCGTACTCTGGAAAAAAACGATATTTAAACATTTGGCCAGAAAACCCGTCCTTCAAATATCGATCGATTTAAATGACCCTCATCTTGGTAAAAAAAACTCTCAAACTTTAAATATGGGTTTTTCCAGAGTACGGCAGATTAGCGTTTCTTCATTAGACTAACCGATGGATTACCTGGAATCCGTTCTGCATGTCAGAAACATCTAACATGAGCAAGGACATTGAAAAGACAAGGAAGAAACACTGCATAGCATCGTCACAACCTTGAAACCACCGCGTTGTCAGTGTCGAGAAAAACAAAATTAAATCCTATAAACGCCTTACAGCCGCCCTCGTGTCTTAAATGTGACACCTCGTCTCAAAACGGTATTATGTCGGGATGGACCAGATGCTAAAAATGTCAAATTATAGTTAAACTGGTCAAAAATACGAAACGTTGGTATTTAGCACAGTAAAATATGATATTCCTTCTCCTCTGTAAAGCTTATAAACTCAACTTAAGCATGATATTTCTGGCTATAAATTCCATTTTCAGCATCTTAATCATCCCAATTTAATACCGTTTTGTGACGAGGGGTCACAAATGTGGTCCATTATCACAAAACGTTATATGATTAGATGGGTACGACTCAGAAGAGTGGATTCAGAAATGAAATTATGATGAGAAACACAAAATTCGAGTCGTTTACAATACAAGAAATAGTTTTATTATTCTCCACCATGGTCAAGAGAAATGATCTCAAATTTTCATATTAATGATTATATATTCAATTTCCTGCACCTAATTCATTACAAAAAATACCAAAAGAAATTTGAGCTTTTATATAGCGCAATATCCACTAAATGTGCTCAAAGCGCTTTACACAGGGTTTTCAGAACAACAGCAACACATAATATGTAGAACGAAATTTGGCGCCAGTTAGACAATATTACCAATTTTTTTTCCGACAGAAATTAGGCTGTTAACGGCCAGGTACTCATTTTATACCTGAGTAGGGTGAATGAATGTGAGTAAAGTGCCTTTTCTAAGGACC
>NC_088371.1:12948246-12964015 GCF_034508935.2 Berghia stephanieae
AAGAATGTTTATCTTGTATGTACGGAGTCGGAGTAAGTCAGCAGGCGAAAATGATTGTTTGACCTGCATCAGTTCAACATTTGACATTCTAGATTAGTTAAATTTAAGATCTCCTACTGATGACGTCTTCCATTTGATCGTTTCAATTACTTAAAAACGTTTATCCCAGCTATTTCACGATTGGCGAAGTCCCGAGTTTGTGAGTTTTTGCCAAGATGAGAATCATGTAACTCTCTCCTTACCGACCATTTTCAGTATTTTCCCAAAATGGCGGGCTTACCCAGCAGAAACATTGATGTTTTAACTCAAACAAGCTCTCTACAAAACAACCTTATGTTCTTATTAATTAAACAACGATCATTCTTCAAAGCTTATGGTGTACAAACTAAATCTGCATAAGAAAAAAACGTATATTGTGTCGGAACAAATGTGACTATTTTGCTGTAGGTGGTAAGGAGATGGTTAAATCGTTCTATATTTGAAGGACGAGTTCCCTGACTAAGTTTTTGAATATGCGTTTTACCAGAGTACGGCAGTATGAATTGGTCACCAAGTAGCATCGGGAAGAAAACCTTTCTAGCTAACCACGTCCTTTCAAATTACAACGTCATCATTTTCTGAGCTCTTCATCATCACAACCTGTTGTTAATGGTAGGCTGCCATACTTTCAGGAAAACACATTTTAAGAAATTGGCCAGAAAACTTGTCCTTCAATTATCGATATATTGAAAGGACCCTTATTGAGATTGAATCAAAGACTCATAATTACAACATCCGTGAAGTCCCAGGTTTGAGAATTTTTAACAAGACGAGGGTAATTTTAATCGAATGATATTTGATGGACGAGTTTTCCGTCCATTAAAAGAAATATGTTTTCCTCGAGTACAACGGCCGAGTGGTAATATAGTCTGAGTGTGATTTACGTCAGGGCTTTAACACGTCCGATAATAGGTCAAGAACCAGGAGACCAGCCAAGGGAGATAATCCAAGAATTATTTTTAACTCTTCAACGGCCAGACCCAAGAAGGTGTTTTCTTTCAAATGGTAATACTTTATTTATAATCCATCAGCTCAAAATGGTTTTATATCGGAATGAACAAGATTCAAGTTCATTTTAAAGTTAAAATGACCAGCGTCTCAAAGCGGTATTATGTCGGAATGAATAGCACCCCCTCCTCCTCCCCCCCCCCCAACTCTCTCTCTCTCTCTCCTTCCTCTCGAAGTGAATTTAGAAAATAAACCTTGTGCTTTTATATAGCACAATATCCACTAAACGTGCTCAAAACACTCTACAAAGGGTCCCCTGACCAACAGCAACACACAAGATGTAGAACGAAACTTGACGCATGTTAGGCGGTATTGCAATTAATTTCCAACAGAGATAACGCTGTTAACGACCAATTACTCATTTTACACCTGAGTAGGGTGAGAGAATGTAAGTAAAGAGACTTTTTCCAAGGACTCAACTATGCACCGAGCGAGTCTCGAACCCAGAACCTTCCGATCCGAAAGCGAGTGTCGTACCACTAGACATATAGTAGCCACACAAAACATAATAATGAGAAACTCCGAGTGTTTTGCAATGCAAGAAATAGTAATTTATCTCAATCATTACGAAAACAAACTAAACATAAATTTAATGTTTGAAGATATCGAATTCATTTCCATCACATTCTTCATCCCGACATTACACCGTGTGAGATGACTGGTCACATAAATCAACATCATTGCTTGTCGCTCCAACACTGAACCCACTCCACAGCATCTGTGGAACAGACTCGTAGGTCATGGTCAGTGCAGCTGGGCCCATCCTGGCATTCTCTTAGGATGTGCTCCATCGTCTGCTCTGGGCATCCAAATGTACACGACACAAGCTAGTCTCAGCCAGACCCCCTTTTTTTCATGCTTCCAGTTGTTCTCCCGACATGAATGAAATTGTTGCCTAGTAAATGTGAAACAATGTCTGAAATTCCCACTAAACAGCTATTTCCACAGTTCATACCATACGTGACCACTCATCTCAAAACGGTATTAAGTCGGGATGATTAAGATGCTGAAAATGGAATTTGTAGCCAGAAATATCATGCTTAAGTTGAGTTTATATGCTTTATAGAGGAGAAGGAATATCATATTTTACTGTGCTAAATACCAACGTTTCATATTTTTGACCAGTTTAACTATAATTTGACTTTTTATCATCTGGTCCAACCCGACATAATACCGTTTTGAGACGAGGGGTCACATATATCGTGTAGAGCCGTACTCTAAAAAAATCCATATTAAAAAATTTGGCCAGAGAAACTCGTCCACAAAATATCGATCGATCTAAATGACCCCATCTTGGCAAAAAAAAAAAAACAAAAAAAAAAAACAAAACAAAACAAAACAAAACAAAAAAATAACCTCTCAAACCTGGGACTTCGCGAAATTGTTATTAGATTGTTATTAGATTGATTTAGCAAAAAAAAAGTCCTTCAGAGCATTCTGACCATGGAGCCGGAGTTTATCCCGGTTTTTTATAGCGTGAAATCGACAACTAGCAATTGTTTTCTATCCTTTGCATAGGGCGCTAGTCTATTGCAAAGTACTTTCCGCCAAATCTAACAGACTCAGCTACCCATTCACTGTTGGGTGGACAACGGGAGGGGGGGGGGTCAGAAGATAATTTCGACTGCACCTAGGTTCGATCTCGGTTCCTTTTGCGTGTGAAGCGAGCGCTCTGCCAACTGAGCAATCGGGACTCGTATTGAAAAGGTATTATTTATTTAAAATGGCAAATTCCCACCCCCACCCCCACCATCCTTCACCAACTCTCGAATCATTTAATAAAAATATAAAAGTGAATAGTTAAGTTCAGAATTTGTTTAAGTAGAAATCCATTTTACTTGCTGATTGTATCGCTCTTCTGTGGATCACCGATGGTCTTCTAAATAGCAATGACTGATCAGATTGTAACCTGGATCAGACAGTAGGTGTCAACTGGCCGTGTCTGGAATTTGTCGAATGACATCTTACACCAATTTGTGCGTTTGTGTGTATGTATGGATGTGTGTATGTGTGTGTGTGTATGGAGAGAGAGAGAGAGAGAGAGAGAGAGAGAGAGAGAGAGAGTTAGAGACCGAGAGACAAAGAGAGAAGAGGAGAGAGAGATAGAGAGAGATAGAGAGAGAGAGAGAAAGAGAGCCTCCTTCTTCTTCTTCTTCTTCTTCTTCTTCTTCTTCTTCTTCTTCTTCTTCTTCTTCTTCTTCTTCTTCTTCTTCTTCTTCTTCTTCTTCTTCTTCTTCTTCTTCTTCTTCTTCTTCTTCTTCTTCTTCTTCTCTTCTTCTTCTTCTTCTTTTCTTCTTCTTCTTCTTCTTCTTCTTCTTCTTCTTCTTCTTCTTCTTCTTCTTCTTCTTCTTCTTCTTCTTCTTTCTTTTCTTCTTCTTCTTCTTCTTCTTTCTTCTTCTTCCTTCTTCTTCTTCTTCCTTCTTCTTCTTCTTCTTCTTCTTCTTCTTCTTCTTCTTCTCTTCTTCTTCTTCTCTTCTCTTCTTCTTCTTTCTTCTTCTTCTTCTTCTTCTTCTTCTTCTTCTTCTTCTTCTTCTTCTTCTTCTTCTTCTTCTTCTTCTTCTTCTTCTTCTCTTCTTCTTCTTCTTCTTCTTCTTCTTCTTCTTCTTCTTTCTTCTTCTTCTTCTTCTTCTCTTCTTCTTTTCTTCTTCTTCTTCTTCTTCTTCTTCTTTCTTCTTCTTCTTCTTCTTCTTTCTTCTTCTTCTCTTCTTCTTCTTCTTCTTCTTCTTCTTCTTCTTCTTCTTCTTCTTCTTCTTCTTCTTCTTCTTCTTCTCTTCTTTCTTCTTCTTCTTCTTCTTCTTCCTTCTTCTTTCTTCTTCTTCTTCTTCTTCTTCTTCTTCTTTCTCTTCTTCTTCTTCTTCTTCTTCTTCTTCTTCTTCTTCTTTTTCTTCTTCTCTTCTTTTCTTCTTCTTCTCTTCTCTTCTTCTTCTTCTTCTTCTTCTTCTTCTTCTTTCTTCTCTTCTTCTTCTTCTTCTTCTTCTTCTTTTCTTCTTCTTCTTCTTTCTTCTTCTTCTTCTTCTTCTCTTCTTCTTTCTTCTTCTTCTTCTTCTTCTTCTTCTTCTTCTTCTTCTTCTTCTTCTTCTTCTTCTTCTCTTCTCTTCTTTTCTTCTTCTTCTTCTTCTTCTTCTTCTTTCTTCTTCTTCTTCTTCTTCTTCTTCTTTCTTCTTCTTCTTCTTCTTCTTCTTCTTCTTCTTCTTCTTCTTCTTCTTCTTCTTCTCTTTTCTTCCTTCTCTTCTTCTTTTCTCTTCTTTTCTTCTTTCTTCTTCTTCTTCTTCTTTCTTCTTCTTCTTCTTCTTCTTCTTCTTTCTTCTTCTTTCTTCTTCCACTTCTTTATTCTTCCATTTCTCTTATATTATGTATGACTCAGCCAGAGTATCGATAATGATATGAATACCTCCGAAAATAGAGATCAATATTATTTAAAATAGAATATTTATAAGGCTTAATTTCTTTCATTTCTGTGAATGTATTGCTGAGATCAATATCAATTTTACCGAAGAGAATAGCAAGACCAGACGAAACTATCAAATTGATATAAGAAAGCGGCGAGGAATGACTAATTCTGTTATACAGTAACAATATATTATGGGCCATAGGGGACATTGTTCCTTCATTTCGCCATAAAAAAATAAAGTCTCTCGTAGCTATTAGGTCTATGGAATCGGAGTTTACCCCGGTCTCTATTTAATGAAATGGGCAATAAATAGCAATGGATTTGGGGGGCTTTGTCGATCTTAAAAAATCTCGACCACATCCGGGATTGATAATGGTCCCTTTGCGTGTGAAGCGAGTGCTCTACCAAAAATGAGCTCTCGGGATCACACCCCCCCCAACCCACCCAGCAACGTTCCTAACGCCATAAAGGGGGAAACGATTTTGTCAAGAGCCATACAATCTCCCGACTAATGGCACGTTATAGCGACACTAACACTTATTGCTTGTTTTAAAAAATTTTCATCTACAACCGGGGTGCCAGAACAGGCCCCTTTAGTTGTGAGGTGAGCACTCTGCCAGCTGAGCAATCCGGAACCCAAAAAACATATTGTCCAAGACTATTCGGAAGTCACAATGATTTTTTTAGGAGGGGGGGGGGGGTGCATTTTTTAAATGGCTGTTTGTTTTTTTTTTAAATTTATTTTTTGTTTTATTTGTTGTTTATTTTTTTATTTTTTGCTTGTTGGAGACTGTTATGATTCAGACCTAAACCAAATATCACTCGACTTAACAGTTAACGGGCTCTCAATGAGTAAGAAACACTCTTCATTAGACATAATATACGAGTAGTTTGAGAACTGAGTTTGAGGAAAAGTCGCTTTGATGGCAATCGCTTATCGTAAACTCTCAGTGACACGGCTGGTGAAAATAAATAAATGAATAAATAAGATTCCCTTTATTCATCCCATACGGGAAATTTGTCTATAGGGTCTATTCCAAAGGAAAATTTGGAATAACCCGGGCATCAGCAGCAGTGCAGCATCGCAAATTGAGCTAGGGCGAGGTGACTTGTTCAAGGCCACACAGCGCAGCGGCGGGTGATCGAACTTGGTACGAAGCAAAGACCGTACCTTTGAACCACGCTGAGCCCCAGCTATCAGTGCCAAATTGGTCAAGAAGAAGAAGAAGAAAGAAGAAGAGAAAGAAAGAAGAAGAAGAAGAAGAAGAAGAAGAAGAAGAAGAAGAAGAAGAAGAAGAGAAGAAGAAGAAGAAGAAGAAGAAGAAGAAGAAGAAGAAGAAGAAGAAGAAGAAGAAGAAGAAGAAGAAGAAGAAGAAGAGAAGAAGAAAGAAGAAAAGAAGAAGAAGAAGAAGAAGAAGAAGAAGAAGAAGAAGAAGAAGAAGAAGAAAGAAGAAAGAAGAAGAAGAAGAAGAAGAAGAAGAAGAAGAAGAAGAAGAAAGAAGAAGAGAAGAAGAAGAAGAAGAAAGAAGAAAAGAAGAAGAAGAAGAAGAAGAAGAAGAAGAAGAAGAAGAAGAAGAAGAAGAAAAGAGAGAAGAAGAAGAAGAAGAAGAAGAAGAAAAGAAGAAGAAGAAGAAGAAGAAGAAGAAGAAGAAGAAGAAGAAGAAGAAGAAGAAGAAGAAGAAGAAGAAGAAGAAGAAGAAGAAGAAGAGAAGAAGAAAAGAAGAAGAAGAAAAGAAGAAGAAGAAGAAGAAGAAAGAAGAAGAAGAAGAAAGAAGAAGAAGAAGAAAGAAGAAGAAGAAGAAGAAAAGAAGAAGAAAAGAAGAAGAAGAAGAAGAAGAAGAAGAAGAAGAAAGAAGAAGAAGAAGAAAAAGAAGAAAGAAGAAAGAGAAGAAGAAGAAGAAGAAGAAGAAGAAGAAGAAGAAGAAGAAGAAGAAGAAGAGAAGAAGAAAGAAGAAGAAGAAGAAGAAGAAGAAGAAGAAGAAGAAGAAGAAGAGAAGAAGAGAAGAAGAAGAAGAAGAAGAAGAAGAAGAAGAAGAAGAAGAAGAAGAAGAAGAAGAAGAAGAAGAAAGAAGAAGAAGAAGAAGAAGAAGAAGAAGAAGAAGAAGAATGAAGAAGAAGAAGAAGAAGAAGAAGAAGAAGAAGAAGAAGAAGAGAAGAAGAAGAAGAGAAGAAGAAGACGAAGAAGAAGAAGAAGAAGAAGAAAGAAAAGAAGAAGAAGAAAGAGAAGAAGAAGAAGAAGAAGAAGAAGAAGAAGAGAAGAAGAAGAAGAAGAAGAAGAAGAAGAAGAAGAAGAAGAAAGAAGAAAAGAAGAAGAAAGAAGAAGAAGAGAAGAAGAGAAGAAGAAAAGAAGAAGAAGAAGAAGAAGAAGAAGAAGAGACAGAAGAAGAAGAAGAAGAAGAAGAAGAAGAAGAAGAAGAAAAGAAGAAGAAGAAGAGAGAAGGAAAAGGAAGAAAGAAGAAGAAGAAGAAAGAAGAAGAAGAAAGAAGAAGAAGAAAGAAAGAAGAAGAAGAAGAAGAAGAAGAAAATGAAGAAGAAGAAGAAGAGAAGAAAAGAAGAAGAAGAAGAAGAAAAGAAGAAGAAGAAGAAGAAGAAGAAGAAGAAGAAAAGAGGAAGAAAAGAAGAAAAGAAGAAGAAGAAGAAGAAGAAGAAGAAGAAAAAAGAAGAGAAGAAAGGAAGAAGAAGAAGAAGAAGAAGAAGAAGAAGAAAAGAAGAAGAAGAAGAAAAGAAGAAGAAGAAGAAGAAGAGAAGAGAAGAAGAAGAAGAAGAAGAAGAAAAGAAAGAAGAATGGAAGAAGAAAAGAAGAAGGAAGAAGAAGGAAGAAGAAGAAGAAGAAGAAATGATTTTATTTTATTTCTCTATTAATTCTCCATTTCAGGCGGCTGTGACGAAACTCTTCGCCCATCAGATAAGCTCGAGTGCCGCTTTCCCAAACCCGTGAACCCCTGCCCATTGCGTGGACAGTGAACAGTGTGCGTGCAGGGACGAAGACAAGGTTCTGACACGCTACAACGATTCATCGGTCACGTGCACGATGAACGGGACGGACGCTGCCGGCGGCGCCCCAAGCTCGGTGCTAAGGATGGAGGTGAGTAGTTTTGATTTGACGATGTTGTCACTCAGTCTTTGCTATAGATGGAATGAAGTTGACGTCACTCTTGTCTTTGTTATTGTTTTTGCCATCCGCGTTTATGAGTAATTCTCACTAAACTGTATTAACCAGACTATAAAATTCTATTGGTTACACATAGTTTTGTGTGTTGGTCCGTTATACTTCCGAATGGCAATGTGTTAGCTGCTTAGCCAAGCGCACACTATCTAAACCGTTCCGTGTGGAAATGTATTTTAAATATGGATGATAAATCGTGACGTCATTTCCTCTTAACAACGCTCAAGCAACAACCAAACGTGGTTTCATTCACGTTACTCTTCCAAAATGGCAGCCAAAATGATTTCCATAACAGTTTCTCGCGAAGTACTTCCGGGATGGTCACAAGATTGTCTCAAGAGGAGACAATCATTATAAATCTGGTCGTGTTTTGACTATTATCTACATATCATTATTCTGATCGCCTGATGTTTGGAAAAGTGTGAAAACCATCATTGAAGAATAAAGAACAGGACGAGAATTAATCTTTCTTTACAAATTTGGGGGACGTTGTGGGATGGGTGTGAAATTTACAATGACTTATCCCGCTTCAGGGACTTTCGTTTTTTTTTCCCTTGAGCAAGATTATTAACCCCAATTTGCTCACTTGGACAACATGGGTGATTCCTGTTGACATCAGACATCTTGTTTGATGAGTTATCTATATTCCTTCGTGGAATGCCTAGGTGACGATATCTCAAAATGCCTGCAGATATATTTTATGGGAATACGCTTCAACAGTCATGTCGTCACTTCCCTCTTAATGACGCATGGTAACTTTTTTTTTTAATTGAGCTTTTTATATAGGGCAAAATCCACTAAACGTGCTCTAAGCCATTTACATGGGGTCCTGGCCAATAGCAACACTAAACATGTAGGACGGGACTTTGACACCTGTTAGGCGATTTTACAGTTTTTTTTCGGACAGAGACAATGCTGTTAACGCCAGGTACTCATTTTACACATGAGTACGTTGAGAGAACGTGAGTTAAGAGTCTTTTCCAAGGACTGAACTATGCGCCGAGCGAGGCTCTAACCCAGGACCTTCCGATCCGAAAGCGAGTGTCATACAGACAAGACCACATAGCCGTATAGGATAGTAATTGGCTCTAAACTATTGGAACAATGGCGGACGGCCTTATGAAATATTTCTCCGACGAGCATAAAAGTGTATCCAGCGGAGAAAAACATTATAAATATGATCGTGTTTTGACTTTTATACATTCCTATCACATGACATATGAAAAGTACTAGCCAGAATGAAGAATAAAAGGTACCGATTTTGTTTGTTTAGAACCACGCTGCTCGCCGTTGCTGGGCGACGTGACATCAGACTATTGAATCCAATTGATCATCACTCCATCTAAAATAAAAATAACAACAAGCAGTAATGAGACATCTGCCGCATGCTATCTGTATATTTATTATTGTTAAACTCTTCTAGATTTCACAAATTCGCGTGAAGTCCCAGGATTGAGAGTTCTTTGCCAAGGTATGGATAATTTTAAGAGATCGATATTTCAAGGATGAGTTTTCTGGCCAAAAATATTAAATGCGAGTTTGTTTGCGGTTTTTTAGGGTAAGCAGTACTGGCAAGGGTCTTTTGACCCCCTATGGTGGGCGGGAGGTCGCCTTTGTTATGTTTTCTATCCTCTCTTCGGCTTCATCTTATTTCCCATTTCCAGCTTATTTTAGTCTTTTTCTTAGAATGAGATCACTTTGTTTTTGTCTTGTCTCGGTTGGAGTCATTGGCTGAAAAGGAAACAGTCAAATATTATATTAATACTATCCGTTAATTTAAAAATACTCACAACATCCGCCACCCGGATATAGCATACCAAAACACAAACTCTATGTTACGTTTATAGTCTGATTAATACAATTTATTAAGAACTACAAATATAAATGGATGGCTAAAAACAACAAAGATCTGAGTGACGTCAATTTCAATCCTTCTATAGTATCATTTTGGGAGATAATCTTTGTAAATCAGTTTTCTGTTGTATACTGATAAATGATTTTTTTATTAAAAAGCATAATGGAATGTAAATAATTGAGAGATTCCCTTTTAAGTGACGATGAAACCGTCACTTTTCATATCCAGATTTCATTTCTTTTTTCTATAGCTATAAAAGATTGACATTCTGTAATGAGCTCATATTGTTCGAACAATAGTATGTATAGAATGTACTTGTTGCTTTTCTGTTTTCAGTAAGAAATGTCTGCTTTTTGTGTTGGGTGCGTGAGAAGTTTTCGGGAAAATTCTGAAAATGGTGGTAAGGAGGGGGTAAATAGGATTCTGTGCGTGTGTCTGGATGGGGAATTTTATGTGATCTCAAATTAAGTCGCATATTGGTCATTTACTCTTGAAACCTACTTCTGTTCTGATTTTGTTTTGTTTTTGTTTTTAATGGTTTTACGGCGCTTGCAACACATTTAGGTTATATCAGCGCCAGTAATAGGAAGAAGATGGGATAGTAAAAAGTTCTAGAATTACAATTAAACCACCAGAAAAAAGTAAGACATAGGGAACTGGGAACAATCAAATAGGGATCAGATGTAGATTCCAAGAGCACACTATCAAAGTACTTAGTTTGAGACCACCTATAAGTCTCATCCGGACACCAGCACAAAATCCAACAAAGAGGAATACACTCAAATGCTTACATTATAAATTCAAAATCAAATATAATAATACATAACAGAGAGATGATTTACAAGGAAAAAAATTTTATCTCCCAAAACAATAACTATGCATTTGACGGTTTCCCTCACAGCTAGGACTCCGGCAGGCCAGGACAAAACCAAGTTATCTCATTCCAAGATTTGAAACCTTCGTACTTTTCTTGGTTTGCTTTTAACTCTCTCCTGACCAGCTATTTTCAGAATGTTACTCGAAACTTCATACTCACCCACACACAAAATAAATTTTTCAAACAGATTGTAACGTAATTCCATATTTTGTTCAGAAAAATGAGTTTGCAAACATGAGTGTCGAGTTTTTATAGCTATAAATATAACAAAATGAAATCAGAATAAGAAAATAAAATGTTGGCTTCATCGTAACGAATGTGACATTTTCCTTTGGTGTTAAGGAGAGGGTTAATATTATTATCTCTAATGTTTTGTCTATCCATTTTCTCCTTTTTTTACTGGCGCTGAAATGACCTAAATATGCGCAAGGGCCGTGAAATTAAAAGCCTTGAAAACAAAACAAAGAAAATAGCTCTACCAACTAAGCTATTGTGCGGCGATGTGGTCTAGTGGTATGACACTCGCTTGCGGATCGGAAGGTCCTGGGTTCGAGCCTCACGCTCGGCGCATAGTTGAGTCATTGGAAAAGGATCTTTACTCACATTCTCTCACCGTACTCAGGTGTTAAAAATGAGTACCTGGCCGTTAACAGCGTTGTCTTTGTCCGAAAAATTGTAATATCGTCTAACAGCAGGTCATGTCCCGTCCTACATGTTAAATGTTTCTCTTGATCAGGGACCCCTTGTAAAGCGTTTGAGCACATTTAGTGGATATTGCGCTATATAAAGCTCAATTTATTTTTTTTAAGCTCAATTTGAGAGGTCTAAAGATAATAGATCTAATGATTATTTAATAATACAACATTCATTTTCGGGATCACGATTTGATACAATCGAAATGGACTTGAATAGGCGCCAAGAGGGGAGGAAAAACCCGAGACCAGTTGTTAGGCACACGCAATATCACAATCCATAAATGAAACGACAACATCGTGGGAGATATCTTCTAGATAGACGCTTTCTTTGGAACAGCAGCAGAGTAGTGGCCGATGTAAATGTTACACGTACGTTTGTCTTATGTGTGATTGTGTGTGTGTGTGTATGTGTGTCTGTGTATGTGTGTGTGTGATTGTGTCTGTGTGTTTGTCTGTTGTATTCTTCATATGTGACCTCTCGCCTCAAAACGGTATTATGTCGGGATGTTTAAGATGTTGAAAATTGAATTTATAGCCAGCATTCTCAGACTTGCATTGAGGTTTTGTGGGGGTTTTTTTTAGGAGAGTGAATATCATAATTTTATATTGCTGAATTACTAATGAATCAATTTTTTGGACAGAATCGCTTTAATTTTGACTTTTTAGTCTCTGGTTCATCCCGACATAATACCTTTTTGACACGTTAAGTCACGTATTATTAACTGGTAGATTAGTGAAGAGACTTTTGTTAGTAAGTGAATGCATGTGATCGTGACATTATTGTATTACGCATGTTGTTGTCAGATGGGTGCATTTGTATCAATGACCTCCCTTTGTCTTGCCCAACACAGTGAACACTGTACTCTGGAAGAAAAAAAAAACACATTTTTTAAAATTGGCCAGAAAACTCGTCCTCCAAATATCGATCGATTTTAAAAAGCCCTCATCTTGGCAAAAAAAAAATTAAAACTCTCAAACCTGGGACTTCGCGAATCACCCCCCAAAAACAAAACAAATGTCATCCAAATTAAACCCTCTCCTCCTTTTTTCCCAAAACATCCTTAATTACCCCCCATCCCCATACCACTCCCCTTATCCCTAAGCCACCCCTTATCCCCCATCCTCCATCTACCCTTCCAAGTCCCCACCCCCCTCCCCTCCCAAAAAAACCTTTTGTCTTCCTTCAATTTCCCCAAAATACCCCCCCCATACACCCCCCCAACCTCCCCCACCTCCCTCCCCGCTTCCTACCCCTCAATCCCCCTTTCCTCCTCCTTCCATAATCCATCCACCCTACCCCCCTCCCCCCTTCCCCCATCCACCCTCCCCCCATCCTCCCCACCCCCTCCCCCCTCCTTAATTCCTCCACCACCATACCCCCCCTCCTTCACCTCCTATCCTCCCACCCCCACCTTACCCCTACCCAAACCCTCCTTACCACCCTCAATTCCATACCCTATTCTTTATCCCCCCTTTCCCCCCCCAAAAACCTCCAGATTTTTTCCCCCCCCCTCCACCCAACCCTCGAACCCCCCTTCATCCACCCCTCCAATTTCCCCCATCCCCCTTTCAACCCCTCCCCCTAAAAACCCCCCCCCAAATTCCCCACCCCTCCCCCTCATCCTTTTCCTTTCCATTTCCAAACCCCCCCCCTTCATCCCCCTCCACCCCATCCCCCAACCCCCCACCACCAATCCTCCCCCGACATCCATCCCCCCACCATCACCCCCTTCCCCCCACCCCCCATCCATCCCCCCCCCCCAAACCCACCATCATCCACCCACCTTAAACCCCCATCCAAACCATCCCCCTCCACCCCCTTCCCCCCCCCCCCAAACAATCCCCCACCCTCCTCCCATCCACCATCCCCCCCCCCATCCATTCTCCATCCACCACCCCCCCATCCTTCATCCATCCATCCATCCACCACCCCCCCCCCCCTTTTCTTTCCAAAAACCCCATTTTTTTTTTTACCCAAAATTTTCCCCCACCCTCCTTCATCCACCATCCCCCCCCACCCTTTCCCCCAAATTTTTCCCCTCCATTCTCCTCCCCCACCCCCCACCAACCCCCTCCCCATCATTCCCCCCCACCATTTTCATTTAACCAAACCCTCCACCCATCCCCCCCCCATCCACCCCCACCATCCCCACCCCTCCCCCAAATTTTTCCCCACTCCCCCATCCACCACCATCATCCATTCCCCCCCATCCCCCCCTCCCCCCTCCATCCATCCTTCCTCCACCCCCCCACCCCTCCTTCATTCACCCCTCCTCCCAATCCACCCTCCCCCAAACCCCCCCCTTCCCAAAAACCCTTCCCCCCTCATCCATCCATCACCCATCCACCACCACCCCCCATCCTTCCACCCATCCACCACCCCACATCCATCCCCCCACCCCCCCATCCATTTCCATCCACCATCCCCCACCCATCCATCCACCTCCCCCCCTCCACCCATCCACCCCTCCAAACCCTCCACCATCCCCCCCATTATCCATCATCCATCCTAAAACCCCCCTTTATCCCCCCCCCTTTCCCCCTTATAATTTCCCCACGTTTCCCCTGCCCCCTTTCAATTTCCATTTTTTGTCCCGTTTTAACCACTGGTCCAAAAAGCAATTCATTACCCCCCATCATTCACACGTCGAAAATTTTTAAACCAGTTTTCTTTTACGCGGGGTGACATCATTGGAGCAGAAAGACAGACCCCCCCCCCCTCTCTCTCTTTCTCTCTCTCTCTCCCCCTTCTCTCTTTCTCTCTCCTTTTCCCCTTTTCTCTCTCTCCCCCCTCTTTTCTCCCCCCCTTCTCTCTCTTCTCTCTCTTTTTCCTCTTTCTCTTTTATGCTTTTTTTTTTTTTTTTTCCCTCTCTAATTATTTCTTTCTCTCCTCTCTTTCTTTCCCCCCTCTTCCCCTCTCCCTCTCTCTCTTTTCGTTCTTTCTTTTTCTATTTTGCGGGGGGGTTGGATGGGACATCACCCTTGATTTTTTTCCTATGAGTTCGCATGGGGTACGTCCTAGTGATTCGTTTCTTTTTCCTTTACTCCTATTTCCGCTTCTTTGGTTTGTGATTGTATTTTTTACAGGGATTTTTTTTTTTTTTTAAATCTTTTTTCCTGTTTTTTCTTGGTTATTTATAATTTGCTTAGAATCTTTTTGGTTATGATTTTTGATTTAAATGGTACTATTTTTGTTAAATTGTTGTTTTTTTTTGTTTCCCGCGGTCTCTCATAAACCCCCAATTGTTTGGAAGAGACCTAACAACAAACAACAAACCAATTATCTATCTTTTTTTCTCATACTCTTCTCAATTCATAGCCACGTCTAAAATTTTCCTTTTAATTTTTCCTTTTTTTTTTTTTACAGATGATTCTCCAAACATTTTGGGTGTTGGGGTTTAAGCAGCAGGACCCTCTTTTTTCTGCGGTTACTGCAGCTTTTAAAATATGTGGTAAGTATGACATCGTGTCAGAGCGCTGTTTTGTTGGGTTTTTTTGAATCGCCGTCGCGCGTTGTATCTTTTCTTCTCTTTTTCTTCTTCTCACTTCTCTTACTAATCAAAATACTAAATACTACTCTACCACTACCACTCCCCCCTACTATACTACTCTACTTTCTACTCTACTACTACTATACTACTACTACTACAACTACTCTTCTACTATTATTTTATTGTTATTTTTATTGTTTTTATTATATTATTTTATTATATTTTTTTATTATTATTATTTATTATTTTTATT
Organism: Berghia stephanieae; assembly: GCF_034508935.2. Lineage (NCBI taxonomy): Eukaryota > Metazoa > Mollusca > Gastropoda > Nudibranchia > Aeolidiidae > Berghia > Berghia stephanieae. The sequence goes on from NC_088371.1 coordinate 12,963,022, forward strand.
TTTTATAAACTACTCTACCACCACCACTACCACACTATTATTATTTCCCATACTACAATTTTATTAAAAAATAGAGAAAAAAAGAGAAAAAAGAAAGACCGAGAGAGATAAAAGGGGGTTGGAGAAGAGAGAGAGAAAGAAAGGGAGAGGGGAAGAGAGACAATGTACCAAGACATTTTGGCCTCTAACAATTTTTTCCCAAAAAACAAGAAATAATAATAAATATAAAAAAAAATATCAACAATTTAATGGTTTTAAACCGATTTCTTGATCTGTGATAAACTCATTAAATTCTTTTTGATTTTGTTATGTCTTAAATAATACACCCTAACAGAAAATTTCTTTCTAACGCAACTTTTCTTTATTTGGTAAGTTCTTTATAGGGGTTTTTCCCCCTTGCTCTGCGTGTGCGGCTTACGACTTGTGTTTCGTTTTTTGTATTTTTAGCAGGGTTATATTCATTTTGGGGGGTTTAGTATTTTTGGGTTTCTTAAAAACGTCAAGATATTTCAAATAATATTACCTTTTCTCCCTCTCTTATTTTTAAGCTTTTCAGAAAAAGGGGCCCCGTCCACGCCGGAAAACCCTGACAAACGGGCAGAACACTTCCGCTACAGGAACACTCAACAGTGAACTCGGTCTGCGCAATCGACGGCGGGAAGGGCAACGGAAGCAGCCATGCAGGCGAGGAATGTCATTCCATGCGCTCAGAGAACATCTACAAGCAGATAAGCAGGTGCGAGAGTCCAGGAGATGGCCAGAGACTGTGATGACTCCTATGTTGATGAACCACCATCATTGTAATACTCCCCAAATATTCCACCTCCTCCACAGATCTACGATCGTTCTTCCAATCATACCCCACCCCATGCGACCCTCTATTATCTTCGTGTGACCCCCATTATCAAAAGTGACATTCCGCCATGGAGTCAAATTTAGGATGCTTCTAGAGCCTCCCACGTTTCTTCCCAAAAATAGCCCAATACCATGTCTA
>NC_088371.1:12964115-12996615 GCF_034508935.2 Berghia stephanieae
AAACATTCAAAAAAATACATCCAAAAAATCAGCCTTACATTTTTTGACATTTGTCATAATTTGAATTGAATCGAGACAGGCTTTTTTTTTTTTCCTAAGAATGTTTATCTTGTATGTACGGAGTCGGAGTAAGTCAGCAGGCGAAAATGATTGTTTGACCTGCATCAGTTCAACATTTGACATTCAGATTTAGTTAAATTTAAGATCTCCTACTGATGACGTCTTCCATTTTGATCGTTTCAATTACTTAAAAACGTTTATCCAGCTATTTCACGATTGGCGAAGTCCCGAGTTTGTGAGTTTTTGCCAAGATGAGAATCATGTAACTCTCTCCTTACCGACCATTTTCAGTATTTTCCCAAAATGGCGGGCTTACCCAGCAGAAACATTGATGTTTTAACTCAAACAAGCTCTCTACAAAACAACCTTATGTTCTTTATTAATTAAACAACGATCATTCTTCAAAGCTTATGGTGTACAAACTAAATCTGCATAAGAAAAAAACGTATTTGTGTCGGAACAAATGTGACTATTTTGCTGTAGGTGGTAAGGAGATGGTTAAATCGTTCTATATTTGAAGGACGAGTTCCCTGACTAAGTTTTTGAATATGCGTTTTACCAGGATACGGCAGTATGAATTGGTCACCAAGTAGCATCGGGAAGAAAACCTTTCTAGCTAACCACGTCCTTTCAAATTACAACGTCATCATTTTCTGAGCTCTTCATCATCACAACCTGTTGTTAATGGTAGGCTGCCATACTTTCAGGAAAACACATTTTAAGAAAATTGGCCAGAAAACTTGTCCTTCAATTATCGATATATTGAAAGGACCCTTATTGAGATTGAATCAAAGACTCATAATTACAACATCCGTGAAGTCCCAGGTTTGAGAATTTTTAACAAGACGAGGGTAATTTTAATCGAATGATATTTGATGGACGAGTTTTCCGTCCATTAAAAGAAATATGTTTTCCTCGAGTACAACGGCCGAGTGGTAATATAGTCTGAGTGTGATTTACGTCAGGGCTTTAACACGTCCGATAATAGGTCAAGAACCAGGAGACCAGCCAAGGGAGATAATCCAAGAATTATTTTTAACTCTTCAACGGCCAGACCCAAGAAGGTGTTTTCTTTCAAATGGTAATACTTTATTTATAATCCATCAGCTCAAAATGGTTTTATATCGGAATGAACAAGATTCAAGTTCATTTTAAAGTTAAAATGACCAGCGTCTCAAAGCGGTATTATGTCGGAATGAATAGCACCCCCTCCTCCTCCCCCCCCCCAACTCTCTCTCTCTCTCTCCTTCCTCTCGAAGTGAATTTAGAAAATAAACCTTGTGCTTTTTATATAGCACAATATCCACTAAACGTGCTCAAAACACTCTACAAAGGGTCCCCTGACCAACAGCAACACACAAGATGTAGAACGAAACTTGACGCATGTTAGGCGGTATTGCAATTAATTTCCAACAGAGATAACGCTGTTAACGACCAATTACTCATTTTACACCTGAGTAGGGTGAGAGAATGTAAGTAAAGAGACTTTTTCCAAGGACTCAACTATGCACCGAGCGAGTCTCGAACCCAGAACCTTCCGATCGAAAGCGAGTGTCGTACCACTAGACATATAGTAGCCACACAAAACATAATAATGAGAAACTCCGAGTGTTTTGCAATGCAAGAAATAGTAATTTATCTCAATCATTACGAAAAACAAACTAAACATAAATTTAATGTTTGAAGATATGAATTCATTTCCATCACATTCTTCATCCCGACATTACACCGTGTGAGTGACTGGTCACATAAATCAACATCATTGCTTGTCGCTCCAACACTGAACCCACTCCACAGCATCTGTGGAACAGACTCGTAGGTCATGGTCAGTGCAGCTGGGCCCATCCTGGCATTCTCTTAGGATGTGCTCCATCGTCTGCTCTGGGCATCCAAATGTACACGACACAAGCTAGTCTCAGCAGACCCCCTTTTTTTCATGCTTCCAGTTGTTCTCCCGACATGAATGAAATTGTTGCCTAGTAAATGTGAAACAATGTCTGAAATTCCCACTAAACAGCTATTTCCACAGTTCATACCATACGTGACCACTCATCTCAAAACGGTATTAAGTCGGGATGATTAAGATGCTGAAAATGGAATTTGTAGCCAGAAATATCATGCTTAAGTTGAGTTTATATGCTTATAGAGGAGAAGGAATATCATATTTTACTGTGCTAATACCAACGTTTCATATTTTTGACCAGTTTAACTATAATTTGACTTTTTATCATCTGGTCCAACCCGACATAATACCGTTTTGAGACGAGGGGTCACATATATCGTGTAGAGCCGTACTCTGAAAAAATCCATATTTAAAAATTTGGCCAGAGAAACTCGTTCACCAAATATCGATCGATCTAAATGACCCCATCTTGGCAAAAAAAAAAAACAAAAAAAAAAAAACAAAACAAAACAAAACAAACAAAAAAATAACCTCTCAAACCTGGGACTTCGCGAAATTGTTATTAGATTGTTATTAGATTGATTTAGCAAAAAAAAAGTCCTTCAGAGCATTCTGACCATGGAGCCGGAGTTTATCCCGGTTTTTTTAAACGTGAAATCGACAACTAGCAATTGTTTTCTATCCTTTGCATAGGGCGCTAGTCTATTGCAAAGTACTTTCCGCCAAATCTAACAGACTCAGCTACCCATTCACTGTTGGGTGGACAACGGGAGGGGGGGGGGGTCAGAAGATAATTTCGACTGCACCTAGGTTCGATCTCGGTTCCTTTTGCGGTTGTGAAGCGAGCGCTCTGCCAACTGAGCAATCGGGACTCGTATTGAAAAGGTATTATTTATTTAAAATGGCAAATTCCCACCCCCACCCCCACCATCCTTCACCAACTCTCGAATTCATTTAATAAAAATATAAAAGTGAATAGTTAAGTTCAGAATTTGTTTAAGAGAAATCCATTTTACTTGCTGATTGTATCGCTCTTCTGTGGATCACCGATGGTCTCTAAATTAGCAATGATGTTTCAGATTGTAACCTGGATCAGACAGTAGGTGTCAACTGGCCGTGTCTGGAATGTTGTCGAATGAATCTTTACACCAATTTGGTGGTGTGTGTGTGTGTGTTGAGTGGATGGTGTGTATGTGTGTGTGTGTAGGAGAGGGGAGGAGAGGAGGAGAGAAGAGAGAGGAGGAGGAGGAGAGAGAGTTAGGGGGGACCGAGAGACAAAGAGGAGAAGAGGAGAGGAGGGGGATAGAGGAGATAGAGAGGAGAGGAGGGAAGAGAGCTCCTTTCTTTTTGCTTTCTTCTTCTTCTTCTTTTTCTTTCTTTTTCTTCTTCTTTCTTTTCTTCTTTTCTTCTTTTCTTATTCTTCTTTCTTTCTTCTTCTTCTTCTTCTTTCTTCTTCTTCTTCTTTTCTTCTTCTTTTCTTCTTCTTTCTCTCTTCTTCTTCTTCTTCTTTCTTCTTTCTTCTTTCTTCTCTTCTTCTTTTCTTCTTCTTCTTCTTCTTCTTCTTCTTCTTCTTCTTCTTCTTCTTCTTCTTTCTTCTTTTATCTTCTCTTCTTCTTCTTTCTTCTTCTTTCTCTTCTTCTTCTTCTTCTTCTTCTTCTTCTTCTTCTTCTTCTTCTTCTTCTTTCTTCTCTTCTTCTTCTTCTTCTTCTTCTTCTTCTTTTCTTCTTCTTCTTCTTCTTCTTCTTCTTTTTTCTTCTTCTTCTTCTTTCTCTTCTTCTTCTTCTTTCTTCTTCTTCTTCTTCTTCTTCCTTCTTCTTCTTCTTCTTCTTCTTCTTCTTCTTCTTTTCTTCTTCTTCTTCTTCTTCTTCTTCTTCTTCTTCTTCTTCTTCTTCTTCTTTCTTCTTTCTTCTTCTTCTTCTTTTCTTCTTCTTCTTCTTCTTCTTCTTCTTCTTCTTCTTTTCTTCTTTTTTCTTCTTCTTCTTCTTCTTCTTTTCTTCTTCTTCTTCTTCTTCTTCTTCTTCTTCTTCTTTCTTCTTCTTCTCTCTTTTCTTCTTCTTTCTTCTTCTTCTTCTTCTTCTTCTTCTTCTTCTTTCTTCTTCTTCTTCTTCTTCTTCTTCTTCTTCTTCTTTCTTCTTCTTTTCTTCTTCTTCTTCTTCTTCTTCTTCTTCTTTTCTTCTCTTCTCTTCTTCTTCTTCTTTTCTTCTTCTTCTTCTTCTTCTTCTTCTTCTTCTTCTTCTTCTTCTTCTTCTTCTTCTTCTTCTTCTTCTTCTTCTTTCTTCTTCTTCTTTCTTCTTCTTCTTCTTCTTCTTCTTCTTCTTCTTCTTCTTCTTCTTCTTCTTCTTCTTCTTCTTCTTCTTCTTCTTCTTCTTCTTCTTCTTCTTCTCTTCTTCTTCTTCTTCTTCTTCTTCTTCTTCTTCTTCTTCTTCTTCTTCCACTTCTTTATTCTTCCATTTCTCTTATATTATGTATGACTCAGCCAGAGTATCGATAATGATATGAATACCTCCGAAAATAGAGATCAATATTATTTAAAATAGAATATTTATAAGGCTTAATTTCTTTCATTTCTGTGAATGTATTGCTGAGATCAATATCAATTTTACCGAAGAGAATAGCAAGACCAGACGAAACTATCAAATTGATATAAGAAAGCGGCGAGGAATGACTAATTCTGTTATACAGTAACAATATATTATGGGCCATAGGGGACATTGTTCCTTCATTTCGCCATAAAAAAATAAAGTCTCTCGTAGCTATTAGGTCTATGGAATCGGAGTTTACCCCGGTCTCTATTTAATGAAATGGGCAATAAATAGCAATGGATTTGGGGGGCTTTGTCGATCTTAAAAAATCTCGACCACATCCGGGATTGATAATGGTCCCTTTGCGTGTGAAGCGAGTGCTCTACCAAAAATGAGCTCTCGGATCACACCCCCCCCAACCCACCCAGCAACGTTCCTAACGCCATAAAGGGGGAAACGATTTTGTCAAGAGCCATACAATCTCCCGACTAATGGCACGTTATAGCGACACTAACACTTATTGCTTGTTTTAAAAAATTTTCATCTACAACCGGGGTGCCAGAACAGGCCCCTTTAGTTGTGAGGTGAGCACTCTGCCAGCTGAGCAATCCGGAACCCAAAAAACATATTGTCCAAGACTATTCGGAAGTCACAATGATTTTTTTAGGAGGGGGGGGGGGGTGCATTTTTTAAATGGCTGTTTGTTTTTTTTTTAAATTTATTTTTTGTTTTATTTGTTGTTTATTTTTTTATTTGTTTGCTTGTTGGAGACTGTTATGATTCAGACCTAAACCAAATATCACTCGACTTAACAGTTAACGGGCTCTCAATGAGTAAGAAACACTCTTCATTAGACATAATATACGAGTAGTTTGAGAACTGAGTTTGAGGAAAAGTCGCTTTGATGGCAATCGCTTATCGTAAACTCTCAGTGACACGGCTGGTGAAAATAAATAAATGAATAAATAAGATTCCCTTTATTCATCCCATACGGGAAATTTGTCTATAGGGTCTATTCCAAAGGAAAATTTGGAATAACCCGGGCATCAGCAGCAGTGCAGCATCGCAAATTGAGCTAGGGCGAGGTGACTTGTTCAAGGCCACACAGCGCAGCGGCGGGTGATCGAACTTGGTACGAAGCAAAGACCGTACCTTTGAACCACGCTGAGCCCCAGCTATCAGTGCCAAATTGGTCAAGAAGAAAAGAAGAAGAAGAAGAAGAAGAAAGAAGAAGAAAAGAAGAAGAAGAAGAAGAAGAAGAAGAAGAAGAAGAAGAAGAAGAAAGAAGAAAAGAAGAAGAAGAAGAGAAGAAGAAAGAAGAAGAAGAAGAAGAAGAAGAAGAAGAAGAAAGAAGAAGAAGAAGAAAGAAGAAGAAGAAAAGAAGAAGAGAAGAAGAGAGAAGAAGAAGAAGAAGAAGAAGAAGAAAAGAAAAGAGAAGAAGAAGAAGAAGAAGAGAAGAAGAGAAGAAGAGAAGAAGAAGAAGAAGAAGAAGAAGAAGAAGAAGAAGAAGAAGAAGAAGAAGAAGAAAGAAGAAGAAGAAGAAGAAGAAGAAGAAGAAGAAAGAAGAAGAGAAGAAGAAGAAGAAGAAGAAGAAAAGAAGAAGAAGAAGAAGAAGAAGAAGAAGAAAGAAGAAGAAGAAGAAAGAAGAAAGAAAAGAAGAAGAAGAAAAAGAGAAAGAAGAAGAAGAAGAAGAAGAAGAAGAAAGAAGAAGAAAGAAGAAGAAGAAGAAGAAGAAGAAGAAGAAGAAAGAAGAAGAAGAGAAGAAGAAGAAGAAGAAGAAGAAGAAAGAAGAAGAAGAAGAAGAAGAAGAAGAGAAGAGAAGAAGAAGAAGAAGAAGAAGAAGAAGAAGAAGAAGAAGAAGAAGAAGAAGAAGAAGAAGAAGAAGAGAAGAGAAGAAGAAGAAGAAGAAGAAGAAGAAGAAGAAGAAGAAGAGAAGAAGAAGAAGAAGAAGAAGAAGAAGAAAGAAGAAGAAGAAGGAAGAAGAAGAAGAAGAAGAAGAAGAAAGAAGAAGAAGAAGAAGAAGAGAAGAAGAAGAAGAAGAAGAAGAAGAAGAAGAAGAAGAAGAAGAAGAAGAAGGAAGAAGAAGAAGAAGAAGAAAGAAGAAGAAGAAGAAGAAGAAGAAGAAGAAGAAGAAGAAGAAGAGAAGAAGGAAGAAGAAGAAGAGAAGAAGAAGAAGAAGAAGAAGAAGAAGAAGAAGAAGAAGAAGAAGAAGAAGAAGAAGAAGAAGAAGAAGAAGAAGAAGAAGAAGAGAAGAAGAAGAAGAAGAGAAGAAGAAGAAGAAGAAGAAGAAGAAGAAGAAGAAGAAGAAGAAGAAGAAGAGAAGAAGAAGAAGAAGAAGAAGAAGAAGAAGAAGAAGAAAGAGAAGAAGAAGAAGAAGAAGAGAAGAAGAAGAAGAAGAAGAAAGAAGAGAAGAAGAAAGAAGAAGAAGAAGAAGAAGAAAGAAGAAGAAGAAGAAGGAAGAAGAAGAAGAAGAAGAAGAGAAGAAGAAGAAGAAGAAGAAGAAGAAGAGAAGAAGAAGAGAAGAAGAAGAAAGAAGAAGAAGAAGAAGAAGAAGAAGAAGAAGAAGAAGAAGAAGAAGAGAAGAAGAAGAAGAAGAAGAAGAAGAAGAAGAGAAGAAGAAAGAAGAAGAAGAAGAAGAAGAAAGAAAGAAGAAGAAGAAGAAGAAGAAGAAGAAGAAAGAAGAAGAAGAGAAGAAGAAGAAGAAGAAGAGAAGAAGAAGAAGAAGAAAGAAGAAGAAGAGAAGAAGAAGAAGAAGAAGAAGAAGAAGAGAGAAGAAGAAGAGAGAGAAGAAGAAAGAAGAAGAAAGAGAAGAAGAAGAAGAGAAGAAGAAGAAGAAAGAAGAAGAAGAGAAGAAGAAGAAGAAGAAAGAGAAGAAGAAGAAAGAAGAAGAGAAGAAGAGAAGAAGAAGAAATGATTTTATTTTTATTTCTCTATTAATTCTCCATTTCCAGGCGGCTGTGACGAAACTCTTCGCCCATCAGATAAGCTCGAGTGCCGCTTTCCAACCTGTGAACCCCCTGCCCATTGCGTGGACAGTGAACAGTGTGCGTGCAGGGACGAAGACAAGGTTCTGACACGCTACAACGATTCATCGGTCACGTGCACGATGAACGGGACGGACGCTGCCGGCGGCGCCCCAAGCTCCGGTGCTAAGGATGGAGGTGAGTAGTTTTGATTTGACGATGTTGTCACTCAGCTCTTTGCTATAGATGGAATGAAGTTGACGTCACTCTTGTCTTTGTTATTGTTTTTTGCCATCCGCGTTTATGAGTAATTCTCACTAAACTGTATTAACCAGACTATAAAATTTCATGGTTACACATAGTTTTGTGTGTTGGTCCGTTATACTTCCGAATGGCAATGTTGTTAGCTGCTTAGCCAAGCGCACACTATCTAAACCCGTTCCGTGTGGAAATGTATTTTAAATATGGATGATAAATCGTGACGTCATTTCCTCTTAACAACGCTCAAGCAACAACCAAAACGTGGTTTCATTCACGTTACTCTTCCAAAATGGCAGCCAAAATGATTTCCATAACAGTTTCTCGTGAAGTACTTCCGGGATGGTCACAAGATTGTCTCAAGAGGAGACAATCATTATAAATCTGGTCGTGTTTTGACTATTATCTACATATCATTATTCTGATCGCCTGATGTTTGGAAAAGTGTGAACCATCATGAAGAATAAAGAACAGGACGAGAATTAATCTTTCTTTACAAATTTGGGGGACGTTGTGGCGATGGGGTGAAATTTACAATGACTTATGCCCCGCTTCAGGGACTTTCGTTTTTTTTTCCCTTGAGCAAGATTATTAACCCCCAATTTGCTCACTTGGACAACATGGGTGATTCCTGTTGACATCAGACATCTTGTTTGATGAGTTATCTATATTCCTTCGTGGAATGCCTAGGTGACGATATCTCAAAATGCCTGCAGATATATTTTATGGGAATACGCTTCAACAGTCATGTCGTCACTTCCCTCTTAATGACGCATGGTAACTTTTTTTTTTTAATTGAGCTTTTATATAGGGCAATATCCACTAAACGTGCTCTAAGCCATTTACATGGGGTCCCTGGCCAATAGCAACACTAAACATGTAGGACGGGACTTGACACCTGTTAGGCGATTTTACAGTTTTTTTTCGGACAGAGACAATGCTGTTAACGGCCAGGTACTCATTTTACACATGAGTACGTTGAGAGAACGTGAGTTAAGAGTCTTTTCCAAGGACTGAACTATGCGCCGAGCGAGGCTCTAACCCAGGACCTTCCGATCCGAAAGCGAGTGTCATACAGACAAGACCACATAGCCGTATAGGATAGTAATTGGCTCTAAACTATTGGAACAATGGCGGACGGCCTTATGAAATATTTCTCCGACGAGCATAAAAGTGTATCCAGCGGAGAAAAACATTATAAATATGATCGTGTTTTGACTTTTATACATTCCTATCACATGACATATGAAAAGTACTAGCCAGAATGAAGAATAAAAGGTACCGATTTTGTTTGTTTAGAACCACGCTGCTCGCCGTTGCTGGGCGACGTGACATCAGACTATTGAATCCAATTGATCATCACTCCATCTAAAATAAAAATAACAACAAGCAGTAATGAGACATCTGCCGCATGCTATCTGTATATTTATTATTGTTAAACTCTTCTAGATTTCACAAATTCGCGTGAAGTCCCAGGATTGAGAGTTCTTTGCCAAGGTATGGATAATTTTAAGAGATCGATATTTCAAGGATGAGTTTTCTGGCCAAAATATTAAATGCGAGTTTGTTTGCGGTTTTTTAGGGTAAGCAGTACTGGCAAGGGTCTTTTGACCCCCTATGGTGGGCGGGAGGTCGCCTTTGTTATGTTTTCTATCCTCTCTTCGGCTTCATCTTATTTCCCATTCCAGCTTTATTTTAGTCTTTTTCTTAGAATGAGATCACTTTGTTTTTGTCTTGTCTCGGTTGGAGTCATTGGCTGAAAAGGAAACAGTCAAATATTATATTAATACTATCCGTTAATTTAAAAATACTCACAACATCCGCCACCCGGATATAGCATACCAAAACACAACTCTATGTTACGTTTATAGTCTGATTAATACAATTTATTAAGAACTACAAATATAAATGGATGGCTAAAAACAACAAAGATCTGAGTGACGTCAATTTCAATCCTTCTATAGTATTCATTTTGGGAGATAATCTTTGTAAATCAGTTTTCTGTTGTATACTGATAAATGATTTTTTTATTAAAAAGCATAATGGAATGTAAATAATTGAGAGATTCCCTTTTAAGTGACGATGAAACCGTCACTTTTCATATCCAGATTTCATTTCTTTTTTCTATAGCTATAAAAGATTGACATTCTGTAATAGAGCTCATATTGTCGAACAATAGTATGTATAGAATGTACTTGTTGCTTTTCTGTTTCAGTAAGAAATGTCTGCTTTTTGTGTTGGGTGCGTGAGAAGTTTTCGGGAAAATTCTGAAAATGGCTGGTAAGGAGGGGGTAAATAGGATTCTGTGCGTGTGTCTGGATGGGGAATTTTATGTGATCTCAAATTAAGTCGCATATTGGTCATTTACTCTTGAAACCTACTTCTGTTCCTGATTTTGTTTTGTTTTTGTTTTTAATGGTTTTACGGCGCTTGCAACACATTTAGGTTATATCAGCGCCAGTAAATAGGAAGAAGATGGGATAGTAAAAAGTTCTAGAATTACAATTAAACCACCCAAGAAAAAGTAAGACATAGGGGAACTGGGAACAATCAAATAGGGATCAGATGTAGATTCCAAGAGCACACTATCAAAGTACTTAGTTTGAGACCACCTATAAGTCTCATCCGGACACCAGCACAAAATCCAACAAAGAGGAATACACTCAAATGCTTACATTATAAATTCAAAATCAAATATAATAATACATAACAGAGAGATGATTTACAAGGAAAAAAATTTTATCTCCCAAAACAATAACTATGCATTTGACGGTTTCCCTCACAGCTAGGACTCCGGCCAGGGCCAGGACAAAACCAAGTTATCTCATTCCAAGATTTGAAACCTTCGTACTTTTCTTGGTTTGCTTTTAACTCTCTCCTGACCAGCTATTTTCAGAATGTTACTCGAAACTTCATACTCACCCAACACACAAAAATACATTTTTCAAACAGATTGTAACGTAATTCCATATTTTGTTCAGAAAAATGAGTTTGCAACATAGTGTCGAGTTTTTATAGCTATAACTATAACAAAATGAAATCAGAATAAGAAAATAAAATGTTGGCTTCATCGTAACGAATGTGACATTTTCCTTTGGTTGTTAAGGAGAGGGTTAATATTATTATCTCTAATGTTTTGTCTATCCCATTTTCTCCTTTTTTTACTGGCGCTGAAATGACCTAAATATGCGCAAGGGCCGTGAAATTAAAAGCCTTGAAAACAAAACAAAGAAAATAGCTCTACCAACTAAGCTATTGTGCGGCGATGTGGTCTAGTGGTATGACACTCGCTTGCGGATCGGAAGGTCCTGGGTTCGAGCCTCACGCTCGGCGCATAGTTGAGTCATTGGAAAAGGATCTTTACTCACATTCTCTCACCGTACTCAGGTGTAAAATGAGTACCTGGCCGTTAACAGCGTTGTCTTTGTCCGAAAAATTGTAATATCGTCTAACAGCAGGTCATGTCCCGTCCTACATGTTAAATGTTTCTCTTGATCAGGGACCCCTTGTAAAGCGTTTTGAGCACATTTAGTGGATATTGCGCTATATAAAGCTCAATTTATTTTTTTTAAGCTCAATTGAGAGGTCTAAAGAATAATAAGATCTATGATTATTTAATAATACAACATTCATTTTCGGGATCACGATTTGATACAATCGAAATGGACTTGAATAGGCGCCAAGAGGGGAGGAAACCCGAGACCAGTTGTTAGGCACACGCAATATCACAATCCATAAATGAAACGACAACATCGTGGAGATATCTCTAGATAGACGCTTTCTTTGGAACAGCAGCAGAGTAGTGGCCGATGTAAATGTTTACACGTACGTTTGTCTATGTGTGATTGTGTGTGTGTGTGTATGTGTGTCTGTGTATGTGTGTGTGTGATTGTGTCTGTGTGTTTGTCTGTTTGTATTCTTCATATGTGACCTCTCGCCTCAAAACGGTATTATGTCGGGATGTTTAAGATGTTGAAAATTGAATTTATAGCCAGCATTCTCAGACTTGCATTGAGGTTTTGTGGGGGTTTTTTTAGGAGAGTGAATATCATAATTTATATTGCTGAATACTAATGAATCAATTTTTTGGACAGAATCGCTTTAATTTGACTTTTTAGTCTCTGGTTCATCCCGACATAATACCTTTTTGACACGTTAAGTCACGTATTATTTAACTGGTAGGATTAGTGAAGAGACTTTTGTTAGTAAGTGAATGCATGTGATCGTGACATTATTGTATTACGCATGTTGTTGTCAGATGGGTGCATTTGTCATCAATGACATCCCTTTGTCTTGCCCAACACAGTGAACACTGTACTCTGGAAGAAAAAAAAAACACATTTTAAAATTTGGCCAGAAAACTCGTCCTCCAAATATCGATCGATTTAAAAGACCCTCATCTTGGCAAAAAAAAAATTAAAACTCTCAAACCTGGGACTTCGCGAATCTACCCACCCAAAGAGCAGTCAAGTGATCTATCCATTCATCCATCATCCATCCTATCTATCCATACATATCATCCATTAATCTACCCACCCATCCATCCATCCATCCAACCGTCCATCCATCCATCTAACCGTCCATCCATCCATCTATCCGTCCATCCATCCATCTACCCTTCCATTCGTCTACCCACCCACCCATCCATCCATCCATCTATACAACAATCTGTCCATCAGTCGTCTATCCATTCATCTATTCATCCATCCACCCATCCACCCACCAATCCATCCACCCACCAATCCATCCACCCACCAATCCATCCACCGATCATTCCATCCACCCATCCATTCATCCACCCATTCATCCATCCATCCATCCATCCATCCATCCACCCATCCACCCATCCACCCATCCATCCTTCCACCCATCCACCCATCCACCCATCCATCCATCCATCCATCCACCCATCCACCCATCCATTCATCCATCCATCCATCCATCCATCCACCCACCCATCCATTCATCCATCCATCCATCCATCCACCCACCCATCCATTCATCCATCCATCCACCCACCCATCCATTCATCCACCCATCAATTCATCCACCCATCCATTCATCCATCCATCCATCCATCCACCCACCAATCCATCCACCGATCATTCCATCCACCCATCCATTCATCCACCCATTCATCCATCCATCCATCCATCCATCCATCCACCCATCCACCCATCCACCCATCCATCCTTCCACCCATCCACCCATCCACCCATCCATCCATCCATCCATCCACCCATCCACCCATCCACCCATCCATTCATCCATCCATCCACCCACCCATCCATTCATCCACCCATCAATTCATCCACCCATCCATTCATCCATCCATCCATCCATCCACCCACCAATCCATCCACCGATCATTCCATCCACCCATCCTTCATCCACCCATCCATCCATCCATCCATATCCATCCATCCATCCACCCATCCATCCATCCATCCATCCATCCATCCACCATCCCATCCACCATCCATCCATCCATCCACCACCCATCACCATCCATCCTCACCATCCATCCATCCATCCATCCACCCACCCATCCATTCATCCATCCTCCCATCCACCCCCCATCCATTCATCCATCCATCCACCCACCCATCCATTCATCCATCCATCTATCCATCCACCCACCCATCCATTCATCCATCCATCCACCACCTATCCATTCATCCATCCACCCATCCATCCATCCATCCATCCATCCATCCACCCACCCCATCCATTCATCCCATCCACATCCACCCATCCATCATCCATCCATACCATCCCAATCCACCCATCCACCCATCCACCATCCATCCATCCACCATCACCATCCACCATCCATCCACCCATCCATCCATCCATCCATCCATCACCCATCCACCCATCCACCATCCATCCATCCATCCACCCATCCACCATCCACCCATCCATCCATCCATCCATCCATCCACCCATCCATCATCCATCCATCCATCCATCCATCCCCACCACCCATCCCATCCATTCATCCACCCATTCATCCATCCATCCATCCATCCACCCATCCACCCATCCACCATCCATCTCATCCCACCATCACCCATCCATCCATCCATCCATCCATCCCCCACCCACCATCCATCACCATCCATCCATCCACCCATCCATCCATCCATCCATCCACCCATCCACCCATCCATTCATCCATCCATCCATCCATCCACCCACCCATCCATTCATCCCTCCCCCTTCCATATAATAATTACCACACGTCTTCCCATAGCCCCATATCAATTCCATTTATTGATCCCGTTCTCTAACCAGCTGGTCCAGAAAATGCGATATACATGTACCACCGATCATTCACACATGTCAGAATATTAACGCCAGTTTTCTTTTACTGCGGGGTAGACATCATTGGAGCAGAAAGATACAGACCCCTCTCTCTCTCTCTCTCTCTCTCTCTCTTCCTCTCTTTCTCTCTCGCTTTCCCTCTCTCTCTCTCTCTCTCTCTCTCTCTCTCTCTCTCTCTCTCTCTTTTTCTCTCTTTCTCTTTCTATGACTTTTTTTTCTTTCTTCCCTCTCTAATTATTTCTTTCTCTCTCTCTCTCTCTCTCTCTCTCTCTCTCTCTCTCTCTCTCTCTCTCTCTCGTTCTTTCTTTCTATCTATATTTGCGGGTGGTTGGATGGGAGCATCACCCTTGAATCATATACCTATGATGTTCGCATGGGTGTACGATCCGATAGTGATGTCGTTTCTTCTTCTCTTTACTAGCCTATCCTGCTTCTTTGGTTTGTGATTGTATTTTTGACAGGGGATTTTTTTTTCTGTAAATCTTCTGCCTGTTTGTTCTTGGTTATTTATAATTTAGCTTATGATATCTTTAGGTTATGATTTTGATTTAAATGTGTACTATTTTTGTTAAATTGCTTGTTTTTTTTTGTTTCAGCGGTCTCTCATATAACCTCAATTGTGTTGGAAGAGACCTAAAGCAACAAACAACAAACAACAATCTATCTATCTTTATTTCTCATACTCTTCTCAATTCATAGCTCACGTCTAAAACTTTTCCTTCAATTATTCTTTCTTTATTTTTTTACAGATGATTCTCCAAACATTTGGATGTATGGTGTGATAGCAGCAGGCACCCTCTTTGTCATAGCGGTTACTGCAGCTTTATACAATATGTGGTAAGTATCGCACATCGTGTCAGAGCGCTGTTTTGCTTGTTTGAATCGCCGTCGTCGTCGTTGTCATCTTCTTCTTCTTCTTCTTCTTCTTCTACTACTACTACTACTACTAGTACTACTAATACTAATACTACTACTACCACTACTACTACTACTACTACTACTACTACTACTACTACTACTACTACTACTACTACTACTACTACTACTACTACTTCTACTATTATTGTTATTGTTATTGTTATTGTTATTATTATTATTATTATTATTATTATTATTATTATTATTATTATTATTATTGTTATTATTAGTAATACTACTACTACCACCACCACTACCACTACTATTATTATTACCACTACTACAATTAATTATTGAAAAAAATAGAGAAAGAGAGAGAAAAAAGAAAGACCGAGAGAGATAGAAAGAGGGTGAGAGAGAGAGAGAGAGAGAGAGAGAGAGAGAGAGAGAGAGAGTGGGAGAGAGACAATGTACCAAGACATATTCTGGCCTCTAACAATTTTTTCCACAAAAATCAAGAAATAATAATAAATATAAAAGAAAAATATCAACAATTAATGGTATACCGTATTGTCATGTGATCATGTGATAAACTCATTAAAATTCTTTAGATTTTGTTATGTCTTAAATAATACGACATAACAGAAAAATTACTTTCTAACGCAACTCTTTCTTTATTTGGTAATGTTCTGTTATAGGGGATTCACCCATTGCTCTGCGTGATGCGGCTTACGACTTGTGTTGCGAAATTATGTATTTAGAGCAGGCTATATATTCATTTGGTGGGTTTAGTATTCATGGTTGCATAAATCGTCAGAGATATTTCAAAATATATATTATCCTTTTCTCCCTCTCTTATTTCAGTGAGCTTTTCAGAACAGGGCCTCGTCCACGCCGGAAAACCATGACAAACGGACAGAACACTTCCGCTACAGGAACACTCAACAGTGAACTCGGTCTGCGCATCGACGGCGGGAAGGGCAACGGAAGCAGCCATGCAGGCGAGGAATGTCATTCCATGCGCTCAGAGAACATCTACAAGCAGATAAGCAGGTGCGAGAGTCCAGGAGATGGCCAGACGACTGTGATGACTCCTATGTTGATGAACCACCATCATTGTAATACTCCCCCAAATATTCCACCTCCTCCACAGATCTACGATCGTTCTTCCAATCATACCCCCACCCCATGCGACCCTCTATTATCTTCGTGTGACCCCCATTATCAAAATGACATTCCGCCCATGGAGTCAAATTTAGATGCTTCTAGAGCCTCCCACGTTTCTTCCAATAATAGCCACAATACCATGTCTAATCCCAGTAGATCAGCGGTAGTAAATGGTGTAGATATACACCACCAACAACAACAGCAACAACAACAACATCATCATCAACAGCAGCAACAGCAGCAATATCAACAGCAACTGCATCAACACCACCAACAAGCACCACCACAAACAGCTACAACAGCGATAACTCCGCCATCTATTGACAATACGGCAACTTCTTCAACTTTGACCACGCCAGCCACGGATTCCACCCGTGCTACAGCTACTACGTCTACATCCTCGTCGGCGCCGCACAACGTAAACCACGTCAACTACTCGGTGAGGCAATCTTTGAATAGTAATAACCATCTTCGTAGTAGTAATAATAACAATAACCAACAGCATCTTCAGCATTGTTCCTCTTCTAATCCTTGTGACTGCAATCGGTGTGAAGATAAAGTGCATGCATTGAAAATTCATAACAATCGGAGATATAAAAAGGTACCACGATTTTTGCCAATCCGATTGGCGAACTGTTTCAAATGTGGAAGTGATTCTACTTCTGTTTGCATGATTGATGACCATGACGATGTGAATAATATGAAGATGACTAACAGACAGCTAAGTTCTACAACTTCTTCATTTTGTACTAATAATCCAAACCAGCAACACTACAACGAAGCAACGCTTCCAACGCGGCAAGCAGCACAGGGAATGCCTCTGACAAAAGCGCATGCGTTAGAGAATATCGAGCTGTGTGGTGGTGCAGAGTTCTATTCGAAACCTCAAACAGCGAGTGGTTTTCAAAGGCATAACTGCATGTTGCCTCATGGTAGTAGTTATGAAGCACGTCCAACTAATTTAGACATCCCGAGACAACAAACCTTTCAAGAGAGAGACCGAGATGAAGAAAATATCATTCATTACGAGGATTCATCAGAAGATCTCGTTGGACCCCTCGGAGCTGAAATAGAGCAGGAAATAGCTCGCATATCCCCGGATGTTGCCCATGAGTTGGCGCTTAGTCGTATTCGGGGACGATCTGCAGGGACCTACCCTCGAATGAATTCGCATTCGGACAGAGGTGAAAGGGCATCAAGTGTAGAATCCATGGCGCTTTCATCAGACGTCCAGTCCACGAGATTAGACGAAAGTTCTCAGTGCAGCTTGCAGTTGGGAGAAACGGCGGAAAGTCTTGTATCGAACAGCTACACAAATTCGTCTGATAAATCCAGCATGCGACAGCAGCTTCTAACTCAACAGTATCTGCATCAGCAGCAACAGCAACAACAGTTGTATGATCCTAGAAATCATCACCCACATCCGTCTCATCCACAGCAGCAGAGTCAACCCTTGCAAGGAGATAACCCTAACATTCAGCGAAGCAAAGATCCCCGTACGACACAAATTCATCAAACAGCCACTCCACAGCAACAACCATCAAAGTCTTCCAACAGCAAACGACGGAACAAGCAAAGTCTTGGCAGCGAACCAGCCCAAAACCCTTCTCGGAATATCAACAAAACTGGCTCGCTTCCATCCAGAACACGGTCGCCCTCTTCGTCTTTCAATGACAAATTTGTACAAGATTTAGATAGTCCCCGTTCCACGAGTGATCGGGTATCCTCAGCGCTTTCATTTTACAGCACCGACTATAACCCACGATCTAACCCTAACACTAACTCTAACCCAAACACTATCCCAAAGTCTTATTCTGCTCATAACACTCCTAACAACTCCCGATCATTAACCTCTACCCATTCACCTAACATATCTTCAAAGCCTTTAGACAATGTAACCTTAACCTCTAACCCTTCACCTTCATCCGAATATACCACCCCCCTTGAAGTCACTATTCCAAAACTCTCTCCAGGGCAAGTCGATGCAATGGTTTGTGATAAATACCCGTTACATGGGCATCCATCTTTGAGCCGTAACCAAAGCAATCACTACCCAGACTACCCTCTACCTCCTCCTCCTCCACCCCCACCTCCCGCACCCCATCACCATTCCGAACCCTTACAAGATCGCCTTCACCATAATAACCCCAACTACAGTTACTATAATGAAAATTCTTATCCTCACCATTCCCAACCATCTTCTCAACATCATCATCATCATCAACATCAACATCCTCAACCACATCCCACCAACCCAAACCAACCTCATCGTCCTATTCAAGAGCAACACAACCCTTACCCACCATCACCTTCACCTTCACCCTCACCTTCCCCATTTCAGCCGTATAGCTCCTCAAAGAAACACAATCGGAAAGATCGGAGTCGAACATCCTCTCCAGCAAGGAAAGCAATCATATTCCCAGAAACTCCACCTTCGCCTCCTTTCAACAACATCCCATCCGCAGCATCTCTCCCTCATCCTCACCCTCCTCCACCACCACCTCCACCACCACCACCACCACCTCCTCCTCCTCCTCCTCCTCCTCCTGCTCCACCTTCTTCTTGTTCCTCTTCCTCCTTACCACCTGTAGAACTATCCCCCGAGCCATTGGATTCTCCATCCCTATGCAACAGTTGTCGAAAAGAATTTGATCCTGCAGCTGACAAACGAATTGGCGTTCAGAACAGCCCATATTTAGCCGCATCTACCCCGGACTCCACACATTCTATGGCTTCAAGTTTAAGCGGATTTGAAACAAGTGTATAAACTGTATATCATATACGATATCAAATACAATAATTTTATATATAATATACGATATATATATATATATATATATATATATATATATAAATATGTATATATATATATATATACATATATATGTATACATACTATTTATTATATCATATATTATGTGACCCACCGCCTCAATCCGTTTTTTTTTTTATTTTGCCAGATTGAATTGGATGTCAAAATTAGAATTTAAAGTTAATGTAATCCGAGATTTAACATTAATTTCACTTTTTAGCTCCATATGAATTCATATTATTATTTCTTCCGAATAAAACCGACAATGTTAGCATAATTTTCTCATAATAATATTATCACTGGCTATAGATATAACGTTCATAATATAATAAACTGTCCCGACAGTGTACCTTCTTGGGGCGATGGGTCACATTATGTTTATGAAAGATGAAAAATGTATAGAGGGACACCCTTTTCTTTCACTTTTTTTTTGGTTTTGTTAGTTTGTTTTTTTCCCTTTATTTTTGACTATTGAAATGGTATTTTTTGTTTGTTTGTTTGTTTTTTTTTTTCGTTACTTTTTACTATTGAAATGGTATTTTTTTGTTTGTTTGTTTTTTTTTTTCGTTATTTTTTACTATTGAAAGGGTATTTCTTTGTTTGTTTGTTCTTTTTTTTTGTATATAAACAAACAGGACATTGTTACTTTTACCTTTACAATTTCTCATTTTACGTTTTAACTAACCATTGTTGATCGCAGCCTTTCCGATCTTATTTACGAGCAGGCAAGCCTATTATAAAATACCCTATATAGCTGAAATCTTAATGTTTGTCACCTTACGAAAGTACCACATACGTTTAATTGTGAAAATAACCTAGAATAGTGACCCAGCGTCTAAAAGCGGTTTTATATCTGTATGAACTTGATGCTTGGGATTGAATTTGTGGTCACAGAAAATGAAATTTAGTCTTAATTTCTATTCGTAGTGATAGAGAATAGATACCGTCATTTGGGGAAACTTTGCCTAAATGGGAAACTTTGCCTCCTGAAATTTGGACCAATTAGAGATTGTATTGTTTTGTGGCAATAGGCAGGTAGATAACCACGCCTCTCGGACAATCGTCATAATGTAAACAATGGCAGTGATTGGTAGACACAGCAAACTACACAGGCTTTACTATCGATGGTAAATACCCATTGTCCTACCGCTTGATCAATAGAACTAACACGAAAAACTATGTGTAAATTTAAACGTTCATAATCTGATCGAGAGAATCACGTGATTAGTCACCCAGTTGGCGATATAAAAACAATAACAATGATCAGAGAGAGGTCGATTTCATTCACGTTATTGTTTATAAACAACCAACTATGTTTGTCCGAGCACGTGTGAGGGTGTGTCACAAATCCCACGTTTTGATTGGTCAAAAATCTACTGGTTAATTATCTCATTGGATAAAGTTTAAAGTCTTTTAAAGGGTACAATAATAACTGCAACAAATCTAAGATCATTGAAAATGTTCCAAATTCACAGAGGCAAAATTCCCCTTGAGGCAAAGTAACCCACGTTGACGGTACGATTTCTCACACCGCTAAAAACTCGAAAAGTTTGTTTTTTTCATTATAATTTTAGTTCTAATTTCACTTTCCATGATCCAAATCTTCCTCACAGAGTACCGTGTTTATACGATGGGTCACAAATAACTGCCGTACTCTGGAAAAACAGGTCTTTAAAAATGTCGCCTGAAAACTCGTCCTTCAAATCAAATACCGATCAATTTAAATGACCCTCTTCTTGGCAAAAACTCTCAAACCTGGGGCCTCGCGAAGTCCCAGACTTGAGAATTTTTGCCAAGATAAGGGTTATATCGAGGTCCCAGGTTTGAGTGTTTTTGCCAAGATAAGGGTTTTGTTGAGGTCCCAGGCTTGATTGTTTTTGCCAAGATGAGGGTTATGTCGAGGTCCCAGGTTTGAGTGGGGTTTTTTTGACAAGATGAAGGTCATTTAAATCGATTGATATTGTCGGTATGTGGTCTTGTGATATAACACTCGCTTTTGGATCGGAAGGTCCTGGATTCGAGCCTCGCTTGGCGCATAGTTGAGTCCTTGGAATAGACTCTTTACTTTACTTACATTCTCTCACCGTACTCGGGTGTAAAAAAAAGTACCTGGCCATAAACAACAGCGTTGTCTCTGTCCGAAAAAATTGTAATATCGCCTAACAGGCGTCATGTCTTGTTCTACATGTCACGTGTTGCTGTTCGTCAGGGACTCTTTGTAAAGAGCTTTGAGCAGATTTAGTGGATATCACGCTTTATAAAAGCTCATTTGTGACCCTTCCCTCAAAACGGTATTAAGTCGGGTTGGTTAAGATGTTGAACATTGAATTTATAGCCAGAAATATCAGACTTGTGTTGAATTTATACGATTTATTGAGGAGAATGGCAACCATATTTTAGGGTACTAATGCCATCAGTTTATAATTTTGACCAGTTTAACATCAAATCCGGCTTTTAAGCATATGGTTCGTTCCGACATAATACCGTTTTGAGACGATGGGTAATATTTTTAATTGATATTTGAAGGACGAGTTTTGTGGCCAATTTTTTAAAAAATGCATGGCTTTCCAGAATATGCCAGTTAACTGGTTAAAATCGTTCTGATAAAGATGACATAGTACATAGAATGCTTCCCAATTAGCAGGATTGTTCTCTTTTACAAACAGAAATTACGAATGTATTTACCTCGATATTTTTAGCCCAAACCGGATGTATGCCGCAGGAAAAAAAATTGAACTGCTACGTTTTTGTCTTTTTTTTTGGGGGGGGGGGGTGGTTTTATTTTTTGGGTTTTTCTTTTTTTTATTTTTTTTTCATTTGATTTTGTTGTTTATTTACTTTTTGTTTGTTTGTTTGTTTGTTTTTTAAGCAAGGATAGTAGGACCGCCTCATTATTAATTAACATTTTTGCAATTAAGCAATGTTAAAATTGGGTATTCCCCTCAATCAAAGGGGAATAAAAAATATATAAGCTTCCTTTTAAACGCAATAGCAGTTTAAAATACGCTATTCATTGTACGTATAAATTGCTGGTCAGTTGTTATGAGGTTGTTGATAAGTTTCCGACATCTATCTATAGCTGGTATTTGACTGTCACCCTGACCAATCAGCCTCACAGTTTGTGAGTATTTATCACAAAATTTTGACAAACTGATGAATGAATAGGATTCAATAGTCCGATGTCACGTCCGCCCCGCTACGAGCAGCTTGGTTCTAAACAAAGAAAATCGGTACTTTTTATTCTTCATGCTGGCTAAAACAATTTCATTTGTCATGTGATTAGAATGTATAAAAGTCAAAACATGATCAGATTTATAATGTTTTTCTCCTCTGGATACACTTTAATGCTCGTCAGAGAAGTATTCCATAAGGGCGTCCGCCATTGTTCCGATAGTTTAGAACCAGTTACTATGTTACTATGCGTCATTACGAGGGAAGTGACGTCACGACTGTTGAAGTCTATTGCACGCGACACCTGGCGACGTGACATGAAACCACATGTATTTTTTTCAATGGTCTGAGAGAGATAATCAGGATATATTATGTGGGGCCGATTGTTTTGAGCGAGTCTTTAAGATGGCTTTGAACATTAACTGTTAATTTTTGTATATAAGTATATTAATTTGTTGAATAGCTGAACTACGATCTTCTTCGATAATTTAAGTCCACGTATTTAGCTTCAAAATCATCGATTGTCATGAAATGTGACCCTTATTTTCAACACGGTATTATGGTCCGGTTTGTTCAGATGTTAAACATTAATCAAAAATGTGCACATGTAATATATAAGAACGAATTTGACGTCACTCAACTCTTATTATTTGTAGACCGCCTGTTAGTGATTAGTTCTCTCTAAATCATATCAATCAAAACTATAAACATTGAAGATTGCATATACAGTTTTTTTTTGTAGGTTTAATTTGGCTGGTGGGTGTTGTGAGTATTTTGCCTAAATACATAGCATCAATGTGTATTTAGTAAAATGTTAATCAATAGAAACTTAGAAAACCACACCTCTTGGACATTCGTCATAATGTAGACATTGTCAGTGATTGGTAACATAGCAAGCTACACAGGTTTTAATATCGATGGTATGCGTCTAAATAACATACCCACTGTTCTATCGCTTGATCAACAGAACCAACACAGAAAACTATGTGTAAATTTAAACTATTAAATATGGTCAAGAAAATCGTGTGATAACTAGTCACCCATTTGGCAATATAAATCTAATAAGAATGATCAGAGAGAGGTCGATACCATTCACGTTATTGTTTCTCAACAACCAACTATAGTTGTCCGACACCGTCTGAAGGTGTGCCACAATATCCATGCTTTGATTGGTCAAAAATCTACTGGTAAATAGTCTTCATTAAGCGTGATTATTGTTCAACAATTACCTCCATAAATGTAACATATATGCATATCTATGTTTCGTTTTAAGCATTTTGCTTGAATTGTCAAAAACTAGATAGAATATTCAAAATTCCCCCCCCCCCCCCCCATTAAAATGGAATGAACCAAAATGGCCGAAAAAATTTTCAAGCAATTATGAGTACACACACGAGCACTCCTTAAAAGTGTGAGATCAATTTATTAGTACACACATGAGCCTCCCTTAAAGTGTGAGATCAATTTATTAGTACACACACGAGCACTCCTTAAAAGTGTGAGATCAATTTATAGTACACACACGAGCACTCCTTAAAAGTGTGAGATCAATTTATTAGTACACACATGAGCCTCCCTTAAAGTGTGAGATCAATTTATTAGTACACACACGAGCACTCCTTAAAAGTGTGAGATCAATTTATTAGTACACACATGAGCCTCCCTT
This sequence comes from Berghia stephanieae, assembly GCF_034508935.2. Taxonomy (NCBI): domain Eukaryota; kingdom Metazoa; phylum Mollusca; class Gastropoda; order Nudibranchia; family Aeolidiidae; genus Berghia; species Berghia stephanieae. The sequence continues at coordinate 12,987,823 of NC_088371.1, forward strand.
AAAAGTGTGAGATCAATTTATTAGTACACACACGAGCACTCCTTAAAAGTGTGAGATCAATTTATTAGTACACACATGAGCCTCCCTTAAAGTGTGAGATTAATTCATGTAGTTTATCAAAATTATACTTAACGACTCTTATACTTTTATTTTTTGCTTTGGTTGTTTATTTTTTTAATTGTAAAAAATACTTTTTTGGAATCTGGTCCACGCCGATATGATTGATGCTATGGGTTTCGGTAAAATACTGTCATCAGCAAGCCGAATATAATGTACCAACAATACTGTTGTTGAACAGTTAAACTCTGATTCATAAAATTACGTGAGAATTTATCGCTTAAATGGCTGTCTAAAAACACGAACAACGAGCTGAGTGACGTTTATTTCCGTGAGAGGGACGCTGGTGGATGGCGTCGCGACTGCATAGAGTGTCCCTTTCACGGTTAGGCGGAGTTGTCGTATCAGTAAGGTCGCGGGTTCGAGCCCCATCACCACGAAATGTTTATTCTCCATTGCCTTCTGGCACTTTTATACTCACTTCATTTTCTGTTATTATATCTTCAGTTTCTAGACTGCTTTCCATTATTTAACCCAAACAAAAACCGAACAAAAAACAAAACAACAACAACTGATGAAGCTAAATCCTTCCATGTATTTTTTAGTCAAAAAACTTTAATTTTGACTGGATATTTTAAAATGTTGTAACATAAATTTGACTGGATTTTTAAATATTGTTTTTGTAGCCTTAGTTTACACTTATGTTTACTGACCGTTCAATGTTTATTATAAAGCACAGAAAAACAAAGGAAAACGTGTAAACAACGGGTTGACAAAATATTTACGTCATCTTAGTTAAAAAGCAACATTATTATATATTTAATCAAATCTGATTTCGTTTTTGTTTATATTTTACTTTATAATCTTGAATGCATAATCAATTGTATATGATATTATATTATTACTATTCTTTCAAAAATCAAATTAGGCATCAAACTGTTTGGAATTGATCAATAAATTGTGACCCAACGTCACAAAATGGTATTATATCGGGATGGACCAGATACTAAAAAGGCAAATTATAGTTAAACTGGTCAAAAATATGAAACGTTGGTATTTAGCACAGAAAAATATGATGTTCCTTCTCCTCTATAAAGCATATAAACTCAACTTAAGCATGGTATTTCTGGCTCCCAATTCCATTTTCAGCATCTTAGTCATCCCGACTTAATACCGTTTTGAGACGAGGGGTCACAATTACCCACTTGACTTCCACTTTTAATCTTCATTATAAGCTCTAGATCCAGATATTTAACATATTAACTGCCGTACTCTCGAGAAAAACAACTAGTATTTAAAAAATGTAGCTAGAAAACTCGTCCTTCAAATATCGATCGATTTAAATACCCCTCATCTTGACAAAATCTTCAAAACCTGGGACTTCGCAAAGTCTTCCATTAAGTCCAAGGTTTAAGAGTTTTTTTCCAAGATAAGGGTAATTTAATTCAATCGATATTTGTGGACGAGTTTTCTGGCCAAATTTTTAAATATGTGACCCCTCGTCTCAAAACGGTATTAAGTCGGGATGATTAAGATGCTGAAAATAATAATAATAAATAATAATAATAATACTTTATTGCATTTAATGAATTTGTAGCCAGAAATATCATGCTTAAGTTGAGTCTATATGCTTTATAGAGGAGAAGGAATATCATACTTTACTGCGCTAAATACCAACGTTTCTTGTTTTTGACCAGTTTAACTATAATTTGACTTTTTAGCATCTGGTACATCCCGACATAATACCGTTTTGAGACGAGGGGTCACATATGTGGGGTTTTTTCTCTCCAGAACATAGCAGTTAAATACTTTTTAAAAAAGAATCTCTGGGTGGGGTTCCTGGCCTCCCATAGTGAGCAGGGTGGCACTTACTCGGTTTTCTATTCCCTTATAGCTGTTTTCCAATGTATTTTCTGTCTTTGTCTTGGGATGAGATTACTTGGTTTTGTTCTGGCCCTGGTCGGAGTCCTTGGCAGGGAGGGAAACAGTCCGATGCATGGTTATAGTTTTGGAAGATGATCTTCTTTTCCTTGTAAATCATCTCTCTGTTATGTATTATTATATTTGTTATTTTGAATGTATCATGTAAGCATTTGAGTGTATTCCTCTTTGTTGGATCGTGTGTTTGTGTCCGGATGAGACTTATATGGTAATCTCGAACTAAGTACATTGATGGTATGCTCTTGGAATCTAGATCTGATCCCTAATTATTGTTCCCAATTCCGCTTTGTCTTACTTTTTTTCTTGGGCGCTTTAAATGTATTTCAAGAATTTGACTATCCCATTTTCTTTCTTTTTACTGGCCCTGATATGACCAAAATGTGTTGCAAGCGCCGTAAAACCCTTAAAAAAAAACAGGACTTATAAGGTAATCTCGAAATAAATACATTGCCTATGTCTTACTATTTTCTTGGGCGCTTTAATTGTAATTCTAGAATTTGACTCTCTTCATTTTTACAGGCACTGATATGACCCTAAATGTGTTGCAAGCGCCGTAAAAAAAACCCTTAAAAACAAAAACCAAAAACAATGAATCTATATGTGACCCATCGTCTCAAAACGGTATTATGTCGGAACAAACCATATGCTTAAAAGCCGGATTTAATGTTAAACTGGTCAAAAATATAAAGTGATGGCATTAGCACCCTAAAATATGGTTGCCATTCTCCTCAATAAATCGTATAAACTCAACACAAGTCTGATATTTCTGGCTATAAATTCAATTTTCAACATCTTAACCAACCCGTTTTAATACCCTTTTGAGGCGAAGGGTCACAAAATATTGCAAATTCTTTAAATCCTTTGAACTCGTGGTGAGACGATTATCTGCTTATATTTAAACCAAAGTGACACAAAGCTGCTACAAGCTGTTGACGTGGACTGGGAAAAACTAATAAACACAAATGAATATAACAGCTTCAAAAAAAATAAAAAAGAACAAAATACCCAAACACGGAACGTTTCGGGCTCAAACCCCTTCTTCAGCCAACCACAACAACAACAACAAAACAAAACAATAAAGACATAAATACATTACTAAATTCTAGATTGACGACAGAGAGAACCTACAAAATTTCTCTATCGCCGATTTGAAATTGAGTAATGTATTTTGGTCTTTATTGTTTTGTTGTCGTTTTTTTTTTTTTTTTTGCTGTTGGATTAATAAGGGTTTTGAGCCCGAAACTTTCCGTGTTGGGTATTCTATTGTTGGGTTTTGTTTTGTTTTTTTTATTTTTTTTAAGCTCATATTCATTTTTGTTAAATCATATTCAAACCGTGACTTTATAACAAATGGATGTATTTTTGTGTAAATAATTCCAAAAAGCGAAATAAAAAACAAAATTTACCTAACTTTTTTATCCGCCAAAAAGTGTGCATTATTATCAGTTGTCATGGAGACGTATATAAATATTAATATACATAGTTGTTTTCATTTATTATACCACACATCTGTAGTACTCTGAAGAGAAAAAAAAATACATTTTAAAAATTTTGGCCAGAAAACTCGTCCTTCAAATATCGATCGATTAAAATGAAATATAAAACCCCTCTCAAATCCGGGATTAGTTAAGTCCGAAGTTTGAGAATTTTTGCCAAGATAAGGATCATTTTAATCGAACGATATTTGAAGGCCGAGTTTTCTAGCCAAAATTTTAGGCATGAGTTTTTGGGGTTTTATTTTTTCTTTTGTTTTGTTTTTCTTTTGTTTTCAGAGTTCGACAGGTTTCGTGTTAGTTTTTAATTTGTTGCCAATTCAGCTGATTTCTCCTTTATCCACCACTCACCCGTATTTATTTATTTGCAAGCTTCTCATTGATGACATTTTTTAAAATTTTACGTTTCATAATAATACATTGGACTATTCGTAGCAAATGATTTTTTTAAATACATACAACCCTACTAAAAACTGTGTCCAGATTGAGAGGTACATTTAGCTATGAAGGTAACGTTTCTTCATTTTGCCAAAACACATAAAACCAGAAGGGAATACCATGTAATATTCCTAGCAAATGATTTTTTAAAATACATAAACTGGGTGGGGTTCCTGACCCCCCATAGTAGGCAGGGAGGTACACACTGTGTCTTCTATCCCCTTATATCTGTTTTCCAACATGCTTTCTGTCTTTGTTTTGGAATGAGATTATTTTTTTTTTCCTGGCCCTGGTCGGAGTCCTGGCTGGGAGGGAAACAGTCAAATGCATAGTTATTGTTTTGGGAGATGACATGTTTTTCCTTGTACATCATCTCTCTGTTATGTATTAGTATATTTGTTATTTTTTAATGTATCATGTAAGCATTTGAGTGTGTTCCTCTTTGTTGGATTTTGTTCTTGTGTCCGGATGAGACTTATAGGTGATCTCAAACTAAGTACATTGGTGATATGCTCTTGGAATCTACATCTGATCCCTATTTGTTCCCAGTTCCCCTATGTCTTACTTTCTCTTGGATGCTTCAATTGTAATTCTAGAACTTTTTACTATCCCATTTTCTTCCTTTTTACTGGCGCTGATATAACCTAAATGTGTTGCAAGCGCCGTAAAATCCTTAAAAAAACAAAATACATACAACCCTACTAAAAACTTTGTCCAGATAGTTTATTGAAAGGTACATTTAGCTATGAAGGTAACGTTTCTTTATTTTGCCAAAACACATATAAACAGAAGGGAGACTTTTTTTACATCTCCAATCGAACTAACCACCAAAAAAGGTGTTGCCAGATATCTATCTTAACTTAAACCACACACACACGCACACACAGTCACAAACACACACACACACACACACACACATACGCAAAGGGGTCCCGATAGCTCAGTTGGTAGAGTACTCACTTCCCAAGCAAAGGGACCAAGATCGATCCCGGATGAAGTCGAGATATTTTTCTGACCCTCTCCCCATCCCACCCCTTGTCTATCCAGCGGTGATTGGGTGGCTGATTCTGCTAGATCTGGCAGAAAGTACTTTGCAAATGACTAGCGTCATATCCAAAGGGTAGAAAGCAATGGCTATTGTCAGTTTCACGCTATAGAAACTGGGGTGATCCCGGGTCAGGGGGTCGAGCTTGAGCTTGATCTTTTAAATAGCGCCGATATCCACTTAATGTGCTCAAAGCGCTACAAGGGGTCCCTAACCAACAGCAACATGTAACGTGTAGAACGAGACATGACGCCTGTTTGGCGACATTACAATTAAAAAAAAAAAAAAACAGAAGCAACGCTGTTATGGCCGGGTACTCATTTTACACCCGAGTACGGTGAGAGAATGTGAGTAAAGAACCTTTTCTAAGTACTCAACTTTGCGCGGCTCAGAATGAGGCTTGAACCCAGGACCTTCCGATCGGAAGGCGAGTGTCTTACCACAAGACCACATAGCCGCACAAAATATAGAATACGAATTTTACACTGTGCAACAAAGTCAAGATAAATAACCAACCGTCTTTACTCCGTATTATTTCAAACTGCAATTTCCGTTGAAAATTGAGTCTTAAGTTTGTTTTTTTGACTTGAGTTTTTTTTTCCCTTCTGTACTCTAAAATAACCTTTCACCTTACAAACATCATGTCTCCTCCTACATGTGAAGTGTTTATGTTGGCTCAGGACATATTGTAAAGCGCTTTGAGAACATAATTTAAATACTTATGCGATATATAAAGGGTTATGTTCTTCTAAAGGGTTTGTTTTTATTATCAAACCATAATATTGTGCCAAGAATATTATGATGATATTATCGAGACAAGACACTTTGGCGATTCTTCCAAGTGTGGGTTTTCAGTGTGATGTCTGTAAAACAAAAAAAGAGGTGCCTAAATGAGTCAATAAAATGGAGATAAAGATAAAGGGAGTATATCTGACTCATGAATGAACAACACAAAACAAACGACGTGTGTTACAGACACACACACACAAACACACACACACACACACACACACACACATTTACAAATTTTCGCCTATATTATTATGACAATCTAATATAAATATATATGTATTCTGTGTTTACTTGCAAAAGGCCAAGGGCCGAAATGTCGTTTGTTTTGTGTTGTTCATTCATGAGTCAGATATACTCCCTTTATCTTTATCTTCATGATTTCTGTAAACGTGGCATTTTGGTTATGATGGTATGTGTCTAACTAAAATACACACACCAGTATGCCAGCCATATCATTCGTACGAATACACAAAGTTATAATGTGTAAACTTAAAAAGTTGTCTGTTAGAGAGAATTTAGTAAGGAATATAATCAACGAACTGAAGATAGAAAAGTACGAAAACCTGAGTAAAAGTTAAGTAATATTACAAATAGACATTTCGAGCGAGAGGCTGTTAACTGACTTGATACGGTCTGAGATAGAAACGCATCGTCAGCTTTAAAAAACCATATTGCCATCCAGAAGTTTTCTGTCCGTGTATTTTTAGTCTCGGATAAAAAAAATAATTACCGGAGCATCAACCCGTCCTTTGCCTTCTCCAAACAACTAACTTGACCAAAAGTTGCGCTTTATTGTTTATTCATAATGTTTATACCCTATGTCCAAAATTTCAAAAGCTGTCAATTATTATACCCAGTCTGAGCACATAATAGGGAATGAGATTAGCGGAAGAGTAGCGTCCCTTGATTGGACGTCACCCATAGTCTGTGACGTCACCGGCGGAAAAGTTATTAGAGAGAGAACGTCATGTTGGTTGTGCGCATGCGTCTCTCGTCCTAGGAGAAATATATTTATTCACCTTGTTGACCTTGGCGCGATATATTTCAATGATTTATGATAGTTTCCTGATTAAGCTTCACATTTAACTTTTATTGAGTGAATGCGTTTGCTATCACATTCAATCCCTTAACCCTCTCCTTACCAACTATAGGAAAATCGTCACATTCGTTACAACACAACCATTTTTTAAATTGAAATTTCTCTTGTATATCATACCATTTAAATAGAATGAACAGTGTGTTGTAAGAGCATGTTTTGAGTAATAAATCATTTCTCGCAAGAACATATTATTGCTGTTGTGTTTGAGTGGTAAAAAATATAATTTTGAGTTAGTTGGATGTGAAGTTTTGTGGACAATCCTGAAAATGGCTGGTAAGGAGAGAGTTAATGAGTGTTAACAAATAAATAATCACAAAGCCCCATACGTATAGTTGGAACAACAATGACGTCGCTGAGCTCTTTGTTATTGTTTTTAAGCCAGACTTTAGGGTAGTCGAACTCGCTACCTTTCGGGTGATTTCTGTTGACATCAAACCTTTGTTTGCTTAGCATCAAGGTCAACCCGATATAATACTGTTTTGAGACGATCAGTCACCTATTATATTATATTATATTATAGTATATTATATTATATTTTATTTTATATATATATATATATATATATATATATATATATATATAAATATATATTCATACGCAAAGGGACCTAGCGATCCCGGGTGCAGTCGGGTTTTTTTTAACCTTCCTGTCAAACCACTAATTTTTGGGTAGCTGGGTCGGTTAGATGTGGCGGAAAGTACTTTTCATTAGACTATCGTCCTATCCCAAGGATAACAAGAAATTCCTATTCCCTGTTTCACCCTGTTGATGATATGCGTTTATCCCAAAGACTACTCACAACACCCACTCGCAGGATATAACGTACCAACATACAAAACTATGTGAAACCTTGAACGACTATTGTCTGATTGATAGAATTTAACGAGAACTACTCATAAAATGGCTGGCGAAAGACAATACCAAAGAGCTGGGTGACGTCAATTTCTATTTGTATAGAAAGCGGGATAAACATGGTACTCATGGCTCTGAAGTACTGCTATCTGTATATACTAAATATAAATTTATGACATTTAGAATAGCTGGGTGAGGTTCCTGACCTCCCATAGCGGGCAGGGAGGTACATACTGTGTCTTCTATCCCCTTATATCTGTTTTTCAACATGCTTTCTGTCTTTGTCTTGGAATGAGGTTACTTGGTTTTGTTCTGGCCCTGGTTGGAGTCTTGGCTGGGAGGGAAACAGTCAAATGCATAGTTATTGTTTTGGGAGATGATATTTTTTTGCTTGTAAATCATCTCTTTGTTATGTATTATTATATTTGTAAGCATTTGAGTGTATTCCTCTTTGTTGGATTTTGTGCTTGTGTCCAGATGAGACTTATAGATGATCTCAAACTAAGTACATTGGTGGTATGCTCTTGGAATCTACATCTGATCCCTATTTATTCCCAGTTCCCCTATGTCTTACTTTTTCTTGGGTGCTTTAATTGTAATTCTAGAACTTAACTATCCCATTTTCTTCCTTTTTACTGGCGCTGATATAACCTAAATGTGTTGAAGCGCCATAAACCCTTAAAAACATAAAAACAAAAAATAAACTGATATCAAGTACCTCAGACTACTTTATTAATATATTTTATTTGATACATCTTGACTGGGAAATAACCCGTCCCATGTTCTTATTCTAAAGTGTGGGGGAAAGAGGTGAAATCTATCAAATTATCAGGTACATTCTACATATTATTTGTTTAATAATTTTCAATCTGGGGAAGGCGGAGGGAGACACATTTGGGGGATGGCCTTAGTCATCTCATTCCTTGGTACTAACGTCTTCTTCACCGCCTTATGTACTAAACAACAATACAAGATTTTAATATACAAGACGCTTAGCATTTCATTGTTATTATAATTTTTTGGTTCGTATAATTTTTTTTTATTAATTCTCCTTTGTATCCTCTCTATTCATTTAC
>NC_088371.1:12999115-13061615 GCF_034508935.2 Berghia stephanieae
GGCTTTTGCCATAGTCCTTGTCTAACGGGAACAGACAAATGCATAGCGTTAGTTTTTTAGAGTTTATATTTTTTGTTATTCTTGTAAATCATATATATATATATATATATATATATATATATATATATATATATATATATATATTTATATATTTATATATTTATATATGTCTGCTATGTACTGATATACTTTTCTGTTTTGAATCTATATAATGGTTTGCAAACATTTGAATGCATTCCTCTTCGTGAGATCCCGTGCCTGCGTCTGGATGAATGAGACTTTTAGATGATCTCAAACTAATCACACTGATAGAGTACTCTTGAAATCTACGCCTTCACCTATTTGAGACATTCCCTATGTCTAACTTTTTCTTGTGCGCTTTCAATTGCAAATCTAGAATATTTGACTAGATACCTAATTTTACTCTTTTTTTCACTGGCGCTGAAATGACCTACTTGTGTCTCAAGCGCTGTGAAACCATTATGAACAAACAGCGAAGTTTTTTCAGATTTAAAAAAAAATTAAAAACTGCTAGATAAAGAAGGAAATTCTAACTGCTAACAGCGAACCCTCCTTTATCTTGTTAATGGCTTTGCCTCAGAGTCTGTTTAATTTCTTTTTAATCCCGGGATTTCCTGTTCTTGACCAATTGTGACGTAAGAACTAATGTTTTATAGCTAAGTATTTCTTTTATATTATTTTACATTAGTTTAATAATAATAATAATAATAATAATAATAATAATAATAATAATAATAATAATAATAATAATAATACATTATCATTATTATTATTATTATTATTATTATTATTATTATTATTATTATTAATATATAATAATATTATTATCATTAGTTTCATTATTACTATATTATACTTCGCGATGTCCAGGTTTGAGAGTTTTTGCCAAGATGGTCATTTAAATCGATCGATATTTGAAGGACGAGTTTTCCTTGCCAAATGTTTAAATATGGGTTTTTCCAGAGTACTGCCGTATTGTTCCCGCTTCCGAAACTAACCCCGACTCAATATAATTTTTAATTATTAATTTATTCGTATTTTGTATATTATTGATGATACTAACACTGGAATTTTTTTAAATACTATTATCTACTTGTGAATTGAATGATGAATATGAATACCATCTATATAATATAATAATGTATATAATAAAATCATATTCTTAACAGCTTTATCTTAACGATTTGTCCAACAATTGATGTGTTGTTTTGTGTACGAATTGGGGTCGCGATAGCTCAGTTGGTGGAGCACTCGCTTCACAATCAAAGGGACCAAGATCGATCCCGGGTGCAGTCGAGATTTGTTTTTCTGACCCACCTGTCCACCCAGCAGTGATTGGGTAGCTGGGTCTTTTAGACTTGGCGGAAAGTAATTTGCAATAGGCCAGCGTCCTATCCAAAGGGTAGCAAGCAATTGCTATTGTCCGTTTCACGTTATAGAAACCGGGATGAAATCTGGCTCCATGGGCCTAATGGCTCTGAAGGATTACTTTTTGTGTACGAATTGGGGTGGGGAGGAGATGTGGGGGGGGGGGGGGGTTCCTGATAGCTCAGTTGAGAAAGTAATCGCCTCACTAACGAAAAGACCGATGTCTACCCGGAGTTCTTTCGATATATGTGACCCCTCGTCTCAAAACGGTATTAAGTCGGGATGATTAAGATGCTGAAAATGGAATTTGTAGCTAGAAATATCAGGTTTAAGTTTAGTTTATATGCTATATAGAGGAGAAGGAATATCATATTTTACTGTGCTAAATACCAGCGTTTCATATTTTTGACCGGTTTAACTATAATTTGACTTTTTTAGCATCTGGTCCATTCTGACATAATACCGTTTTGAGGCGAGGGGTCACATATTATCTGACCTTGGGGTAATTGAAGAAGCGGGATATATTATTTGATCGGGCGGATAGTACATGTAATAGATTTGTGTCCTATCTAAAGGGTAGCAAACAATGGTACGTGTTGTGTTACCTTTACAGAAATTGGGATAACCTTTGGAACATTGGAATGATTTTAAAAGTCCAGTATTATGTATATATATATATATATATATATATTATATATATATTATATAAGAGAGAGAGAGAGAGAGAGAGAGAGAGAGACAGAGATAGAGAGAGAGAGAGAGAGAGAGAGAGAGAGAGAGAGACTTAGATAAAGAAGTAATAGAGAAGTTATAAGCATTTCAGAGCAAACAGATAATAAACCGGAGAACTGGGTGGGATTCCTGACCTCCCATAGTGGGCAGGGAGGCGCTTACTGTATCTTCTATTCCCATATATCTATCTTCCAACTTGCTTTCTGTCTTTGTATTGGAATGAGATCATTTGGTTTTCTCCTAGCCCTGGCCGGATGCCCTGGCTGAGATAGAAACAGTCAAATGTATAGATAGTTTTGGGAGATGAAATTTTTACACTTGTAATAAATCATCTTTCTGTTATGCACTGTATTATGTTTTGTTTACATATCATTTATGATTTGTAAACATTTGAATGTAGTCCTCTGTGGAGAGACTTGTGCTTTTTTTGTCAGGATGAAACATTTAGTTATCTCAAACTAAGTACACTGATAGTGTATTGGAATCTACATCTGTTTCCTATTTGAACCAATTCCCTTTTTTCTTACCTTTTCTTGGGTGCTGGGTGGGTATCCTTACCTCCCATAGTGGGCAGGGAGATACTTACTGCGTCTTCTATCTGTTTTTCAACTTGCTATCCGTCTGTGTCTTGGATTGAGATTACTTGGTTTTGTCCCGACCCTGGCCGGAGTTCTTGGCTGGGAAGGAAACAGTCAAATGCATAGTTATTGTTTTTGGAGATGATATTTTTTTCTTTGTAAATCATCTCTCTGTTATGCACGGTATTATGTTTTATGTACATATTATATATGATTTGTAAACATTTGAGTGTGTTCCTCTTAGTGGGGACTTGTGTTGGTGTGTGGTTGAGACTTATAGGTGATCTCAAACTAAGTACAGTGATAGTGTGCTCTTGGAATCTACATCTGATCCCTATTTGAACCAATTCCCCTTTGTTTTACTTTCTCTTGGGTACTTTAATTGTAATTCTAGAACTTTTTACTATCCCGTTCTCTTCCTTTTTACTAGCGCTGATATGACCTTAATGTGTTGCAAGCGCCGTAAAACCCTTAACTGGGTGGGGTTCCGACCTCCCATAGTGGGCAGGGAGGTACTTACTGTGTCTTCTATCCCCCTGTACCTGCTTTTCAATTGTTTCCTGTCATTGTCTTGGAATGAGATTACTTGGTTTTGTCCTGATCCTTGCCGGAGTTCCTTAGGTGGTAGGGATATAGTCGAAGTTATAGTTTTGGGAGATGATATTTTTTTCCTTGTAAATCATCTCTGTTATGCATTGTATTATGTTTAGTTTACATATTATATTATAGGATTAGTAAACATTTGAGTGTATTCCTCTTAGTTGGGACCTGTGCTTGTGTCTGGATGAGACTTTTAGGTGATCTCAAACTAAATACTTTGACGGTGTGCTCTTGGAATCTACACCTGTTCCCTATTTGAACCAATTCCCCTTGTCTTACCTTTTCTTTAGTGCTTTAATTGTAATTCTAGAACTTTTTACTATCCCATTTTCTTCCCTTTTACTGGCGCTGATATGACCTTAATGTGTTGCAAGCGCCGTAAAACCCTTAAAAACAAAAAACATAAAACCCTTAAAAACATTAAAAACAAAAACTATTTGAACCAATTCCTCTTTGTCTTACCTTTTCTTGGGTGCTTTAATTGTAATTCTAGAACTTTTTACTATCCCATTTTCTTCCTTTTTGCTGGCGCTGATATAACCTTAATGTGTTGCAAGCGCCGTAAAACCCTTAAAAACATTAAAAACAAAAACTATTTGAACCAATTCCCCTTTGTCTTACCTTTTCTTGGGTGCTTTAATTGTAATTCTAGAACTTTTTATTATCCCATTTTCTTCCTTTTTGCTGGCGCTGATATAACCTTAATGTGTTGCAAGGGCCTTAAAACCCTTAAATACAAAACAATAAAAGGGAGAGAGGAACGTACCCTAGTCAATGAAGCCCATACGCCCACTACTTCATACTAGTGCTGCTATGTGGTCTTGTGGTATGACACTCGCTTTCGGGTCGGAAAGTCCTGGGTTCGAGCCTCGCTTGGCGCATAGTTGAGTCCTTGGAAAAGGCTCTTTACTTGCATTCTTTCACCATACTCAGGTGTAAAATGAGTACGTTGTCGTTAACAGTGGAAAAAACGTAATATCGCCTAACAAGCGACATCTTTCGTCCTACATGTTAAGCGTTGCTGTTGGTCAAGTACCCCTTGTAAAGCGCTTTGAGCACATTTAGTGAATATTGCTCTATTTTAAGCTCAATTTTTTACATTTTTTTTTTTTACCTGGCCCTGGCGGATACCCTAGCTGTGATGGAAACAGTCAAACGTATTGTTTGAGTTTTGGGAGATGATATTTTTTTGTCTTGTAAATCATATCTCAGTTATGCACTGTATTGCTTTGTTTATATATTATATATGATTTATCAACATTTGAGTGTATTCCTCTTAGTGAGGATCTGTGCTTGTGTCTGGATAAGACTTTTAGGTGATCTCAATCTAAGTACTTTGATAGTGTGCTCTTGGAATCTACATCTACATTCTAAAACTTTTTACTATCCCATTTTCTTCCTTTTTACTGGCGCTGATATGACCTTAATGTGTTGCAAGCGCCTCAAAACTCTTAAAAACAAACAAAACATGAAAATAAGAAGGAATTCTGGGGTAACTGATGACCGAGGCAAATAACACACACACACACACACACACACACACATATGCATACATAAACCAACATAATACACAGAGAAAGAGAGAGATAGAAAGAGAGAGAGAGAGAGAGAGAGAGAGAGAGAGAAAGAGAGAGTAAGAAAGAGAGAGAGAGAGAGAGAGAAAGAATGAGTGAGAGAAAGAAAGAGAGAGAGAGAGAAAGAGAGAGATATTCATTCATTCATTCATTCATTCTCTCTTTAAAAGGCTACTGGGACCCCATGTCACGCTGTTAGATTAAATTATGTTTATTCAGTTATCGATACACTCCGTGGTGATTGCATATACCTCACCCCGATCATCAACAATGATAGCCACGACTGTAATGCGATCTTGATTAACATGATTTAATTCATCATGATATTTCTCATCATTCACAGCAATCTATCGATTCTCAGCGTAGCCATCGTCATGTTACTTTACGAAGGCCACGGTGTCAGTGTAGCCATCGTCATGTTACTTTACGAAGGCCACGGTGTCAGTGTAGCCATCGTCATGTTACTTTACGAAGGCCACGGTGTCAGTGTAGCCATCGTCATGTTACTTTACGAAGGCCACGGTGTCAGTGTAGCCATCGTCATGTTACTTTACGAAGGCCACGGTGTCAGTGTAGCCATCGTCATGTTACTTTACGAAGGCCACGGTGTCAGTGTAGCCATCGTCATGTTACTTTACGAAGGCCACGGTGTCAGTGTAGCCATCGTCATGTTACTTTACGAAGGCCACGGTGTCAGTGTAGCCATCGTCTGTTACTTTACGAAGGCCACGGTGTCAGTGTAGCCATCGTCATGTTACTTTACGAAGGCCACGGTGTCAGTGTAGCCATCGTCATGTTACTTTACGAAGGCCACGGTGTCACTGTAGCCATCGTCATGTTACTTTACGAAGGCCACGGTGTCAGTGTAGCCATCGTCATGTTACTTTACGAAGGCCACGGTGTCAGTGTAGCCATCGTCATGTTACTTTACGAAGGCCACGGTGTCAGTGTAGCCATCGTCGTGTTACTTTACGAAGGCCACGGTGTCAGTGTAGCCATCGTCATGTTACTTTACGAAGGCCACGGTGTCAGTGTAGCCATCGTCATGTTACTTTACGAAGGCCACGGTGTCAGTGTAGCCATCGTCATGTTACTTTACGAAGGCCACGGTGTCAGTGTAGCCATCGTCATGTTACTTTACGAAGGCCACGGTGTCAGTGTAGCCATCGTCATGTTACTTTACGAAGGCCACGGTGTCAGTGTAGCCATCGTCATGTTACTTTACGAAGGCCACGGTGTCAGTGTAGCCATCGTCATGTTACTTTACGAAGGCCACGGTGTCAGTGTAGCCATCGTCATGTTACTTTACGAAGGCCACGGTGTCACTGTAGCCATCGTCATGTTACTTTACGAAGGCCACGGTGTCAGTGTAGCCATCGTCATGTTACTTTACGAAGGCCACGGTGTCACTGTAGCCATCGTCATGTTACTTTACGAAGGCCACGGTGTCAGTGTAGCCATCGTCATGTTACTTTACGAAGGCCACGGTGTCAGTGTAGCCATCGTCATGTTACTTTACGAAGGCCACGGTGTCAGTGTAGCCATCGTCATGTTACTTTACGAAGGCCACGGTGTCAGTCAGACAAAACACAAAGAACAATGAGCAAGTCATGGAAGCAAGGCCTCTTTTTTTTCGAAATTAAAGGTCTTGGGTTCAAACTACCTTGCGGTAATTTTTTTTTTTTAAGTAAACAAAAAAAGGCACAGAGGAGTCATGAGTCATGACTTATGTTTGTTACAGCCCGACATGCACTTATTTGCAGGTCTGATAACACATATCCTTATGGGCTCGTTGTTGTAATGGAAATCTAAAAAAAAATGAAGCAAAATATTGTCCATTACAACAATGTTAAACTAGGCTTATAAGATGGCTCGGATGTCAGACCTGCATATTTGTATACGTCGGTCCAGCCCCTTTAGAGTGGGAAGGACAGAAACACTTGTTCATATCACTGTGAAAACCGGCTAAATCGCATTTTCATCATTCAGCAAAAACTACAATTTGTGCCATTTATTTAGTGTCTTACAGAGGAAAAGATAATTTGTTTGCCTCACAGAACAATATCCTTTTTTTTTTGTTTGTTTGTTTGTTTGTTTTTTTGTTTTTG
Source organism: Berghia stephanieae (assembly GCF_034508935.2). Lineage (NCBI taxonomy): Eukaryota > Metazoa > Mollusca > Gastropoda > Nudibranchia > Aeolidiidae > Berghia > Berghia stephanieae. The sequence continues at coordinate 13,006,097 of NC_088371.1, forward strand.
TTTTTCTTGTTGTTTTTTTTTTTTTTTTTTTTTTTTTGGGGGGGAGGTTGTTGGAAATTTAAGTTTTCTCAGGTGATCAAAAGTGTCCAATAAATAGTATGAAGTTGACGTCATGCAGGTCTTTGTTATTGCTTTTTGCCATCCGCGTTTATGAGTAAATGTTCACTAAACTGTATTAAACCAGACTTTAATCATTCAAGATTACACATAGTTTTTTGTGTTGGTCCGCTATATTTCCGGATGGCAATGTTGTGAACTTCTTAGCCAAGCGCGTACTATCTATAGATTGTTTGAGCGTGTTAACTCATTTTCCATTTGGATATGATTTAGAAGAGGTCACACCTTCCTCTCTTCCGGTTCAAAACTCCTTGGAAGTGTGCAACCAGTCCACCGTGGTGAATAGTGAACAATGAATATGTTACATATTGAATCATAAGATGGCAAAAAAAAAACATCTTATAGCAGAATGTAATCTTTGCAATTTTTTTTTTTTGGAGTACAGGACTTAAAAGAGCGATGATGGGTGATCTTTTATTGACGACCAGCTGGGTGGGGTTCCCTACCTCCACAGTGGGCAGGGAGGTACTTACCGTGTCTTCTATCCCCTTATATCTGTTTTCCAACTTGCTTTCTGTCTTGTTTGGTGTGAGATTGCTCGGTTTGTCCGACCCTGCGAGTCCTTGACAGGGAGGGAAACAGTCAAATGCATAGTTATTGTTTTGGGAGATGATATTTTTTTCCTTGTAAATCATCTCTGTTATGTGTTATATATTTGCTATTTTTAATGTATAATGCAAGCATTTGAGTGTATTCCTCTTTGTTGGATTTTGTGCTTGTGTCTGGAGAGACTTATAGGTGATCTCAAACTAAGTGCATGGTGGTATGCTCTTGAATTAACCTGACCTATTTGTTCCAGTTCCCTATGTCTTACTTTTTCTTGGGTACTTTAATTGTAATTCTACAACTTTTTACTATCCATTTTCTTCCTTTTTACTGGCGCTGATATGACCTTAATGTGTTGCAAGCGCCGTAAAATCCTTAAAAACAAAAACAATCGACGACCGGCATTGCTTATTTTGGGATTCGACAAAGAGGATGTAATTACTCTGTAACTAGAGGATCAGTTAACCATGTTATGTATCCAGTCCTCCAGAAGTATGGTTTTACACTTTCAATGAGATTGGAACCAGTTTTTGTTTGTTTGGTTTTTTTTTTACATCTCACTTTTAATCGCTAGTATCGGTCAGACCTGGAGGCAACCATACTTAGTGATATTATAGTAATATGTGGCCCCTCGCCTCAAATCGGTATTATGTCGAGATGGACCAGATGCTAAAAAGTCAAATTATAGTTAAACTGGTAAGAAATATGAAACGTTGGTATTTAGCACAGTAAAATATGATATTCCTTCTCCTCTATAAAGCATATACACTCAACTTAAGCATGATATTTCTGCCTACAAATTCCATTTTCAGCATCTTAATCATCCCGGCTTAATACGTTTTGAGACGAGGGGTCACATATTATGATACTGTCTTGTCCTGCAACTCGAAACAGACATTAGGTCGTGCACGTTACCGGATCGGTTTGACGTTCTTACACAGGCTATATTATCATTAAACAGGCAATCATTAAACCCGTGCACTATATCATCATCACCATCATCAATATCATCATCATTATCATCATCATCTTCTTCATCATCATCATCATCATCATCGTCGTCGTCGTCATCGTCTTCGGTATCATCACAATCTTTAGCATAGCAACACTTATCACCACCAACAACTAGTTTTATTTGTGTGGTTGTATGTGTGTTTATGTTGGTTTTTTAAAAAAATTATTTGTTTTGTTTTGTTTTGTTTTTGCTATTGTTTTTAATATCAGCTTTTATTCTTTTTGGAGGTGGATTTAGTATCCCATCATTTAAAAAAAATATAAATATTTAATTTGAATGTACATTGTGTTTACTTTTGTTAATACTATGTAATTAATTCTATGTCTTGATTTATACAAGGCATCGGTTCGCAAGACTAGCTGACGTGAACGTTGGAAACATGGATCTTAAAATCGATCCTTGTTACAAGTTGGACAACCAACGTCCATCATTATGCATGCACTTTGGCATTTCAATGGCTGCTGGGAGTGCGTTTGATCTGGCACCAGCTCTAATCTGTTGTAATCTGATGAAAAAAAATACATTTTTAAAATTTTGGCCAGAAGACTCGTCCTTCTAATATTTTCGATTAAAATGTCCTTCATTTTGTGAAAAACTCTCAAATCTGGGACTTGAAGGAAGTTCTTGAGGAGTCTCAGATTGGAGTTTTCTTTTTTCTAAAGATAAGGCTCCTTCTAATCGTTTGAAAATAAAATGGCAAATTTTCTGGCCAATTTTTTAAAATGTGTTTATTTTCAGCGCTTGGCAGTAGTAATGGAGGGCTGTATCTGGCAAGAAAATGATGATGTATACTGACCTCGGTTTAGATGTGACATCGGTCCGAACATTACAGAGATTATCATACATAAAATGGACTTTATGGGGGTCATTAAATATGCTTGGACCCTACCACTACCATGTTAGGTTATATTATTCTTGTTTTGGTTGGTGATCGGTGATGCTGGGGTGGAGGGAGGTGGTGGTCGGTACTGGACAGTGTAGTTCAGTGAGTGTGTGAGAGATGGTGGTGGTGGTTGTTCTACTGTAATTTGATGAGCATTAAAATATTAGTATCTTTGTTGCTTTTCTGTATGTTCCGGCCATGTTGAATAGAATAGTATTGTAAGTAAAGGGAGTAGCTCAGACAGTAATAGAGTCACGCTCTCCCCGGCCAGGCGGAGTTGTCGCACCAGTAATGTATCGCGTGTTCGAGTCCCCATCGGCGCTGCTGCGAATTTTTTTAATTCTCTATTGTCTTCTGGCACTTTCCTACTCACTTCATTTCTTATCCTATCATTAAATGAATAGATGGTATCTTTTCTCTTTCAACAATGCATTCCTTAGACGACCGCCGCGAAAATGCAAAATTAAATTACATTACAGGGAGACGTGCAACTCCCTGGTGGGATCGAAGGAACATAACATTTACATAGACATCGATCGACTGAGCTGGCGATAAATCATATATTTATAGGAATGACTGGAGTTAAGTTTCTATTCACCTTTCTCCCCCCCCCCCCCCCCGCCCACCTCCACCCCTACCATCCAACAGACATTTATCTCATTCCTTGCTATTTGTTTTGCGGCTATGTGGTCGTGTGTGATATGACGCTCGCCTTTAATTTGGAAGGTCCTAGGTTCGAGTCCCGTTCTGAGTCACAAGAAAAGGTTGTTTATTCACATTCTCTTACAGCACTTGGGTATAAAATGAGTGCCTAACCGTTAACAACGGGAAAACATATATTATATACTATCGCCAAACAGGTGCCATGCCTCGTCTTACATGTTAAGTGTTGCTGTTGGCTAAGGTCCCATTACAAAGCGTTTGGAGCACGTTTAGTGGGTATAGCTCAATATAAATGCTGTTGCTCACTTATATTCCTTTTGTTTTTTATTTGTTTGGCTTTTTATTTTGAAAACATGTTGGAGGAGGGCTATTCTTCTGGCTCATTTGGTAGAGTATTCGCTTCACACGCAATGGCAACGGGACAAATCCCGTGCTCCCAACCCTCTGACCACCAAGTAGTGGATAGGTAGCGGGGACTGTCAGGTCTGGTAGAAAGTATCAAACTAAGTCAATTTCCAATATCCAGTTTACCGCGACACAATACATGATCGAGACAGAGAGTCAATTGTTTAATTATCACGTGACTGGAATTTGCTCCAGCTACTGGTTGGACAATGTTAGGGCTAACTGACCCACACCGGAGACTGACTCCGACGACACGGCACTGCCGTCCTCTACCGTCTTCCGGATAAAGACGACGGCACTAATATAATCCTAAGAATAAAGAGAAGAGCCGCTAGACCAACCCATACCAAGCTGGAAAAAAAACGGCAGAGGACGTCGGGAGCGAGGCTCGAACAGAGGACCTTCGGATCCGAAAGCGAGTGTCATACCATAAGACCACATAGCCGCACGAGATAACGCAGGGGGAAGAAACGATCATTGTGCTTTCCAATACGAGAGGCTCCTCTTACACATTCTTATGTAATGAAATTACAATGTGAATAATCGGTGTAAATATTCTCTATATTCTATGAATAAAACATCATTTTGGGGAGTAATCGGTGTCATCATAATTGTGTCAGCCTTTTGAGATAGATAAAAATAATATTAGTAAAAGTAAGAAATGATTTCAAAATTTAAGTTTTTAGACATTTTAAACATAAATTAGATTATATCGCCCTTAAACGGCTAGGATGAATTTCATTCACATAAATATTTCTTCCATCATGTAACTTTTTTTAAAACTTTAACTTGAGCTTTTTTATAAAGCGCAATATCCACTAAACGTGCTCAAAGCGCTTTACAATGTTATTTATGTAGTATCATTTAAAGCCAATAAGACCATGGAGTCTATCTCCATTTGTCTCGGTTTCCATAGCGTAAAACGGATAATAGAAATTGCTGGCTTCCTGTTAAATATGGTCTCGTTGTTGTATTGAAAATTCACTTCAAAAGCGTTGACCATTTCAACAATGTTGAATTTAACCCAAAATCGCGCTCGACCATCAGACTTGTAAACATGTGCTGAAAGAAAAGTGCTGAACAAAAATTAAGATAACACCTCCAAACAAGGCCAAAATACTTAACAGTGGATATATTGGGTTCAAAACCCTTCTTCAGCCAAAAAAAAAAACATAATTAAAATGGAATTGGTAATCATTGAGAGCCATAAACCAATGGATCCGCATTTTCCCCGGTTTCTATAGCGTGAAACGCACAATACCCCTTGGATTCGATGGTAGGCTATCGCAAAGTACTTTCCGCCAGACCTAACAGACCCAGCTACACAATCACTATTGGATGGATAAACGGAGGGGGGGGGGGAGGAGAAATCAACTTCACCCGGGATCGATCTCGATACATTTGCATGTGGAGTGGGTACTCTACCAACTGGGCTATCGGGATCTCCAATGGAAGTGCTTCACGGGAATTTCAGAATGACGGAATTGAAGAATTTGTCGCTGCATACCCAGTATTTGTCGTTTGTTGAAGAACGGTTTTAACCCCTAAGTGTTCCGAGTTAAGTACTTTGACCTTGTTTGGGTAGAAGTTTATTGTGTCTATTGTGTCCTTACCCGAGAACACCACACACAAAAAAAATATTAAGCTCTTGTATAGATAGTATGCAGATGACGTCACTCAGGTCTTTGTTATTGTTTTTGCCATCCGCGTTTGTGAGTTGTTCTCACTAAACTGTATTAACCCGACTATAAAAGTCCATGGTTACACAGAGTTTGTGTGTTGGTCCGTTATACTTCCGGATGGCGATGTTGTGAACTCCTTGGCCAAGCGCATTCTATCTATAGGGCAATATACACAAAACATGCTCAAAATGCTTTACAAAGGAGCCCGAGCCGGATATGTGGTCTAGTGGTATGACACTCGCTTTCGGATCGGAAGGTCCTGGGTTCGAGCCTCGCTCGACGCATAGTTGAGTCCTTGGAAAAGACTCTTTACTCACATTCTCTCACCGTACTTAGGTGTAAAATGAGTACCTGGCCGTTAACAGCGTTGTCTTCGTCCGAAAAATTGTAATATCGCCTAACAGGCGTCATGTCTCGTCTACATGTTAAATGTTGCTGTTGACCAGGGACCCCTTGTAAAGCGTTTTGAGCACGTTAAGTGGATATTGCGCTATATAAAAGCTCAATTCTAATTTATTTATTTTTTAACATCAACACTGAACATGTAACATGTAGTACGAGAGATGGCGCCCGTGGTGCGATATTACAATTCATTTTTTCAACAGACACCACGCTATTGCTTGTCAGGTACTCGTTTTACACCTGGTTCTTGTGATAGAATGAGAGTAAAGATCTTTTTTTTTCCAAGGCCTCATATCTATGCGCTACTCTGAGTGGAAATTGAACCCTGGACCTTTCGATGCAAAGGCTGGTGTCATACAACCACACCACAAAGCCACATAACGTCGGGGCCAGCGATGTTAGGTAATGTAACCAGACACTTACCACGCTCAATGTGGCTTGAGTTTTGTTATATCATGTCAAGACACCGGACTGATTCGTCAACGAGGCCTGTCTGGCTGTAAAAGGGTTAAATCTTATTTTAAGGCTATAGAATAAGTAAGGCGTGTAATGACTCAACACGGATATGACGTCACGTTGTTGTGTGCGATAGTAGACCGAGATCTTTGGACCTTATCATAAGGTTATGGGCGTATCGGATGTGTTTATAATACACGCGGGAGTGGAAGCTCGAGCAAAGGTCTAATCTATATTCCCTGTATGTAAAATAGAAGATTATGAATTAAACAAATAAATGAATGGATAAATATTTAAATTAAAAAATACATATTAATTGATTAATTACTTTCCAAAATAAATAGATGAACAATATGAATATATAGTTTGATTAATAAATCGTCAAAATGAAATTTTTGAAACCCACAAAGTTTATAAAGCTCAGTTTTTAATAACTGTATCATTCTCATTGTCCTAAAAATATTGTAGAAGTTGATTCTAATTATATATATATATATATATATATATATATATATATATATATATAGAGAGAGAGCGAGAGAGAGAGGGATATATATATATATATATATATATATATATATATATATATATATATGAGAGAGAGAGAGAGAGAGAGAGAGAGAGGACATGGGAGAGAGGGAGAGACAGAGGCAGAGGCAGAGAAAGGCAGATAGATGGATAACCACAGAAAGATAGATAGATAGATAGATAGATAGATAGATAGAATGCGCTTTATCATAGAGATGAGTACGGTGTCTGTTGGGGAGGGGGAAGCGGAGTTATTGTGACTGCACGTACGTGTGTCTGTATGAGTTGGTGTACGCCAGAAAGAATGGGGGAGGGGGGGTATGGATGAACCAGACATATATATATATATATATATATATATATATATATATATATATATATATAAACATATGATGTTATTTGTTATTATGAGAAGACATCATCCTCTAGTATTGCCATCTAGGTGAGCCCAATCAATATAATGTTATATGATATCAGGTGTTGATTGTTAATTTATACAAATTAGAATGTTGGGTCGTACAAACAGCAAACAGGCCTGCCGGTTTGTGAAAAACAGAATTTCGGGAAATTATTTGGGCAAATATGTCGTTGTTGTAGTGGTGGCGATGATGATGATGGTGATGGTGATGATGATGATGATGATGATGATGATGATGATGATGATGATGATGATGATGATGATGATGCCAAAATAAAATTGATTTCTAAAATTAAGAGAATAACTTGATATTAGGGAAATCGGGAATGAAAACAAATAATATCTGAAATTCCAGATAAAAGCTCATGTGTTGGCAGGTCTGGGCAAATATTCAGATTAATGAACTTTCACCTGTTAACATGGAACGCTTTTCTAATTTTATAAATAAAGTATAATAAGGGAAATTCTCTTAATGTGTTAGATCTATATTTTGTTTTATCTTGTGCAGACTTGTTGAATCGTTGTTTTTGTTTGTTTTGTTGTTTTGGTTTGGTTTTGTTCGTTTTGTTTCGTACGTGTTTTTTTGTTTTTTGCTGGGGTTTTTTTGGGATGAGGTGGGATGTTTCTATAATTTTTGTTTTTCGTTGGGTTTTTTTCCTGCTTTTTCTAAAAAAAGATATTTTACCATAAAGACAGAGACAGCTGTTGTTTTAGATGCGTTCAAAATAAAAATGTAATAACGCGCATGCATTTTGGGGAATCAGTCCCTTACAATTGATTTAAATAAAAATTCTTGGCAGTTAGTGAATTATATATATTGTGCGGCTATGTGGTCTAGTGGTATGACACTCGCTTTCGGATCGGAAGGTCCTGGGTTCGAGCCTCGCGCTCGGCGCATAGTTGAGTCCTTGGAAAAGGCTCTTTACTCACATTCTCTCACCGTACTCAGGTGTAAAATGAGTACCTGGCCGTTAACAGCGTTGTCTTTGTCCGAAAAATTGTAATATCGCCTAACAGGCGTCATGTCCCGTCCTACGTTAAATGTTGCTGTTGACCAGGGACCACTTTAAAGCGCTTTGAGCACATTTAGTGGATATTGCGCTTTATAAATCTCAATTTAAAAAGTATATCTTGTGTAGAAATCCTTCTCTAGATAAGCGTCCATCTTTCTTTACATGGCACTGACTCTTAAGAAAAAAACAAAAACAAAAACAAAACACAATGATAGTCAACTTGACTCAGAATCGAATCACGATCGGTCACAACCGAGATACACATAATATGTGACTCCTCGTCTCAAAACGGTATTATGTCGGGATGGACCAGATGCTAAAAAGTCAAATTATAGTTAAACTGGTCAAAAATATGAAACGTTGGTATTTAGTACAGTAAATTATGATATTCCTTCTCCTCTATAAAGCGTATAAACTCAATTTAATCATGATGTTTCTGGCTACAAATTCCATTTTCAGCATCTTAATCATCCTGATTTAATAACGTTGTGAGCCGAGGGTTCACATTTGCAGATCTGCTGATAACCAATCACAATTGGATTCAGTAGTTTGATGCCACGCCGCCCGGCAACGGCGTCCATCTTGATTCTAAACAAAGAAAATCATTACTTTTTATTCTTCATGCTGGCTAGAACTTTTCATATGTCTTGTGATCAGAATGTGTAAAAGTCAAAACATGATCAAATTTATGTTTTTTTCCCCTCTGGATACGCTTTTATGCTCGCCGGAGAAATATTTCATACGGGCGTCCGCCATTGTTCCGATAGTTTAAGAGCCAGTGGTACTAAGTTACCATGCGTCATAAATAAGGAAGTGACGTTTCGACTGTTGAAGAGTATTATAGGCCCGATTTAACATTGATGTAATGGACAATATTTAGCGTTGGTTTGAGAGTATTTCCATTACAACAGTGATGAGACCATTAAGAATTTTGAGTTATCAGACCTGCATATAAGGTACACGTTGGTGACCACAAATTGTTTGGGGCATGTGAAGGGGGCGTCAAGGCGCGTAAAGCATTTTAATGATATTATCATTATCCTTAGAGATTCAACGACATTGCCAATGCTATTGTTTGTGTTTGTATGTCTATGTGTGTTTGTGTGTGTAAGAGATAGATAGATAGATAGATAGATAGAGAGAGAGAGAGAGAGAGAGAGAGAGAGAGAGAAAGGTGGGGGATGGGGGGGGGGGGGAGAGAGAGAACTTTGTGTAATTAAATAAACATGTGGCCAATTTGATTAAAACAAATAAATGCCATTATCTATATTATTATAATTTGGCGCAAACTTTTGTTTTTCCAAATTTGGCTAGTTTTTTGCGGGTTTTTTTTAAAGAACTCCATATCAATATATGAAGACGATTCTCAACTTGTTAAACTCTTTTAAACCTAGAACTTCTTAGAAGAGAAGAAAATTTTTACTTCTTGAAGTCTTAGATTCAACGATTTTTTTCAAGCTAAGCGTTATCTTAACTTATTAATATGTAAGCTTTTAGAACATTAGCCAAAATGTATTAAAAGGGAACAATTTGACATCGCATGACAGAATCCACTTCATATGCTCTTCAACTGTTCGTTGCTGTTTTTTTTTTTTTTTTATCAGATTCAATTGCCTTAGTGCATCGATCTTTTCCCTAGTTAATAAAACTTATTCACTTGCCAAAAAAAAAAATAGAAAAGAAAGAAAAAAGAAACTGATTACATAAATTGATATCCAAAGAGAAAAAAAAAATAATTGTGACTCATATGAAATAATAAGACGTCACTTATTAAGTCTGTGTCATGTGCTGTTTTAGATTGCTGCCGGCCGGATCCCACAGCGTGTTATTAGCAGGTCTGACAGCCGAACGCAAACTAGGGCTTGATTTTACATTGTGGTAATGGACAATAATATTTGGTTTGGTTTGCGAGTATTTCCTTTACAACAAGGGGCTCATAATAATTTGGGTTATATACATACAGACACAAACACACACACACACACACATATATATATATATATATATATATATATATATATATATATATACATGTAGATATATATATATATACATATATATATATATATGTATATATATCCAAAAGGAACGAAATTGACGTCATTCAGCTCTTTGTTATTGTTTTTAGCCAGCCATTATTTATAAGTTCTCACTAAATTCTATCAGTCAGACTATAAACGTTCAAGGTTAAAGATAGTTTTCTGTGTCGTCGATACATTCATTATATCCGGCTGGTGGATGTTGTGAACATCACGCGAATCTAAGCTAATATATATATATATATATATATATATATATATATATATATATATATATATATATATATATATACTAAAAGAACGAAATTAACGTCACTCAGCTCTTTGTTATTGTTGTTTTTTAGCCAGCCATTATTATAAGTTCTCACTGATGGCGCTGGCTTCCGGCGACAAGAAACGTGTTGTGAATGTTTACCTATTTTCTACACATATTTTTATTCATTTATCATTCAATCGCCGGAATTTACGCCTAATTTTTATTCAAAATGGATGTGAAATATATAGTGTTCCTGATTGTTATATTTGTTAGTATATTTATAACCGTAAATTGTGTTTTAGCCTGTGATTTTGCTGCCAAAAGCCTATCGATAACATATACTCCAGAGACTCTCCGATCCCTCCAACCTGTGTCACCCCCACCACCCACTACTGACACATCGTATATTAAAGTAAGGAAAGTGGGGGAGAAAAAGAGGAATAAAGACAAAATTCAACTGACGGCATTTTCGTCCATTTTTACCCTGTGTAGTGACAGGTAATGTAAGATCATTGAAGAATAAAATTGATGAACTGTTGTCACTGTGTCGTTTGAATAGTGACTATCGTCAAGCCTCCATAATATCTTTAACAGAGACTTGGCTATCTCCTCACATACCATCGTGATGTTTTGAAAATGAACAGTATTCACTATTTCGAGGAGATCGGACTAATGTTAATAAACGAACTGGGGGGGGGGGGGGGGGTGTGCACTGCATTAACAACAAATGGTGCCACCCCAATATCTGTCAAATAAAGTTTACTGTGACGATCATACTGAATTTCTTACCGTATCTTCACGACCATATTATCTCGACCTGTGAATATAGATAGAATGCGCTTGGCCAAGGAGTTCACAACATTGCCATCCGGAAGTATAACGGACCAACACACAAACTCTGTGTAACCATGAACTTGTATAGTCGGGTTAATACAGTTTAGTGAGAACAACTCACAAACGCGGATGGCAAAAACAATATCAAAGGCCTGAGTGACGTCATCTGCATACTGTTTATACTCATGGCATCGTCATCAACGTCTACATTCCACCATCATCAGACAACAACACAGCAAAAAATATTTTGCTCCCATAGTGGGCAGGGGGGTACATACTGTGTCTTCTATCCCCTTATAGATAGAATGCGAACAACTCACAAACGCGGATGGCAAAAACAATAACAAAGGCCTGAGTGGCGTCATCTTCGAACTATCTATAACAGTTTTTCAACATGCTTTCTGTCTTTGTCTTGGAATGAGATTACTTATTTGTTTTGTTTTTTTTTTCAGGGCCCTGGCCGGAGTCCAAGCTGGGAGGGAAAGTCAAATGCATAGTTATTGTTTTGGGAGATGATATTTTTTCCTTGTAAATCATCTCTCTGTTATGTATTATTATATTTGTTATTTTCAATGTATAATGTAAGCATTTGAGTGTATTCCTCTTTGTTGGATTTTGTGCTTTTGTCTGGATGAGACTTATAGGTGATCTCAAACTAAGTACATTGGTGGTATGCTCTTGGAATCTACATCTGATCCCTTTTTGTTCCCAGTTCCCCTATGCCTTACTTTATCTTGGGTGCTTTAATTGTAATTTTACTATCCCATTTTCTTCCTTTTTACTGGCGCTGATATAACCTAAATGTGTTGCAAGCGCCGTAAAACCCTTAAAAACAAAAACAAAAATATTTTGAGGAAAGAAATAGATACAGGACATTCAGATAAGTCACCCTACGCCGTATTGATGGTCACAGGTGATTTGAACCAATGTAACGATTTCACTCTCCCAGGACTGTATCAATACGTGGACTGCAAGCCAGGGACAAAAAAAAATACATTAGATTTATTCCTATGTAATGTTAAAAATAGTTATAAATGTTTACCCCGTGCCCCATTAGGTTTATCTGACCACTGCATGCTCTTGATACTAGTGTCGAGCGGAAGTCTCGATGATACCTCAAGTCATCGGCCACCAACACTCAAAACTTCCCGAACTCGATGACCAAGGAAAAGTCGGGAATTCCCGAGAAGTAGCACTTCAACTGAGCTTTGGATGGCTTTTTTGTATTAAAACTTAAAATACATTAAATAAATTCACTTTGTATAATAATAAAACATTGATACCTATATCCATTTTGATCTATTTACGACGTTTGTGTTTTGTTAGCTGTTTAAAATATGATATAACGTCAATACCCAATACCAATGACTAGGTATTGAATGAAAGCACCGATGACTAGAGCGATGCTCGAGACTTTTTTGAGTCTCGAGACTCAAAAAAGCATCGAGACGCAAAAAAGTCTCGAGCTTCGCTGGAATCATCGCCGACGAGAGAGGGGTGAACAATGCAGATAGTACACATTGTTAGTAACGCGTGCGTCGCTCGCGCAGTATAGTCTCGAGACTCGGGACTCAATACGAGAAGCATCGACGACCAAGATTCTCGAGACGAGAAAAGCATCGAGAACTAAGTGGAGGTCGGTACCTTCTCGGTACTCGATGACCTGACTTCTCAAAACCTAAAGCATCGTTGACCTTTTGGTGACCCGGATGCCCTCCCCTACTTGATACTCCCCACCTACCGCCCTGTTTTTAAACGTGTAAAACCAGTAAAGAAAAGTGTACAGATCTGGAACGGAAGTGTGTGTGTGTGTGTGTGTGTGTGTGTGTGTGTGTGTGCGTGCGTGCAGATTTGCGTGGTTGTTTTGAATGCACGGACTGGAATGTTTTTATCGAATCATGTGATAGTGTGGATGAGCTGAATGACTGTGTGAGTGAGTGTTTAAAATTTTGTAAACAGCTGGTGTGTTGTAAAAAAGAAATAAGATACTACCCTCACAGCAAGCCTTGGATAACAGATTATTATTATTATTATTTTTTTTAAATTATCATTATCATTATTATTGTTATTATCATTATTATTGTTATTATTATTATTATTATCATTATTATTATTATTATTATTATTATTATTATTATTATTATTATTATTATTATTATTATTATTATTATTATTATTATTATTATTATTATTATTATTATTATTATTATTATTATTATTATTATTATTATTATTATTATTATTATTATTATTATTATTATTATTATTATTATTATTACTTATTTTCCAACAACGTTGTTTCGTCTAGAGTTCCTGGAGTCATCAGGGAGGTCATTTAGAGATGTCTGGGAGGAATCTCTCTCTCTCTCTCTCTCTCTCTCTATATATATATATATATATATATATATATATATATATATATATATATATACACACACACACAGAAAGAACGAAATATATATCCTTAATAATGAAATCAGTATCAATAATATCTTTATTTCCCTCTTTGTCCCCAGCCTCCCATGCCTGTGGAAGTCGAGGAATAGGCAGGATAAATCGCTCGTTTTCTTCTGAAACACCCGAGAGTTACCTATCTTTTTCTTCGTCGATGAATTGATTGAATGGTTGACTTGTCTGGACCTTGGGAGCAAAACCTCTTTGGAGCAAACCAGAATATTCTGGAAATAGAAACCCATCTGTAATGTATTTTTTTGAATTGGCCAAGCAGGACGGAGAAATTGAACGATAAGTATTGAAATATAAACTAAAATTCATTCAATGAAGACAGATACTGTAGACGTTTCAGGTTTCCCTTTTATCAATAAAACACGTTACGTGTTTTGTTGTTAAAGAAGAAATCCGAACCGTCCACTGTATAATCTGTCTTAGTTTAATAAATTGAAGCTTAGATTTCAATACTTATCGTTATTTATTTTTCCTTCGAGCTTCAAGCAGCAACATTTTCATTATTCCGTAACAGGACGGGGTAAGGCAAATCCCAGAATTCAAGTTCAAAGTCAGAACGTCAAGAGCTGAAGAAATGTGACCCTTCGCCTCAAAACGGTATTATGTCGGGTTGGTTAAGATGTTGAAAATTGAATTTATAGCTAGCAATATCAGACTTGTGTTGAGGTTATACGATTTATTGAGAAGAATAGATACCATATTTTAAGGTGCTAATGCCAACTGTTTATATTTTTGACCAGTTTAACATTAAATCCGTATTTTAAGCAAACGGTTCGTTCCGACATAATACCGGTTTGAGACGATGGGTCACAAATGTTAAGTGATTATCTGTTAACTCTCTCCTTACCGCTCATTTTCAGTATTTTCCCAAAAATGACAGGCTTAACCAGCAAAAAAATTGTTTGTTTTAAAATCTCAAACAATCTCTCTACAAAACAACTGTATGGTCTTATTAATTAAACAAAATCATTGTGATATACAAAATAAATCTGAATAAGAAAATGTATATTGTGTCTTAATAAATGTGACGATTTTGCTGTAGGTGGAGAGGAGAGGGTGAACCCCCTCGTTGTCACCCATAGGAAAATCGTCAGATTTGTTACGATGCTACCAACATTTTCGTCATTCTAATTTCTTTTGTAGATCATAATATTTGAACAAAATGTTTGCTATAGAGCTCGTTTAGCAAAAACGAAAAACAAAAATATGTATAGGGAATGAGATTAGCGGAAGAGTAGCGTCCCTTGATTGGAAGTCACCGGCGGAAAAGTTATTAGAGAGAGAACGTCATGTTGGTTGTGCGCATGCGTCTCTAGTCCTCACTTCCGGAGACACTTCACCGAAAGCGAGGACGAGAGAGACGCATGCGCCAAACCATGTTGACATTCTCTCTGTAAGGTGACGTCCAATCAAGGGACGCTACTCTTCCGCTAATCTCATTCCCTATAGAGCAGTATAATTAGGTGCCCCAAACGTAAACAAAGGTCTAGAAGCACATGGCAAACCACATGTTCCTGTTTTGACAGCTCACGTTCCAATGTAAATTATAGAAAAAAATAACCTTTAAAATGTGGCTGTTAGGTGGCAAAAGAAACACATATTCATAAATACTCGATCATGGATCAAATAATGTCTAGATGTGGATATTTTATGGAACAAAATGTAAAATTTATCAAAAGTTACAGTCTATCTATTTTTAGACCAGAGCAAATTATTGAGCTGGTGTGAACAAAACGAGAATTATTCGGAGCCTGATTTTCAGAATAATTTAGCCTTATATTATCATTTCTGCAACTGTTAGATTTTATGTAAACATATTTTCAATACTGAAAGTGTATTGCCTACAACTCAAACTACAAAATTGGGAGACCTATATTGTGCGTAAATTTTTCCGGGCCCTAACGAAAATCACTAGCAACTTGTTATTGTTTACGTTTGGGGCATCTAATTATACTGCTCTATAGCAAGAACTAACAGCTTTTGTGTTTGAGTGAAATAAATCTATTTTTGTTTAAGTTGGGTGTGACGTTTTTGGGAAAATCCGGAAAATGGTCGGTAAGGAGAGAGTTAAAGAAATGTGACGCACCGTCTCAAAACGGTATCTCCTTGGAATGTACAAGTTGCTGGAATCTCAAATAATCCTCTAGGTTAGATTCTCTGCATTATGGTGAAAGATAAATTGAATAAAAATTAAATCAAATAAAATTCCCTATATTCATCCCATAGGGAAAATTTGTCTCTAGGGTCTATTCCAAGGGAATGACTTGAATAACCCAGGCATCGGCCGCAGTGCAGCGCCGCAAATTGAGCTAGGGTAAGGTGACTTGCTCAAGGCCACAAGGCCATGCAACGCAGCGGCGGGTGATCGAACTCGGTACCTTTCGGGTACGAAGCAAAGATCGTGAATGTGAGTCACAAATAGCATTAATTTATTATCTTCAATAAAGAAAATGAAACACTGCGAAGCGCATTGAGCATGGTAAACTAATGACTCAGTGTCAGGAAAATGAATACTAAGGTTATTTGAAATAGAAATATTTCATAATAAATAAAAATTATAACTTTCAGATTCTAATGACTTGCAATTCATTTATCGTAATTGAATCGCCTTCTATTATTGATATTTGATTAAATCGATGATATAAGATATATCTTTTGTTTAACATTGTATTATGTGATTACTTACATATTTTGATTGATACATCGATATAATATTTTTGATTTTATTTATTCCTATTGGTGTATTGAAAGCCTGGGTGGGGATCCTGACCTCCCATAGTGGGCAGGGGGGTACATACTGTGTCTTCTATCCCCTTATATCTGTTTTCCAACTTGCTTTCTGTCTTTGTCTTGGCATGAGATTACTTGGTTTTGTCCTAGCCCTGGCCGGAGTCCTAGATGGGAGGGAAACAGTCAAATGCATAGTTATTGTTTTGGGAGATGATATTTTTTCCTTGTAAATCATCTCCCTGTAATGTATTATTGTTATTTTTAATGTATAATGTAGGCATTTGGGTGTATTCCTCTTTGTTTGATTTTGTGCTTGTGTCTGGATGAGACTTATAGGTGATCTCAAACCAGGTGCATTGGTGGTATGCTCTTGGAATCTACATCTGATCCCTATTTGTTCCCAGTTCCCCTATGTCTTACTTTTTCTGGGGTGCTTTAATTGTAATTCTAGAACTTTTTACTATCCCATTTTCTTCCTTTTTACTGGCGCTGATATAACCTAAATGTGTTGCAAGCGCCGTAAAACCCTTAAAAACAAAAACAAACATGTATTGAAAGCTCTGAGATAATGTATGATTTCTATTGACAATTATAGCTTAAATATACCTTTGTGAATAATTCCTTGAGAGAAAATGATAATTAACTGATTATGATGTAACATATTTATTAATCGAAAGATTATGAAAGAAAATGATAATTAACCAATGATGTAACGTATTTATGAATAAATTATTGAGAAAGTGTGTTAACCCATGATATAACTTATTTATGGAGAAACTCTTCGGAGAAAATGACAACCCATGCTGTAATGTATTTATGGAGTAATTCTTGAGACAGAATGATAATTCACTGATGTTGTCAAGTATTTATGGAGAAATCATTGAGAGAACATTTTAATAATAATTAATCTATGATGTAACATATTTATGTCGAAATTATTGAAAGAAAATGGTAATTTACCAATGATGTATCGTATTTATGGAAAATCCTTGAGAGAGTGTGTTAATTCACGATGTAACATATTTTTATGAAGAGACCCTTCAGAAAAAAAATAATGACCTATGCTGTAACTTATTTATGGAGAAATCCTTGAGACACAATAATAATTCACGGATGATGTCACGTGTTTATGGAGAAATCTTTGAAAGAAAATAACAATTCGTGGCTATGTCACGTAATTGTGGAGAAATTCTTGTGAGAGAATGATAATTCATATATAATGTCACGTATTTATGGAAAAATCCTTGTGATAAAATGTTAATTAATCGCCTTTGTCTGGTATTATGTCAAACTGGGCCAAGCGCAGAAAATTGAATTTGAAGAATAGTATAATAAAATTTCATTTAAATATGTCTGCAACTTTTTACAAGGGAGACTAAATCAGGCGTAATATTAAAGTGTAAAGAAAAGTTAAATAAAATAAATTCTAACAATTATTACATTTTTTGTTTGTTGTGGATTAAAATTGCTCGTTTGTTTCCTGGTCCTGACAGGGATCCTTAACTGGGAGAGAGACAGTCAAATCCAGATGATATATTTAGCTTTAAATCGTCTCTTAGTCATGTACTTGTAAAGTTATTAGTTATGAATAGATTTATCTTGCAAGAATTTGAGTGTACACTTCATAACAGGATCATAATTTGATTGTGTCAGGATGGAACTTTAAAGTAATGTCAAAATAGGCATTTTGATAAAATATATCCCTTGGAATGTTCCGTGCCTAGCTGTTTGAACCAGGCCCTTTTGTCTTGCTTTTGTCTTGTATTTTTTTTTTTTTTTTTTTTTTTTTTTTTTTTTTTTTTTTTTTGTGTTTCTTTTCTTTTTTTTCTTCTTTTTTTTCGTTATTGGTTTTGCTTTATTTTTGTTTATTTGTATGTTTTTGTGGGGATTTTGTTTGTTTGTTTGTTTGTCTGTTTGTTTAATTTGACTTTTTCTTTGGTGCTTTATAGTTTAGATTACAACTTTTCTCTCTTTTATCTTCCTTTTTATTGGCGATTTATATCACCCAATTATATATCTATACTATTTTTCATTCAATTTCTTTTTTTAATTACTACGTCTGTTATTTTTACCATCCTTGAAATTTTAGTCATGATCCTTCCATAAAAATATTTTCTTTTCAAAGTTAGAAATCTTTTTATTTTCTTCGTCTTCGCATCCACAAATTGTCGACATGAAATGTATATATCTCTATATTATGTCCTTATCATTCATTATTATTCACTAATGTGAAAACCAGTCAAGTATATCGTTTTCAAAATTATATTTTGTATGCTAGTAACATAATTATTAATGATAATGTCATGATATTTAAACATGATTTTTACTTTTTATCTTTTAGCAGTTCACTGTCGTACTCTGGTAAATCATATATTTAAAATTTGGCCAGAAAACTCGTCCTTCAAATATCGATCAATTTTAATGAGACCCTCATCTTGGTAAAAACAAGAAACCGCTCAAACCTGGGACTTGATGGAGGACTTCGAGAAGACGTGAGTCATTTAAATTTATCGATATTTGAAGGACGGCTTTTCTAGCCAAATTTTAAAATAAATTTTTGTTTGTTTGTTTTGATTATTTTTAGAGTGTGGAGTTAATTATCTGTTAACTGAAGTTTTATGGGATAGAAGTTTGAAGGTTAATAATTTATATAATGAGTTACTTGTCTGTGGTCCATCGTATTACAAGTACATATTATGCACTGTGTAACGGCATATTTGTAACCAATCTCCACAATACCGTGTTATGTGGGGTTGAATGTGAAATAATTTTGATATTTTAAAAAGAGTTAAACACGGAAGAATGAGCTGATGTTTTAAACAGTGCTTTGGAGCAATTGAATAATGGATTTTAGCGATATATAAATGAGTTATGTTATTATTATTATTAGTATTAGTATTTTCATTTTCATTATTATTATTTTCATTTATTATTATTATTATTATTATTATTATTATTATTATTATTATTATTATTATTATTATTATTATATTATTATTATTATTATTATTATTCATTATTTTCGATGTGGTTTTTTATATTAAGGTTGGAGGCATATTTTGATTCTGATTACGAACAATTTACATTAAAAACCATGTATTTCTTAAATGAGATGATATATATTTCTTTTATGGATATTTTGAAAACTGCATAGTTGTATTTTAATATATATATATATATATATATATATATATATATATATATATATTATATATATATATATATAACAAATTTATATGCGTGTGTATTTAGTGAGCGGGAGGAGAAGGAGGAGGAGGAAGAAGAAGAAAAAGAAGAAGAAGAAAACGAAGAAGAAGAAGAAGAAGAAGAAGAAGAAGAAGAAGAAGAAGAAAGAAGAAGAAGAAGAAGAAGAAGAAGAAGAAGAAGAAGAAGAAGAAGAAGAAGAAGAAGAGAAGAAGAAGAAGAAGAAGAAGAAGAAGAAGAAAAAGAAGAAGAAGAAGAAGAAGAAGAAGAAGAAGAAGAAGAAGAAGAGAAGAAGAAGAAGAGAAGAAGAAGAAGAAGAAGAAGAAGAAGAGAAGAAGAAGAAGAAGAAGAAGAAGAAGAAGAAGAAGAAGAAGAAGAAGAAGAAGAAGGAGAAGAAGGAGAAGAAGAAGAAGAAGAAGAAGAAGAAGAAGAAGAAGAAGAAGAAATAGATATTTTCATACAGTTTGAGAGATATAAAGAAGTAAAGTATGAGAAACAAAGAGAGCGAGAGACCGATGATGGGGAGTTTTGAGGAGAGGGACATATTTTAAATGACATTAAATAATTGTAAATAAACTGTAAAGAATGCCACATAGAAAGAAGAGAAAAGAAATATAGAGAATTAGTTAGAGCGGGGGTGAAAAAGAGTGGATGAGGTAAAGGTCGAATAAGAGAAAATTAGATTGTCAGAGAGAGAGAGAGAGAGAGAGAGAGAGAGAGAGAGAGAGAGAGAGAGAGAGAGAGAGAGAGAGAGAGAGTAGAAAAGAGAGGGTGTGAGAAAGAGAGGGGAAAACATAGAAAGAGAGAGAAAGATGATTGAGAGGGAAAGAAAGACGAAGAGAGAGAGAGAGAAAGAGAGAGAGAGAGAGTAGGAGAGAGGAAAAGAATTAGAAAAGGAAAGAAATAAAGAAAGGAATATATATATATATATATATATATATATATATATATATATATATGTGTGTGTGTGTGTGTGTGTGAGGAGAGAGAGAGAGAGAGAGAGAGAGAGAGAGAGAGAGAGAGACTGTTTGTATAACGATTGTATTCACACATAATCTTATCATATTATTTTCTTAATACCTACGATCAACTATTTTGATTATTCTCGAGTTTAAACTGAATTGAAACAATTGAATGAACTCCTTAACATTTTGGTGTTTACTTTGTTTGCGTTGATATGATATTGATATATTTTCTCTTTTGTTTTAATTCTCTGAGATCGTCGTATTCCTTCGTATAAGACATGGTGGTTTTTCTTTTCTTTTTTTTCTTTTTTTTTACTACCCAGAAAGAATTGAAATAGCTTAAAAACTAGAAATGATAGAAACAACTAGTTTGTTTTTCTTTCTGGTTTGTTTTTTTGTTTTTTTTTTATTTATTTATTTTTTTTTTTTTCGTATTTTGCAGAGTATTTCAATGCTATTCAAGTTTATTTTGTAGTGACAATTCCAGGAAGATTCTAAAAGCCTTTATACAACACAGTCGCGCTTTTGGAACAGGGGAGAAATTTTGCTCAAGCTATTTTTGGACGCGTTTTTTATTTTCTTAATAATATGAAATTGAATGTAAGCTTCAATTTTATTACAAATACAGATCAAATGAACGTCTCAGGTTTCCTCTTTATCAACAAAACAGGATGAATGAAACACTACATTCATCCTGTTTTGTTGATTAAGGGGAAGCCCGAAACGTTCATTTGATCTGTATTTGTAATAAAATTGAAGCTTACATTTAATTTCATATTATTTATTTCTTCGAGCTTCGATCAGCAACATTTACATTTCTATTTTTCTTCCAATTTTTGCTTTTTAAAATGCGCGTGAGTCAAATTTCTTCCTTTAAAAAAAAACGTGACTTTATTGGACGGCTTTCTAGATAGACGGTCTACCATCTTCCTGAAATTTTCACCGCTAAAAAGAAATTGATTAGCTCTTCCTAATCTCTTTGTATTAAAAAAAAAGATAATATAACAATGATAATTATTATATACCGTGATATTGTTATTATTATTATTATTATTATTATTATTATTATTATTATTATTATTATTATTATTATTATTATTATTATTATTATTATTATTATTATTATTATTATTATTATTATTATTATTATTATTATTATTATTATTATTATTATTATTATTATTATTATTATTATTATTATACCGTCAACTGGGGTAACTTTGCATCAAGGGAAATTTTTGCCTCTATAATTTTGAACCACTAGGGAACAAAATTGTGATGTTATTAAAATACTGGCTCCAATCTCATTTGAAGTGTAAAAAAAAAACAGTCCTCCCTATGACTGGATGCATACTACTAAGTGCAAGATGTTCTGGTTTCAGAGTCTTCAAGTCTAAATCAATGCTGGTCGCGAATAAAGATCATCTATTTTACCCCCCGTCATCCAATGAATCTACCTTATACATCTTGCTTATAGAATAGTTACCCCACATGGAAGCGGGGCTCAGCGGAACGGTCTTTGCTTCGTACCCGAAAGGTACTGAGCTTGATCATCTGTCGTTGTGCTGTGTGGTCTTGAACAAGTCGCCTCGCCCTATCTAGCTCGATTTGCGGCGCTGCACTGCGGCTGATGCATGGGTTATCTATTTCAATCTTCCCTTGGAGTAGACCCTAGAGACAAATTTCACCTTTGGGATGAATAAAGGGAATTTTATTTTATTTTAATGATTTATTATGTGGCCTATTCGTTGTTAGTCCTCTGAATGATTGGTTACACACTTCCAATGAGTTTTGAACTGGAGTTGAGAAAGGTGTGACTTCATGACATCAATCTCTGCCCTAACAGAGACTATTTAATTTGTGGCAATTATTTCCTTTGATTAAAAAAAAAATAGTCTAGTCATTTAACCAGGAAAAGAACTGCAATAAGGCTGAGATTACTCAAATGCTCAAAATTCACAGAGGCAAAATTTACCCTTGAGTCAAAATTACCCCAGTTGAAGGTAATGAAATTGTCAATTTACATTGATTGACGTGTGGGATGAAATTGAATAAAAACTGCTTTTATTAAAGGTTGGAAATTGGTCGAAATTTTTTTAAAAAATCATTTATTGTAATACACGTCCTCAACTCGGTAATTAGGTCTGAGCCAGTGTACCCTTATGCAGGTCTGATAACCAAAACTCATTGTTTTAATGGAAACGCTCTCGTGTCGAAACAAAATAATAGTGTCCATGCAATCATGTTAAAGGAAGCCATTATTAACTGCATCGGTGTGTCCGTCGAACCATAAGCTAGATCATATCAAAGGTGGGTAATTCAGTAAATACATTCAAACTATAAATAATTAATGATTTCCTTCCCTTGAATAGAAGACCGCTCCATGAACATGCTGTTGTGGAGCTTTAGGTGGGTTATATTTCATAGATATTAACACTTAAATAGCGTATTACCAGTAATTATACCATTCTAGCTGTGCTTCAGAAATGTGTAAGACACTATCCCACCCAGCGGGTCATGGAAAAACGTTTTCCTTTTCATACAATGCAAACCCCCAGTTAGACATCATGTTTAAAAAACTCTACTTAAAACTTCAATTTCAAAAGGCAGATTTTACACATTCACACCTGAGTCGAATAGGGTAATTGGTGTAAAATGCCTTAACCAAGGACATCACACCGGAGGACTTGCAGAGATTATCACCTATCAAATCACATTTTAGAGACAGGCTGTATAATGCTGCTATGTGATCTTGTGGTATGACACTAGCTTTCAGATCGGAAGGTCCTGCGTTCGAGCCTCGCTCGGCGCATACTTGAGTCCTTGGAAAAGGCTCTTTACTAACACTCTCTCACCGAACTCAGGTGTAAAAGGAGTACCCACCTTTAAAAACGTTTACATTGTCGGAAAAAAATGCATTATCGCATAAAAGGCGTCATGTCTGGTTCTATATGTTAGTTGTTGCTGTTGGTCAGGGAGCATTTATAAAGACATTTGATCACATTTAGTGGATATTGCGCTATATAAGATGCTCTAGTTATAGCTGTAACCAGCGTCGTATATTATATATCATATGACCTACCATCCATAAAAGTAAATCTGGTATCTCAAATTAGATATAATATGAGAATAAGAGCATTTATAAATATAATATAGCACTTTGTAACTGGTTCATCGAGTAGAATTCACTTCATAAATGCTTCGTTTATTCCCTCAACTCGCCATTTGGAGCCATAATTCCATTTCATGCACTACAATTCACCTATTGGCGTCCTTTTTTTTTTTTTTTTTTGCTAACACTCTTACAACAGTGCTATTGCCAGAGCCTCATCTTCACGCGAGTCGAATGGATGGATGTAAGTAATTGACAAGGCTGAGTCCAGAAATATTTACGATCACTGCCTCCCATCCAAACACTGACCATACTCAACTATGCTTGACTAGTTATCATCATCACAATCAACAGCAACTAGAAAACAGCTAGCTGTTTGGCTGGATCAAATGGATTTTACATTTCAAGTAAATAACTGTCTCTCAAATGGTAAAAAAGGGGCAATCAACATATCAGAGCGCTATCATAAGGAAAGGAGGTAATCTAGTAAAAAGGATACAAGAATTAGTTGTAGATGAGTTGTAACCCTTGAATGTGATAACGTGGAAAGGAGATAATACAGTATATAGGATACAAGGATTAGTTGTTGATGAGTTGCTTCCCTTGGATTATATATATATATATATATATATATATATATATATATATATAATATATATATATATATAATATATATATATATATATATATATATATATATATATGCGAGAAAGAATGGATGTTGCATTTCAAGGGAAGTAACTGCCTCTCAACAGGTAAAAAAGGGGCAAATAACCTATCAGAGCGCTATCATATGGAAAGGAGGTAATCCAGTACAAAGGAATAAAGAATAAGTTATAGATGAGTCGTATCCCTTGAATGACAACATATGGAAACGAGGTAATCCAGTATATAGGATATACGAATTAGTTGTAGATGAGTTGCTTCCCTTGTATTGGTATATATATATATATATATATATATATATATATATATATATATATAATATATATATATATATATATATATAATGGCTAATTCGATTGAATTTTGCATTTCAAGGGAGATAACTGTCTCTCAAATGGTAAAAAAGGGGCAAATAACCTATCAGAGCCAAACCATATGGGAAGGAGGTAATCCAATAAATAAGATTAATGAATTGATAGCAGACGAGTTGCATCCCTTGAATTTGTCAGTCAGTCGTGATAATGATGATCAAAGTTGTAATAAATTACACAACGACATGTAATTGGAGTTACAATATCCGTAACTGCCTATAGTCAGTGTAGTCAGATACTCATTTACTCCCGGGTCGAGTGGCTTATGTAAATAAAGCGCCTTGCCTAAGAAAACAAAATGGCTATGATCACTGTTTCACATCCAATCACTGACCACGCTTAACACTGCTTGACCAATCATTATCACCATAACCAATAGAGACTAGAAATTATCTGGCAGAATGACGATTTACAAGGCCAAAAGACCCCACCCAGAGGGTATGACTCTTTAAAACAGGTGATCTTAAATAAGTTTGTTTTTTTTAAAATACCAACACCTAAGCACACAAGTATGTAATATATGCATAGCTGAATATTTTTATTTCATATTGTACACATTAAACAAGGCATCCGGGGTTATAGGACATAAATTCCTAGTTAGTTTAACAAAAAATATATCGCATTTAACATATCAAATCACATTTAACGTATTAAATCACATTTGTAATGTATGGCATCAGGTAAGTGTCAAGTCAAAAATTCACACCAAAAAATAAATAAGTCATCAAAATAAGTATTGTTTGTTTTTAAGGTTTTTATGAAACTTGCACGACATTCAGGTCATATCAGCGCCAGTAAAAAGGAAGAAAATGGGGTAGTAAAAAGTTCTAGACTTACAATTAAAGCACCCAAGAAAAGGTAAGACAAAGGAGAATTGGTACAAATAGGAAACAGATGCAGATACAAAGAGCACACTAAAGTATTTAGTTTGAGATCACCTAAAAGTCTCATCCAGTCACAAGCACAGGTCCTCACTAAGAGGAATACACTCAAATGTTTACAAATCATATATAATATGTAAACAAAGCATAAAACATTACCATCAACATAAGTCAAATACTGCCAATTTATTTATTTTTTAGGGGCTATATGGCATTTGATTCCCTTTAAGAAGGTCATTTCAGTGCCTGTTAAAAAACAAAAAGATAATGGAACAGTCAAAAGATTTGGATCTTGTAATTCAACAACTAAGAAAAAACGTAATAAATGAAAAGCAGACCCAAGAACAGAATATCCCAGTAGCTAGACTGACACTGATAGAAATTCCGACTCGGAAACTGCAACAGGGTTTCGTTATTTTTTATTTTTGAGATGACTTACAAAGAAAAAAAATATCATCTCTCACAAAAAGGAACTATGCATTTGACTGCTTCCCTCTATAAGGACCCCTGCCAGGACCAGGAAAAGAGCCGAGCAATCTCAATCCAGAACAAAGAAAGAGAACAACAAGAATAGGGAAAATTGATATAGGAGTTTTGAAGACACAGCAAGTGAACTCTTTGCCCACCATGAGAGGTCAGAAGACCCACCCAGTCAAAAGGTTTAGATCTTGATATTCAATCACTAAGTAAAACAAGGGGGGATGCGTTTAACATAATATATCAGAATCAGACCAAAGAGCAAAATATCTCTTTAGCTAGTCTCAAACCTATTAAAAGTCCCAGGCTTAACCAACAAAACTACATGACGCGGGATGTGTGAAGAAGGAAAGGAATGAACAGAGGGCCAGGATTTAGCCAAGAACTGGACTTTATCTGGTTAGTTTGCGATATACGGATGTAACATGGATGAATGTGTGCAGTTTTTTTTTTTTCACATGTTCCAGCTTAAAGCAGCGATATCTACATGTTACCATCTGGGACTAGAAGCTATATCATACTTGTAAAATGAGATATTCAAGCAGAAAAAAAATATTTTAAAATTTTAAAAATAAAATATTGTTAGTACCATGAAAAAAAAAAGTCAGAAAAATAAGAACAAAAACATTTTTTTTCTATATACTGCTGTAAATATCATGATTACGAATTCAAATTCAAGCATAAAAATAGCTGATAATCCAACAGTTCCGTGTGAATCAATTATAAAACATATATACAAGTTTTAATGACATTTTAATAAAAAAAATGGATTTCATCACTTTGCCAATAGCAAATAATTGAGAGACCTTTTTCAACATTACAGGAGTTGGTGACCATTTCAACATTAAGGGATTCGGTAACAAATTCAATAGTAAGAAATACAGTGAACAACTCAACAGTAATAGATTCTATAACCATTTCAACAATTACATAAAAAGTGTATTAACATAGACAAAGAATTGCATGACCCCAAGATAAACTATGTTTCTCAACAATTGACGACATAAGTGTAGTGCATAAGTGCATTCTTTTAGAAATTCAGAAAACAACTCAACAGTAATGGATTCAATAAACATTTCAACAGTTATATAAACAGTGTATTAACAAAGACAAAGAATTGCATAACCCCAAGATAAACTATGTTTCCCCACAAATGACGACACAAGTGTAGTGCATAAGTGCATTCTTTTAGGTTTTAAAGCCAATCTATTAAAGCGTCATCATTTATATTTTTTTCTTAATTTATAGATATATCATTTTGACCTTATCAAAATTATATCTTTTAAAAAACAAAAATGTATCATTAAGAGTAACATCATGACTTATAATCTAGATATTTTTTCTTTAATCATTTGCTAA
Source organism: Berghia stephanieae (assembly GCF_034508935.2). Taxonomy (NCBI): domain Eukaryota; kingdom Metazoa; phylum Mollusca; class Gastropoda; order Nudibranchia; family Aeolidiidae; genus Berghia; species Berghia stephanieae. The sequence goes on from NC_088371.1 coordinate 13,033,585, forward strand.
TAATAGATCGTATTATAGATCTTTTTGTTAAAAGTTCACAGAATGATGAAATAAGTTATAAGAGTTGATACAACTACAACTATGAGGAAAGGATCATTGTTACCCTATGTGTCATTGTTAACAATAATAATAATAACAATAATAGACTCTTATATGTGCGCATGGTATCCTCAACAATGAGGCTCTTGGCACTTTAAATTAAATCAACACAAAACAATACAGAGAGTACATGACATTAAAAAAATTAATATTTTCAAGGATTTCTTGAAAACAGACAATGATTTGGATTCTCGGTTGCTCTTTGGAATGGCGTTCCATACAGACGGATCAAAATGAGAAAAGAACTTATTCCTGCCTTTGTACGAATGTGTGGGATAGCCAAACGGGTGGTATCATTGGAGAAACACAAAGGTTAACAGAAAATTTGTTGCTCAGTCTTTGGGACATGCTTGCCCCCTCGTCTGGAATTCTATCTCTTTAGAAACTAGGAAATGTAAAACTATTTCATTATCTAAAATGATTTTAAAATTTGGGCTTGACTTTCAGTATTCGTGGTCATAATGTCTCTGGTGAAATGTGAGCCATTGTACAAACCTTTTGGGTGAGTATGTGCTTGTGTCTGTGTTGATTTTAGGGTTAGGATTCTAAATTGCTAAATACAGTGATTTAGAGCATTTGAATATGGATTTTTGTACAAATGACTTATTATCATCATCATCACTATTTTGTGACTATGCAGTCTATGTGAAAACTAACATTAACGAAAATATTGTAGAAGAATCACTTCAAGATTTTTACACGTCTTGGCAAAAGGGGTAAAGGACTATATTCATAAAAGAGGTCTTGTAGTATGACACTCGCTTTTTGATTCGAAGGTACCGAGTTTAAGTCCCGCTCTGAGCGATGGTTAGTGGAGTCCTTGGAAAAGGCTCTTTACTCATATTCTCTCACTGTACTCTGGTGTAAAATGAGTACTTGGCTGTTAACAGCGTTGTATCTGTCATTAAAAAAAATGTAACATCGTTTAACAGGCATCATGTATCATCCTACATCTTTTGTGTTGCTGTTGGCTAGGGACCCCTTGTAAAGCGCTTTGAGCTTATATTGTTCTATATAAAAGCTCGTCATTGTTTGTTTGGGGTTTTTTGTTGCTTTTTTTTCCTGCTTTTCCATTGATGTTTGCATGTCTTTCATGTCATCCTTTTAATCTCTATTTGTTCCAATATTTGCCTAGCTGTATCAAATGGAGAAAAGAGGAGTATAAAGTACCATATTCTTCAATGGACATTGTCCAAGTAAGCACAGTAAGGCGTGTTGTTTAGGAAGACATCATTTCAACAATATATCATAAGTAACAGCATAAGATTCTTGTCATTGTACATTCGACATCAAGTCAAAGTGATACTAGTCGGCTAGAAGCCGTGGACTGTAAAAAGTAATAAACAAAAATGAATATAACAGCTTCAAAAAAGAACAAAATACCAAAACACTGAACGTTTCAGGCTCAAAACCCTTCTTCAGCCAACAACAAAAAACAATAAAGACATAAATACATTACTAAATTCCAGATTGACGACAGAGATATTTTTTGGGTCCTCTCAGTAGAAAAATCCAAGCCTTTCTCAAGTTCAGCATAAATGGAGATCAACAAATTTGTTTGACAACAGTCCATCCGCGTGAACAAGAGAGAGAAGAGTTAAACCAAATATCATTGCACAGCAAGATTGTCAAACAAACAATTTAAAGTATAAGTAAATGCAAGAAAAGCAAAGTGGATAAAATAACACGTCATACTTTTTAAAAAAATAATAATCTTAAAGTTTTCAACAGAAAAACAAAAGATACAAAAAAAGTAGTGGAATAAGAAAAGTACACATACAGTGAAAACGTATGCTAAGAAAACTACCATTTCTCATTGATTGATTTTTTTCCAGAGAGTAAAGAGAAAAAAAGGATTTTTAAAAAGTACCTACATCTTGTACCTAAAAACATCTTTCAGAATAGCAAGTATGATATTCAAAAAGTAAATAAAGATTCATCGTTTTTGTTTGTTTTTCATTAAATATCGGATTGAATTTCTCATTGAGAATTCTGCCACCTCATATTTTCTGTGAATAAGTTATAGTTTTTTAGTAAATTATGTCCCATAATTTTCTATTCTCAATGATTTAAAGTACAGTCTTTATTTTATTATAGTTACACAATGATTGGTACATGAACTATTTTAAACTACTAGAGAAATTTGCAATAAAAAATTATTTCCATCGCAGAGGTCTTCAAATGGGTTTGTAAAGGCCATCGCGGCAACTTCATCAGTGATCATTAAAACCTGGCATTGGGAATTTTCCAGCAAATTCCTGAACTTCAGACTTGAGGGCTGCAATTCTATCTTGAATGTTGGAATCTTCTAGGACGAAAGCCTTGAATTCTTTTAATGTTTCTGGAGGAGAAAAAATCATTAACAATATTGAAATCAATCTATTAACAAAGTCAATATCTTCAGCAAATTAATTCTAATGAATTAGATGTGTGAGATAACCATTTTGGTAGGTAGACCTTTTAGTGGGCCAATATCAAATTAAATTAAATTGAGCTTTTTTATATAGCATAATATCCACTAAATGAGCTCAAAGCGCTTTACAAGGGGTCCCTGGTCAACAGCAACATTTAACATGTAGGACAGGACATGACGCCTGTTAATTACAAATTTTTGGACAAAGACAACACTGTTAACGGCCATGTACTCATTTTACACCTGAGTACGGGAGGGAATATGAGTAAAGAGTCTTTTCCAAGGACTCAACTATGCGCTGAGCGAGGCTCAAGCCCAGGAAACTTCTGATCTGAAAGCGAGTGTCATACCACTAGACCACATAGCCGCACATATTCTTTGTCAATAACACAATGTGGTTAGATGACCAGGTCATTTCAATAACACTTTTACTTCTATCAAATAAATGCTTATTTGTGTGAACTTTTGCATAGGTAACTCTAGGTGACAGCCGACAAAAAATATTCTGAAAAATTTTCATGGAATGAACGACATTTATGTTTTTATCACACATTCTTCTACAACTATTTGGCATAATTCTTTTTTACCACCAGGACCATTAATACATGGAACAGTTTAAAATTCAGACCTTCAGACTTCAAAAGCATAAATCACTTCAAAAATACCATTGACAGGGAATTTCATGACTTAAAATATGTATTTGATGAATAGGTTTTTAATTGTTATAGTTTTGATTGCTCGTGATGTCAATGATAGTTATGATCAATTCAGGGAATTTTTTACCTAAAGCTTTCTTTCTAATTTTTTTTTTTTCTCAGGGTAATCAAAGGCCTTTTGACCTAAGCAACGCTTACAATGATATGTTATGTAAAAGAGGTCTAATATGGTGACCAAATAACTTTTGGAAAACATTTTATAATACTGGATATCCCATTTCCCCTCAAAACTACCCATAAATTCCCTTATTGCCCAATGCTACTCACTCGTATTTTTCTTGGCCTCCAATGTGATGTCCACACCGGCATGCAATAAATCAACAACACGTTCAAAGTCAGACTCTGTAAAACCCCTCGTAGTTAAGGCTGGGGCTCCTAAAAACACAAAATGAAAAAGAAAAAAGAAAAAGGTGACCTTTTTATTCCCTATAGACAGTAATAATTGAAAACAGCAATATAAAAACAAAAAGAAAAAAAATATCTATCCAATAATTGATTATAGAAAGTGACAACTGAAAATGTACAACCAGAAGAAATTCTGATTTGAAATTGATTTAATTCATATAAAGATTAAAATGCTCTGGTGAGCATATTCTTTCAGAAAATGAAAGAGAAAAAAATGCAAATCCAAAATTTTCACCTTCCGACTGATTATGTCATGGACTGAAACATATGATTAGTATTCTAGTCAATTTACTCAAAATATTTAAACTAAAAATTATTGCCAAACATCTTCCTTTTCTTTTCTTTTTAAGGGTTTTACGGCACTTGCAACATATTAAGGTTATATCAGCGCCAGTAAAAAGGAAGAAAATGGGAAAGACAAATACTAGAATTACAATTGAAGCACCCAAGTAAAAGTAAGACAAAGGGAAAATGGGAACAAATAGGGATCAGATGAAGATTCCAAGAGCATAGCATAGCATACCATCAATGTAGTAAGTTTGAGATCACCTATAAGTCCCATCCAGACACCAGCACAGGATCCAACTAAGAGGATTACACTCAAATGTTTACAATACACATTCAAAATAACTATACATAACAGTGAGAGGATCTACAAGGAAAAAAATTTCATCTCCCAAAACAATATCTATACATTTGACTGTTTACCTCCCAGCCAAGGCCAGGACAAAAGCAAGTTATCTCATTCCAAGACAAAGACAGAAAGCAAATTGGAAAACAGCTATAGAGGGATAGAAGACACAGTAAGTGCCTCCCTGCCCACTGTGGGAGGTCGGGAACCAAACCCAGCATAATAATACTAATAATAATACTAATAATAATACTAATAATAATACTAATAATAATACTAATAATAATAATACTAATAATAATAATAATAATAATAATAATAATAATAATAATAATAATAATAATAATAATAATAATAATAATAATAATAATAATAATAATAATAGTGCATGGGCCAGTGGGCGAAACCCTCCCCCCCCCTGGGGGAGTTTTCGCCACATGGTTTTTCTGAAACAGCAATATATCTTGAGTATTAATCCGGGTGTTACCGTTTTTTCAAGTGTCATTTACGAGAGTTACGGCCCTTGAAAGGTCATTAGGTGCAATTTTTTGTGAAATCGTTTTTGTGCATAAAATGGTTGTTTATCACCTTAAAGTTGTTTCACATACAATCAATAATGGAGTTTTATTGTAATTTCTCATTTTTTGCCTCATATCATAAAATATTTTACAAAGCCATATAGCGTTCTAAAATCTTTGATAGCCATTTTCTCTATAATTTGAAAAAAATATATTACAGTGTACTTGTTTCCCTTCAGGATGAATAAACAAGAGGGAATTTGCACTAGCACAATTCAGGCATGCTTCAGGGACATATAGCACAAATTAATCCGGGTGTTACAGTTTTTTCAAGTATCATTTACAGGAGTTATGGCCCTTGAAAGGTCATCGGGTGCAATTTTTCGTGAACTCATTTTTGTGCATAAAATGATTGTTTATCACCCTAAAATTGCTTCAAATGCAATAAATAGTGGAATTTTATTGTCATTTCTCATTTTTTGCCTCATATCATAAAATATTTTACAAAGCCATATAGCGTTTTTAAATCTTTGATAGCCATTTTCTCTATAATTTGAAAAAAAAATCTATTACAGTGTACTTGTTTCCCTTCAGGATGAATAAATAAGAGGGATTTTGCACTAGCACAATTCAGGCATGCTTCAGGGACATATAACACAAATTAATCCGGGTGTTACAGTTATTTCAAGTATCATTTACAGGAGTTATGGCCCTTGAAAGGTCATCAGGTGCAATTTTTCGTGAACTCATTTTTGTGAATAAAATGATTGTTTATCATCCTAAAATTGCTTCAAATGCAATAAATAGTGGAATTTTATTGTCATTTCTCATTTTTTGCCTCAGATCATAAAATTTTACAAAGCTATATAGGGTTTTTAAATCTTTGATAGCCATTTTCTCTATAATATGAAAAAAATATATATTACAGTGTATTTGCTTCCTTTCAGTGATAAATAAACAAGAGGAATTTTGTACTAGCACAATTCAGGCATGATTAATGGGCATATAACACATATACATTTGTAACATTTGACCTTGCTGTAGCAAAGAAAGCTTACGATATTGTCTGGCAAAACCCACAGCTTTACAAAACAGTCATTATTCACCTGGGTGTCTTTCACACCATAATTTCATACCTTGGTGCCCTGGGAAAGCTCCAAAGTGGATCTGGTTTTGAAGAAATTGTGACTGAAGCAGGGCTATGTGCACATGGTTCTATGGATAGGGTTATGAGTGGAAAGAACTACAACAGGGCTATACGAGTGCATGTGTCTGTTTTGGAGGCTCTAGAGAGGCTTCTGCTTGCAAAATTTGAGCAGGACACGGATTCAAAACTCAGTAAAGACCTCATGTCTTACATAAAGGAATTCACCGAAGGAATTTCAAGCCATACAGCTAATAAAATTCTCCAGTCAATTGTGTATGCTGAGTTATTTTCCCAGTATGAAGCCTTCAAAGAGAGTGTCCGCTCAGGAAAGTATGGAAAAACTGCACAATACTGGATCCAATACATGGACAGAGTTTGGCTTCTCCTCCAGTTTCTGCGAGCTACAAAGACAAACAACTTTCTTCTTCATATATCTTGTTTAAAAGAACTGTGCCCACTGCTTTTTACCATGAATCACCACAATTATGCCAAGTATCTCAGTGTATATTTTGTGTCACTAGCCAACCTGATTCATTCCCACCCAGGGGCAGAACAAATGTTACAAGATAATGGATTTAGTGTCTCCAGATCAAGGACGCCTGCTGGAAGAATAGCAGTTGATATGACCATTGGACAAACAATAAACAAACATGCAAAGACAAAAAGAGGTATTGTTGGGTTCAGCAAGAGTCTTCCAAGCTATTACCGTTGGAGTGTTTGTTTTTGTTTTTGTTTTTAAGGGTTTTACCGCGCTTGCAACACATTAAGGTCATATCAGCGCCAGTAAAAAGGAAGAGAATAGGATAGTAAAAAGTTATAGAATTACAATTAAAGCACAAAAGAAAAGGTAAGACAAAGGGGAACGGGTTCAAATAGGAAACAGATGTAGATTCCAAGAGCACACCGTTAAAGTACTTAGTTTGAGATCACCTAAAAGTCTCATCCAGACACAAGCACAGGTCCCAACTAAGAGGAATACACTCAAATGTTTACCAATCATATAATATAATATGTAAACTAAACATAATACAATGCATAACAGAGAGATGATTTACAAGGAAAAAAATATCATCTCCCAAAACTATAACTATACATTCGACTGTTTCCCTCCCAGTCAAGAAACTCCGGCAAGGATCAGGACAAAACTAAGTAATCTCATTCCAAGACAATGACAGGAAACAATTGGAAAACAGGTATGGGGGGATAGAAGACACAGCATGTACCTCCCTGCCCACTATGGGAGTCGTTGGAGTGTAACAAGACACAATCGAGCAGAATATGTATCAGCAACCCAAAGAATGATCAGCAACAACAACTGTATAGATATAGACACCCACAAAGAATTGAGCCTTGCAGAAAAAAAAGACAAAGTGAAAAGCGAGTGCAAAAGATCCTCCAGGCATTTTCAGCATTTATCAATCCCTTTGAAGTTGAAGATGGTCTGGTCAGTCTAGCTTCAGGAATGAAAGTGCAAGAGGATGTTGCTGATGACCTGCTAGCCGTGGAAAAAAACAGGAAAAAGATTGTTTGAAAGTTTTGTTGAAAACAGACTGAAGGAAAAGTCTGTAGAATTTCACAAGCCATTAGAAAGGAACAAGACCAAGACATTTGCATCATTGAGGAAAGTGGTAACAGTGAAAAAAAAGACATGAACGTGGTCAAAATCAAGGAACAGAGAAATTTATTTGGCCAGCTTCTTGTTTTGTCCCAAGAGCACAGTGTTGATCTTCAAAAAGTTCTTGTAAGGATATTGTTTTTATGTACTTACTGCATCTTGAATCAAGAATCCCTTTTGAGTATCAATTATTCTTCATGATATAACAATGGGATTTCGTTCAAAAGTCTTCGGTAATGATGCTTCACTTGGGTTGTGAACAAATTAGTCTTTTTTCATGATATATCTATTGTTTTTACCACATCTTCAACTTACTTTTAAATGTGACAACTGGACATCAATACCATGTTTAAAAAGAATGAAAATTATGATGAATTTGGCATCCCAAAAAGTGGAGAAAAATTTAAGGGTTGCGTACACTTTTAGTTTTTCCTGTTACGTAGAAATATGAAGGTTGTTGTTGAGGCTTGGGCCATAGCTTTCTTCAGTGCTACATTTTTAATGAACATGCTGTTTTTGGCCATATTTAAAATAATTTTTGTGTATCTCATGTAGTTCCATATCTGAAGCAGACGTCGGAGGTCATCTTCCGCCAAGCTGATCTATCTCTTGCCAGTTCTATTAAAGCAGCGCCACCTTTCTCAGCTTCATCTGTCCAAGTTCTTATCCCTTTCAAATACGTTATTCTTTGTCTTCCTCTTATTCTTTTTCCATTCATCTTTCCAGTCAAGGCGAGTATTTCCAAACCAGGGTGGCGGATAATGTGTCCTAAAAATTCCATTTGGCGTTTGATGATTTTTGTTATCAGTGATCTTTTTCTGTTTGCCATTTCTAAAATTTCTTCATTTCTTTTCCTTTCCATCCATGACACCCTCATCATTCTTCTGTAAAACCACATTTCCACTGCCTCCAGTCTTTTAACCATGGTCTTGTTTATGGTCCAGCTCTCACAACCATATAGCAGCACAGACAGTACATAGCAATCCAGGACTTTAATTTTTGTTTTCATGCTAATATTCCTGTTTTTCATAATTGTATGCAGCTGGTTGAATGCATTCTTCGCCATACCTATTCTTTTCTTTATTTCAAATTTTTGTGTAAAACACTGAAATAGCCCATAAGTTTAGATATGACACTTCATGAGATTACTGACAAATTGTTTCAACTTTCTGTGAATCTATATAATATTTACAAATTGAAAGCTTGTGCACATAGTTTGATAGTATATTCAATTTCCTTCAGTTTGATACCCAATTTGCATATATTTGAAGTAATATTGTAGTCTCCAGAGCCTTTGAAAGAAATGTTGTCTCTTTTTTGCAAGGGGACACAACTCACTTTTTTCAAAGAGCCATAACTCTCTTAAATGACACTTATTTTTACGGTAACAGTGAAATTTGTATGGCCAATAAGCTCTATTATTTGAAAAACATAGTGGCATAAACTCCCAAAGGGGGGGGAGGGGGGGTCCCAGTGGCCTAAGCACTATAATAATAATAATAGATATTAATTGTCCATAATTATGGAAATTTGTCATTTAGTTACACTTGTTATAACGTTATATGATTATACAGGGTTGATTACTTAAATGCACAATTTTAAACTGTTTGGGCCAGACCTGAAATATGCTTAGTATTCTAGTCAATTTACTACTCAAAATATTGAAATCAAAATGATTGCCAAACACTCACCAAGCCTGAGACCTCCGGGTGTCATAGCACTCTTGTCACCGGGACACGTGTTCTTGTTGACTGTGATGTAACACAACTCTAGGACCCTTTCTACTCTAGCACCATCCGTGCCTTTGGGACGCAAGTCCATCAGGACTAAATGGTTGTCTGTGCCCCCTGAAATGAAATGAGAATGGGTTAAAATTGATGATGTGTACGGTATTTGCAGATCTGATAACAACAAATTGTGAGGCTGTGTGGTCATGTGGTGGTATCAAACCTCCACCTCCACTTAAACCTAAGGAAACCTGGAGAAGAAGAACTGTACAGAGAGTATTAAAAGCACAGGGCCTCAGCCCATCCAGTATGCAACCCATGCAGTGAGAATACTGGTGATCACTTGCTGTTGCCTCAAGTGCAGAGAGGACTGAGTGAGTGAGGGTTAAATATAATTGTGACTTTATAATATTTCAAATAAATAAATAAAATTCCCATTATTCATCCCCATGGGAAAATTTGTTTTTAGGGTCTATTCCAAGGGAGGACTGGAATAACCCAGGAGTCAGCCACAGTGTAGCTGAAAATTGAGCTAAATAAAGCAAGGTGACTTGCTTGGCAGGTGGTTGAACTCGGTACCTTTTGGGTAGGAGGAAAGACCAAACTTCTGAGCCATGCTGCCCCATATGGTACATATGAATACCAAATGTAAAGAATAATAAGTTTCTTACCACTAAACTACAAAGCTGTTTCAAATCATTTATTGCTATTTTTTTTACCTGAGACAAGTGAATACCCTTTGTCTAGGAGGGCTTTGGCCATGGCTTTGGCATTCTTTAACACTTGGGCCTGGTATGCTTTAAAGTCTGGTGACATGGCCTGATGAGTTAAAAGAGGAGAAGAAAAGAAAAATTTATTTTAAAAGAAAACAGAGCCCATCTGAGCCAAATGGGACCGGAGTTTATAGGTTAAAAAAAAAAAATCGACATTGAGCCTAATGACTAATTTTTAAAAATTCCCTTGGCTTTGGCATTCTTTAACACTTGGGCCTGGTAGGCTTTAAAGTCTGGTGACATGGCCTGATGAGTTAAAAGAGGAGAGGAGAAGAAAAGAAAAATTTATTTTTTAAAAAAACAGAGTCCATCTGCGCCAAATGGGACCGGAGTTTATAGGTTTTAAAAAAAAATCGACATAGAGCCTAATGACTAATTTTTAAAAATTCCCTTGGGATCAATAAAGGTTTCTATCAATCTATTTACCATTGTTTATTTATTTAATGCACTCATTGTTAATTGTTTTCTTACTCGATACCTATATATTCAACAACAAATAAAAGCATCTAATAAATTATTTATTATTTAAAATTGGAAAATAATAATTCATACTGAATTACTTATGCCAATGTCAAAGTCAATTGAAGGAAAATTTGACATTAAATTTGTTGAGTGCCTATCCATGATGACTAATTCAATTACCTGTTTCATTGCCACAGCAATGGCGCCAATCTGATGTTCATGAGGTCCCCCTTGTAAAGAGGGGAACACCGCCCCATTTACAGTCTTGTCATAGTCGTATAAGATCTCTTTTCCTGTCTTTTTATCCACAGACTTGACTCCTTTGCGATAGAAAATCATGCCAGCTCTGGTTTTTTAAAAATTCAAAAGAGAGAAATATTGGAATTTGTCAAAAATTTTGACCTACTGAATTAATATTTTGGTGTAAGAATCTGATTTTACTTCAATTGAATAAATCCTTCTGTAAGATTGGTAAAAAACCAGCAGACAAATGTTGTTGTAAATTTGTCTTCTCCATCTAAATAAAGGAAAATGTTTTATTATAACTGAAATGTATGTTTTTGTGTGAAACCAAACACCATCTGTAATCTTATCCACATAACTAAACCGTGTCATGCACAAGTCCATGAATCAGGCTAGACTCATATTAAAGTAGTCCTTCAGAGCCATTAGGCCAATGGAGCGAAGTAAATTCCAGTTTCTACAGTGTGAAATGGATATTAGCAATTGCTTGCTACCCCTTGAATAGAATGCAAAATTCTTTCTGCCAGGTCTAACAGACAAGCTAAACAATCACTGCTGGATGGGCAGGGGGGAAGGGGAGGGGTCAGAAAAAAAACCTCGGCTTCACCTGGGATCGATCTCCATCTCTTTGAATGTAAAGAAAGAGCTCTATCAACTGAGCTATCAGGATCCCCCCAGACTCATGCTAAATAATGATAAAATTAAGATGATTAAGGCTCATCAACCAAATATTTGAATATAATTTCAAGTACAGATTCTTCCTCATTTGTAAAGAATTTTTTGGAGTCTGTATTGATTTATTCTGCAGCGCAATAATGTAAAAATCTAAATCTCTCCACTCTTACCTTGGACCCCTTAGGGTTTTGTGGGTGGTAGTGGTGACTACATCGGCGTAATCAAATGGAGAAGGAATGACGTCAGCAGCCACCAATCCAGATATATGAGACATGTCCGCAAGCATGTGAGCCTTCACCTCATCACAGATCTGAAAAATTATGAGATTTTCTTTAAATGGAGGATAAATTTAAAAAATATTCTCAAAACAAACACTTTTGAGCACAGTAGAACAGTCAAAACAATTGAAGAGATAAAGTACAGAAGGAAAACATATATATATATATATATACATTACTCAGAGCAAAATTTCTCCAGTACAGTGTAAGAGTCAACAAAATTGAAGAGATGAATTTAAAAAAAAATTATAATAATAAATAATAAATAATAATAATAATAATAATAATAATAATAATAATAATAATAATAATAATAATAATAATAATAATAATAATAATATAATAATAATAATAATAATTATAATAATAATAATGACGATGATGATGATGACTGTAATGATGACGATGATGATGATGATGATAATAATAATAATAATCATAACAATAATAAAATTCATAGAATTAATGTGGGACAAGCAGTATGGTCTTTGCTTCATACCCGAAAGGCACGAGTTCAATGACCAGCCACACTTAGTGATCTTCAGCTAGTCAACTCACCCTCGCTTAATTTATGGACAGAATCAACATAAATATTCAGAGCACATAATAAATGTGAGGCACCCTAGAGAAATTGTCAATAATTCACATTTGATGGAAATTGAGTTATTTGTATGTTGTAAAAGAATAAACAATTTTCTACACTTTGTCATTTATTCATGAAAACTATGAATTGGCTAAGTTATAATAGTAATTTGAGGTAGATAATTCATTGAAAAATGCCATTTATTCATGAAAACTATAAAATGGCTAAGTTATAGTAATTTGAGGTAGACAATCCATTGAAAAATGCCGTTTATTCATGGAAACTATAAATTGGCTGTTATAGTAATTTGAGGGAGACAATCCATTGAAAAATGCCATTTATTCAAGAAAACTATAAATTGGCTAAGTTATGGTAATTTGAGGTAGACAATCCATTGAAAAATGCCATTTATTCATGAAAACTATAAATTGGCTAAGTTATGGTAATTTGAGGTAGACAATCCATTGAAAAATTTCATTTATTCATGAAAATTATAAATTGGCAAAGTTATAGTAATTTGAGGGAGACAATCCATTGAAAAATGCCATTTATTCAAGAAAACTATAAATTGGCTAAGTTATGGTAATTTGAGGTAGACAATCCATTGAAAAATGGCTTTAACAAATACGGTTTCAAAAGTTTACTAATTGTCCTAACGTCGTTCAAAGTGCTGCAATGTGGGGGGGATGCCTGGGTTGTTAAGTCTTCCCTCGGAATAAACCCTACAGTATATTTTTTTTCTTCTTTAAAGATGAATAAAGGCCCATGAGGGCAGAGTTTAAACCCAGTTTTCGTTGGTTTCTGTAGCATTTTAAATTGCTTATTGTCCTCTAGAAAGAAAGGACACTACACTATATCAAAGGGCTTTTCACTAGATCATGCAGATCCAGACTACAAATCACTAATGTTTGGACGAGGGAGTCACAAAAACCTCCATTAAACATGAGTATCAAAAGAAAAAGAAAAAGAAATTGATATTAAAAAGTTGTCTAACCTTCCAGACAACGACAACACATTGTTCCAATCAAGTCTTACCTCTCGATAAATTTTGTATTCCAATAGTCTAGAATAAGCAGTTGTTCCAGAAATGATCAATTTGGGCTTGAAAAGCCTTGCCGATTCCCTTAGCTTGTCGTAGTCAATGTAACCAGTCGCAGGCTGAAATGACAAATTCAATATTGAATGATAAACAGGATTTATATTTATATTTTCATGGACCTGGGAAACATTTTGAAAAACAAACAGATGTCGTTCGGGATTAGATTCCGAGTCTTGAAGTGCTACGTGTGGCCAATCTTGTTATACGGATGCGAAAGCTGGACTACAAATGCAGAAACACAAAAGAACATTGAAGCTTTTGAAATGTGGAGCTTGAGAAGGATGCAGAGAATATCGTATACTGCACACAAAACGAACGAAGAAGTGCTAAAACAAACATACCAACAAAGGAAACTAATGCCCTTAATAGCGGATCAACAACTATCCTTTTTCGGACACATAGTAAGGAAAGATAAGAATGAATACCTGGCAAGTTGTGGAAAAATAGCTGGTAAACGCGCCCGGGGGAGACACAGAAAAAACTCATAGACCAACTGAAGGGCTTCACCAACCTAACAATCCAAGAGCTGTTTGAAAAAGCAAGAGACAGGGAGGAATGGAGAGAGATAATTCATGCAGTATCCGAAGCCTGGACCAGGCATGGAACCTAGAAGAAGAAGAATATTTATTTATCTGTGTATCTGTCACAACAAGATCTTGACAACCTCAAAACTCTGGCCCAGGACGGTGACCAATGGAAACAATTAACAACTTGGATGCAGAGAGCAGATATACTCATCAACTATGACTGAATCACACAATTCTCAGCAAGCATCATTCGGACTGCAAGGCTTACTACTACTACTACTACTACTACTACTACTACTACTACTACTACTACTACTACTACTACTACTACTACTACTACTACTACTACTATTTATTATTGTGATATATTAAATCAACACTTACGTTCAACTTGTAAGGCATAGACTCAAAATACAAAGAAGTGGCTGACACTCTTTTGGTATCTGTCATAAAGCCATGGGTTAGACTGTAGGAAAAGAAATAAAGATAGAATAAATACATTCTTTTTCTTTATGCTATTGTTCAGGCTTGTATACCTGTCGTTTTACCATGCATATTATAAAAACAATTAATATCATTGATATCATTATTATCACACAAATAAGGAGGGGGGGGGGAGTGGTTGAATGATAAAGGGATTGCACCGAGTGGGGGTCAGAAAAAGTCTCGAGTGCATCCGGTATCGATCTCGGTCCCTTTGCGTGTGAAGTAAGTGCTCTACCAACTGAACTATCGGGACCCCCTTTTGGTTGGTGAATTACCAGTTTACCATCACAGATTAGCTAGGTCAAGCTTCTAATGATACTGCATATATGCTCCCTAAAATACACAACATGACAAATGCCACAGATTTGAACACTGGAAGACCCATCGTTTCCGCCATTTCCTGCCCCACAAAAAAAATTTATCTCTTCCTTGACAATATCTTTTTAAAAAATCCGTCATCAATCTTCCCACAGATTTTAAAGATACCAATCACACCCTTCATCTATTCCACGACCTCAGCTTCACACAACCCGACAATAGGCTCATATTTACGATCGATGTCCACAGTCTCTACACAAGCCATCCGATACTTCATCCACAGACACCCAATACCCGAATTTAACACCTTTTCACTTAAGTCCTTCAGAGCCATTTGGCCCATACAGCAGGAGTTTATATCCAGGTTGAAATAGTAAGAAATGGTCATTAGCAATTCCTTGCTATCCTTTGGATAGGATGTTAGTCTATCCCAAGGTACTTTTTGCCAGATCTAACAGTCCAAGGTACCCAATAACTGCTGGGTGGATAGGTAGGTCAGAAATAAATCTCGACTGCACCCAAGATCTATCATGGTCCCTTTGCATGTGAAGTGAGTGCTCTACCAACTAAGCTATCACCCCTAAAACTGCCTCAAAAGCGATGAAGAAAGAAAAAGAAAAATATCACAAATTACAAAAGTCAGAAAAAAATAAAAATTTCAAAACCCTGTACATTAATATATTCACAATCGTTATAGTAATAGTATAAAAAAATGCAGACCTCTTACAGGTATAAAAAAAAAAACCCAAAAAACAACATAAACAACAAAATATACATTTTTCCCAAAACAGGAGAAAAAAAAACCCACACTAACTCTAAATCCATATTTTCTACATTAATCTAATTATATGTCTTGCCACATAAAATGCCATAGAATAACTGAAGTGTAGTTTACTTAAGTTACACAATACATCCCTGTGTGAATAACAGTGTTTCCACCAAACTTTCTCAATTTTTTTATATCAACTTCAGAATTTGAGCATTTATACAGGGCCATCTCCACTAAATGTGCTCTTTATAAGATACCCTTGTCAACAGCAGCACAAAACACGGTGGATGATGAGACATGACACCTGTGAGGCGATACAACAATTTTTTAAAAATAACTGACTGTTAACTGCCAGGTATTTATTTTACACCTGAGTACAGTTAGAGAATATGAGTAAATAGCCTTTTCCAAGGACTTGAACCCAGGACCTTCCGATCAGACAGCATGTATCATACCACAAGACCACATAGTCGCACATGAAAAAACCCCAAAAAACCCTTAATCTAAAATGAGGGAAAAAGGTGGTTAAAACTTGGCCATATTGCCTCCCAAAATTTACAATTGAATTTACAGACAGAATCGGTGTAAGCACTTGTTGTTGTATCAAGACCCACTTACTGTCCACCATCGGGGAGATCAAGGCCCATAATTCTGTCATGAGGGTTCAGTAATCCAGTAAAAGCAGCAAAGTTTGCAGGACTTCCGGAATAGGGCTGGACATTGACTCCCCACTTTTCTGGGTCCAATCGGAATGCCTCTAGGGCTCTTTTCTGACAGAGCCTTTCTACCTTGTCAATCTGTTCATTTCCTCCATAGTACCTGGAACAAAATAAATAAACAAATATGAACATTTTTTCTATATATCTACCATGCTCATTGCGCTTCACAAAGTTTTTATTCATTTCTCCAACAGGCTATCCATATGGAACCAAATTTCCATTACATCCTGTACTTGTTGCCTGTTAGTCGTCCTGTTTGTACTAACACTCTTACAATATCCACCACTGCCTATAGCCAGGTACTCTCTCACACCTGTGTAAAGTGCCTTACCCAAGGATACGATGTCGGGACCATTCATCCAGCCAATAAAAAATTGAATGGAAAAGATGGTTCTGTGGGTTGAAAAACAGAGGCAGACCAACAACAGGCGACTAATAAAAAAAAATCTGTACAAGGGTCAGGTCCGAAAATGGTGTCTAAACTCTCAAACTTTTTTAGTCGTCCTTCATAAGAGTCATAAGCCCTATGGAGCCAGAGCTTATCCCAATTTCTATAGCGTTCAACCGACAATAGCAATTGCTTGCTAACCTTTGGACAGGACTGTACTCTATCGCAAAATATTTTCCGCCAGATCTACCAAACTTATAACTTGAGCTTTTATATAGCGCAATATCCACTAAACATGCTCAAAGTGCTTTACAATGGGTCCCTAGCCAACAGCAACACTTAGCATGTAGAACAGGACATGACATGTTAGGCGATATTACAATTTTTTTTCGGACGGAGACAACGCTGTTTGCGGCCAGGTACTCATTTAACACCTGAGTACAGTGAGAGAATGTGAGTAGAGAGTCTTTTCTAATGACTCAACTATGCGCAGAGAGAGGCTCGGACCCAGGACCTTCCCATCCGAAAGCTAGTGTCATACCACAAGACTACATAGCTGCACAAAAAAACTTAGCTACCCAATCACTGCTGGGTAGTCAGGGGGCTCAGAAAAAATTATCAATTTCACCCAGGATCAATCCAGGTCCCTTTGTGTGCGAAATGAGTGCTCTATCAATTGAGCTATCAGGACCCCCTACTCTTGACTATACTCAATACTCCCATCCTTTAACTATTTTTTTTTTTTTTCTGAACCCTTTCTCCAAATTCTAAGCACATGAGGATAAATGTACAATGGGGTCTAATTGAATAGCAGCAAGGAGAAATATAGGTACCCTGTGATAGAATAAAAAGATCGTACTTAGAATAATCTAAATAATTTAAATGTCAATTTTAATACATTAAAATAAATTAAAGCCAATAAAAAATGAAGTCATTGTATAGAAATTAAACAGAACAAGTGTGTTTTAAGGACACTCTCAAATCGGTCATGTTACATGAGTAGACTTTTTCAACTATAAACTTCCTTTACCTGGCACCAGGGTAACCTTCCGAATATTTATTGGTCAGACAGGATCCTAACACTTCCATCACAGCACGACTAGTAAAATTCTGTAAAAACAATAAGCATAAATAAATGAATAAATAAATAAATAGAAAAATAAATAATGTCTTTCGTTGAAAGTAGGACAAAGCTAACTTGTTAAAGAACAGAAATTAATAGAAGAAGAATTTAACATCAATTTACAATTGTCCAGCATGAGACCCTCCAGAAGTTTCATAGAAGTGTCAACATCATCAGATCCCAGCTATTCAAAAGATGCAGATAAAAAAAAAACTGGGGCTTTTTATGTAGCATAACATCAACTATGTATGTACTCAAAATGCTTTTCAAAAGGCCCAAAGCCAAAAATAACACTTAACATGTAGGACAAGGCATGACATTGATAAGGCATTATTACTGTTTCAAAAGAGACAATATCATTGCTGGCCAGGTATTTATTTTACACACGAGTAAGGTGAGAAATTTGAATATAAACTATAAAGCATTCTCTAAGGATTCCACTTTGCTCCACCCAAAGTTAAATTAAATTCAAATTGAGCTTTTTTATAACGCAATATCCACTAAATATGCTCAAAGCGCTTTACAAGGGGTCTGTGGGCAACAGCAACATTTAACATTTAGGACGAGACATGAAGCCTGTTAGGAGGTTACAATTTTTTTGGACAGAGACAACACTGTTAACGGCCAGGTACTCATTTTACACCTGAGTATGGTGAGAGAATGTGAGTAAAGAGTCTTCTCCAAGGACTGAACTATGCGCCGAGCGAGGCGCTAACCCAGGGCCTTCCGATCCGAAAGCGAGTGTCATACCACTGGACCACATAGCCGCACAAGTTGATCTTAACCAATGGACTTGCAATACCACCAGGCCACAAAGTCGAACTTAAATAATTTCCAACACATCCTTAAATATAAACATGCAACCATCATACAAAGGTGTCGCAAGCTAAAAGAAAAAAAAGGTAAGTCACATGCCTGAACAGACTTAGAGACAAGCTCTGTTTGCATGGCAATATTCCCTTTCACTTTCACTAGATCTAAAAGGAACCAGCAATACCACAGATAATGAGATGAAAAAAAGAAAAAGAAAATCAATAGAGAAACATATATGATGCTAAATTTTATTAAGCAAGATGATATTATTTGATATCTAATTACTACAGAGATTTACTAAACTATCATATGATTTATTTTAATACTTTTGTCTAGTTACTTGTATTTCATTACACTCGTCTAGTAAGAACAATTAATAATAAATTTCACACTTTGTAGCCTTTTTACACTGTTTGTTACCATGATCTAAATGCTTTACATATTTATTGTAATGATAATGTATCAGAAACAGTAGTCTATGCACGTATAAATAAGACTTTATATAAACAACCTCTGATGCAATGAGCTCCAAACCATTGGACTGTCTGAACTTTTCTGCTTGGATAATTTCATACAATTCTGGATCTTCATCTTGTACAGAATCTTGTCCTGTGTACAGGCATCTGACAGATCGAGTCTGTGGCAAAACCTGAAAAAAAAGAGAACATGATTTTAGACAGTTTCCTTAACAAATCTATTGTTGATTCTACTTTTCGACAAAATTTACTAATCTATCTTCTTAATAATATCAGTATATGTTGGGGATGAACTGGATGCTGAACAATGAGCTAAATTGATTTTTTATTTTCACAAGAATAAATTAACTGTTCATTGCTTCACAATTTTCATCTCAAATCAATTGACTTAAAATTCAAATTTAGGCCACCATCCGCATAATACCAGATTGAGGTAGTCGATCGGAATATATTTTTTAAAATTACACTTTTTTTTTTGTTCGTCTTATAAAATGGTTTGAACAATTGGAATCTTCAAAACTATGACAGCTTTTTTTTTTCAAATCAAGACAGTTTTCAGAAATGAAGCAGCAATTCGGACTCAAGTCTGAATTATCCCCCACGGCTATTTGAACCCAATCTTCAATGAGCATGCACAAAACACGGGGGAGGGGGGTACAGTGTGGGCAATTCGCAGAGGGTGTAAGTGATAAAGAAATGGAAGATTTCAGAAGAAATTTTATTATGCCCAGACTGTAGAAGGATTGTTGCCTGTTTAACTCTATCAGAATATTTTTTGTCCTGATTTTCTTTGGGCATCGTGTAAAAAGAAAAGCTTTTTTAACCACAGTTATTTTGTATGACTTTTGTTCCTTTAGAAGAGTTTTAACGCTTTTCTTTTTTGATTTCTAACTGGACTTCCAATTGATCTATATTTTGTCTTTCTCGTCAAATATAAGCAATTTAGACGACCTGTTGATGGTTTCTATAATTGATACTTTGATTTTCATCAATTTTAGTAATTATAAATAATCAAAATTAAAAAAACAAAAACTATACTAGACTCGGAGTCTGAATAGCCAAGCATTCCATAAAGTAAAGAATCCATGTTGAGTTATTGTTATAGTTCAAATAATGACATCTCGATCAACTGCAAAATTCTTTTTTTTCATTTTCTATATTAATAACTAAAGGGGATATTATTCACTGTGACAGTGTCTGGTATATTTTTGTTTGTTTGTTTGTTGTTGTTTTTGTTTTTGTTTTTTGGTGTTTTTTTTTTAATATTTTAATTTTTGATAATTGCATAAAATCAATGCAAATCAAAATTTCAATTGTAGTAACTATCAATAGGTAGTCTAAACCCGGTTTATTTGACGAGAAAGACAAAATTATGGATCAATTGGAAGTCCAGATAGAAATTAAAAAGAAGAGTTAAAACTCTTCAAAAGTAACAAAAGTAAAGTCAGTCAAAGTAATTGTGGTATGAATGAAAAGCTTTTCTAACAACATAACACGATGTCCAAATAAAATCAGGACAAGAAGAAATAATTATAAAATTACATATTCTGATAGTGTGAGAGTGAGTGTGAGACAGGCGGCAACAATCCTTCTACAGTTCAAAGTCAGGGTACCAGTCAGTGTTAGGGTTATGGGCGATCTCTTTTTCTAGTTCTTTATCACTCCCACCCTCTTGCTACTGCCCACATTGTGTCGTCCTTCCCTCTGTGTGCGCACAAACCTTAGAGTTTGCGTCCGAATACCCACGGGAGACTAATCAAATCAGACTCGAGTCCGAATTGCAACTTCGATAACGATAGAGATATTATTTGTGTTAGCCTCTGTACTGTATTTGTCTTCTCGATTGATATTTCTCATGTTGCAGAGGCGGTGGAGTTTGCTAGTTAATTGCTATCTAGTTTTTGGGATTTGGGTCGCAACAATTTACTGCATTATTAATTATTATTTTGACTTGAAAAAGTTTAAAGTCAAAATCAAAAGTCAGAAGTTCAAAGAGCGAAAGTGAAAGTAAATTCAGTTGGTAGAAAATGTCCAACTTGTAACCATTTTTTACCTTCCTCAGTCTGGTTAAATGATTCGTAAATTGCCTTATGGTCGCCATTTCAATTGACGACACGTTCCTCCCAACCTTGCTTTACAACTCGATTGCAAAAGTAGCCTTGAATTTATGACTGCAAGATAAGCTTTTTATGTTAGATAAGAAGAAGAAGCGAAAGTAGTTGACACGATTTCTGCTGCATTGCAACAAGACGAAAGTTAAAAACTTCGACTCACTTCATCTCTTGTTGTTAAAAACTTAGTCTGCCCATTGTAACAGATTAATTATTTTATGGATACAATAATCTGACTAACTATTACTAAATCAGTATGGAGTATGTGAGTATTAAATAAGTCAGTAGTTTACACTTTAAGGTTTTGAATAGGAATTTCTATATATGAAGTTATGTCTTTGAGACACAAAGCCCAAAGCCTTCGAATTTCGAATCCAAGTTTTGAAGGCAGAGGACTGTTGACTAATCAAAAGACAATATTTTGACACACCCCCATTCTCCCCCTCCTGAAGGTGACACGCGACCACAATTAATGAGAAACGTACAGAGGCTCAAATATTAATAATAATAATAATAATAATAATAATAAATAATAATAATAATAATAATAATAATAATAATAATAATAATAATAATAAATAATAATAATAATAATAATAATAATAATAATAATAATAATAATAATGATATGATGCTATGACTACTACTACTACTACTACTACTACTACTACTACTACTACTACTACTACTACTACTACTACACTACTACTACTACTACACTACTAACTACTACTATACTACTAACTATACTATAACACTAATAATAATAATAATAATAATAATAATAATAATAATAATAATAATAATAATAATAATGATATTAATAATAATAATAATCGTCATCATCACCATCATCATCATAATAATAATAATAATAATAATAATAATAATAATAATAATAATAATAATAATAATAATAATAATAATAATAATAATAATAATAATATAGCGCACAAATTCCACGAATACAAGTGGTCATGCAACTGGTAGGCATAGACTGAAGGTGGTTATGAGTCGAAGGCCATGTATGAGTAGCACTTAGAATGAAGAGAAGATCATACCTTAAACATCGGTGAAATAAAACAGTTTATGGATGGAGGCCATGCTTGCTTACTTAACCGCTTTTCGCTCCTCCGGGAGTATAAGTCATCAAAGACGTTACTTACCTACTTCACTGGACTCGATATTTGGCTGCCCTCTTTACTTTCTTCCATGTCTTGAATATAATAATATTCTGTAAAAATTTGAGTGTATTCCACTAATTGGGATTTTGTGCTTGTGTCTGGATGGGACTTTTATGTGATCTCAAACAAAGCACATTGATAGATAGCTCTAGGAATCTACTTCTGATCCCGAGTTGATTCAGGCTCATTTTTCTTATTTTTACCATGCTTGCTTTTTGTTTATTTTAAATGTAAAATTAAGTGTAGGATTATTGTTTTTGTTACTTGCCGTTAAAGTTAACGGAAAGTGGTGCAAGCGCCGCAAAAATCGAAAAAAAAAAAAATCGGCAGAGGACGTCGGGTGCTTGGTATGGGTAGGTCTGTTTGTCCATGCCCGGCGTCTTTATCCGGAAGACGACAGAGGACGGCAGTGCCAGGTCGTCGGAGTCAGTCACCGGTGTGCGTTAGACCTTATAGGGTGCTAAAACCAAGATTTCCTCTTTTTGATCACTTTAATTGTAATCTAATTATTTAGCGAACGAGGAAGTGTTGGAGAAGGTGAGAAAAGGAAGAATATTGATCGATACCATCAGAAAGAGGCAGTTACGGTTTCTGGGACATGTGTGGAGAAGAGACGAAATAGAAAAGTTGGTAACATCTGGGATGATTGAAGGAAAGAGAGCTAGAGGAAGACAAAGAATGACTTATTTAGATAACCTAAGAATGGCCAATAAATGTGATTTTAAAAGCAACACAGATTTCATGCGCACCGCAGAGGATCGTGATTCGTGGAGACAGCTGACCGGCAACGTGCTCAAGAGCACATACACGATGGATGATGAATCATTTAACATCTTGGTCCTCCCGACATTATACCATTTTGAGACGGTGGTTCACATATTATTATACCACAGTGATTTTCCCCAGACCTTTCACAAACCCTGCTGCCCAATCACCATTGGCTTGATATAGAGCCTCAGAAATAAATATTTGGCGACTCTTATTTGATTCCAGCAACATGCGATTGTGTGTGGGTAGAATTCTTTTCCTTTTTATATGAGTCAAAGGCAAGATGAACGAGTGGTTAATGTAATGCATTAGCACCTTGACCCGATGGTCCCGGGTTCGAGTCCCGCTTCAGGCATTTTCTTTATTTTTTCTTCATCATCATCATCCATCGTGGCTTGTGCGCTTGAGCACGTTGCCGGTCAGCTGTCTCCACGAATCACGATCCTGTGCGGTGCACATGAAATCTGTGTTGCTTTTAAAATCACATTTGGCCATTTTTAGGTTATTTAAATAAGTCATTCTTTGTCTTCCTCTAGCTCTCTTTCCTTCGATCATCCCAGATGTTACCAACTTTTCTATTCCGTCTCTTCTCCACACGTCCCAGAAACCGTAACTGCCTCTTTCCGATGGTATCGATCAATAATATTCTTCCCTTTCTCACCTTCTCCAACACTTCCTCGTTCGTATACCTGTCTGTCCATGATAGCCTCAACCTCAACCACATCTCAAATACCTCTAACCTCCTCGTACATTCTTTGTCAAGCGTCCACATTTCACAACCGTATCTTGGGGCAAGATTATAAAGACCCAGGTTGCTCACTTTGGACACCATGGGTGATTCTTCTGCATCTAAAGATCCCACGCGGAATGTGTAATATTTTCTTCAATGAGCTTTTATAAGCTAGAGCAATACCTACTTAACCGTTGTGCTTAAATAACTTAACAGGGCATCTTAAGCCAAATAGCAATTTGAAATTGAAGACGAGACGTGTATTGCGCTCGCTATTTCGTTTGTTTTTTTTTTCATCATTTTTTTCAAGACAACGACGTTACTGGCCAGCTTCTCGGTTTACTATAGATAGAACGAAGATGACGTCACTCTGGTCATTGCTATTGTTTTTTGCCATCCGCTTTTATGAGTAATTCTCACTAAACTGTATTAGCCAGATTATAAACGTTCAAGATTACACATAGTTTTGTGTGTTGGTCCGTCATATTTCCGGATGGCAATTTTGTGAGCTTTTTAGCCAAGCGTATACTATCTATAGTAACATTTAAATAATGTGAGTAAAGGCCGTTTCCAAGGACACTTCATTTTAAGCCGCTTTCAGAGGTACTCGATCTTACTGCTCTTCTTTTTAAGTTCCGGCTTTAAAATATTATGTGACGCTAGAAGAGGAGCGAGAGAGATGTTGTTTGTTGTTTTCTTTGTTTGTTTGTTTGTTTGTTTGTTTGTTTTGTGTGTGTGTGTGTGTGTGTGTGTGTTTGTTGTTGTTTTTGGGGTTTTTTTGTGCTTTTAAGAGTTTTACGTCGCTTGCAACACATTTAGGTTATATCAGCGCCGGTAAAAAGGAAGAAAATGGGATAGTAAAAAGTTCTAGAATTACAATTAAAGTACCCAAGAAAAAGTAAAACATAGGGGAACTAACTGGGAACAAATTAAATAGGGATCAGATGTAGATTCCAAGAGCATACCACCGATGTACTTAGTTTGAGATCACCTATAAGTCTCATCCGGACACAAGCACAAAATCCAACAAAGAGGAATACACTCAAATGATTACATTACACATTCAAAATAACAAATATAATAATACATATCAGAGAGATCGAGAGAGAGAGAGAGAGAGAGAGAGAGAGAGAGAGAGAGAGAGAGAGAGAGAGAGAGAGAGAGAGAGAGAGAGAGAGAGAGAGAGAGAGACTTCATTCCATTTACAAACCTGAAATACACTTATAGTTATATAGTTTTGGGAGATGATATTTTTTTCCTTGTAAATCATCTCTCCGTTATGCATTGTATTAATAATAATAATAATATAATAATAATAATAATAATAATAATAATAATAATAATAATAATAATAATAATAATAATAATAATAATAAATAATAATATATCTTTATTGTCCCCAAAAAAGTGGGCAATTTGTCATTTGGTTACACATTTATAACAATACAATATTGACATAGACACACTCACACCAGATGCACACTAGTAACATAGTAGTTATCGTAAAAAAAAAAACAACAAAAACCAAACAAACCGGCATCAACAACAACAACATCATCATCATCATCATCATCATCACCATCCTCATCATCATCATCATCATCATCATCATCATCATCATCATCACAACAACCTTCCTAATATCTTCGTTACAATCCTTCACTTTCACCATTCCCCTATAACACCATTCACTATCTTCATCATACTCCATATTATACCCCACCCAGAATCAATTCTTGAAAAGAGGGGTCAAAATTGTTTCGAAAAGCCAATGATAACTTTTGCCAAAGAGCAAAAAAATTACTGGCGAATCTAAAAAAAAAAAAACAACTAAAAACCACACACACTCACACACACAAACAAAACATGTGTTACAGATTGATATAGTAATTTGCAAAACCTTCTTATATTAAGGGCAATTCTATCATCCATTGACTCGAATAATTATTTATTAGGCGTAATGTTGTTTAGAATATATTCCCAGATTCAGCTACTACAACCTACAGACTTTATAACTGAACGGATTTTGATCGTTGATGTCTCAAAATATTCGTCTTGATCGATGTTAATTTCCACAATACAGTAGTCTAATAATTAAACTAGATTAGTGCCTGTTCGCAATAGCCTTTATTTTCACGCTTATATTGTGTGTCTCCATTCATTTGCATTCGGAAAGAATAAAAAAAACTCATAAAATAGTGTTTTCCCATTGGTTTAAATCTCTATATTTTATGACCGTAACTCACTGAAATTTTCGATGTTATAAATACAGTATACGAAAAAAATGAAGAAAGAAAGATGAAAACAAAATACCATTCATCATTTTTTATTTTTATAATAATGATAAAGATAACAACACAGTGGAAATGAACATATTCATAAAATAACATGAACTACTCCGCGAATTACTAAATAATAAGAATATTTTAAAAAAACTATAATGAAAAAAGGAATAATTAATACAATTTATAATGGATTGGAGTATCAGATAACACACGGGGATGGTGCAACAAAATATATAACAACAGCTCAAACTATAATACAACAACATTGTACATACACAGCGCATCAGTTTACAAAATGGCGCACGGTGTTGACAAAGTCTTTGCTTTTACGCAAACCTTGGACTTCGCATGTTCCAAATTTGAATTATTTTCTCTTTTTTTGACGAGATGAGGGTTATTTTAATAAATAGATGTCTGAAGGACGCGTTCCTGGCCAAAACTTCAGTTTTTATTCAGAGTAAGGAGATTTAGACTCGGCTATCTCAAATAATCTCTAGCTAATGTGGCAAGAAATATAGAAAATAAATATTATTATATATTTTTTTATGTCACAGGTCTCAAGTTTGATTTACGCGTCGCTGTTGGGAAATTGCACAGATTCCTTGTTGCCGCCACTGTATGTTGCATTGTCAAAACCTCCTGATGGTGACCCCCCAAACATACGTGGAGAACTGGTCTGGAAGTATCGTCTCATGAAGAAGATGATCACAGCTGCCAGACACACGATGGCGATACTTCCCAACACGACTCCAGCCACTCCGCCACCACTTAGTCCATTGTCATCTGTGGGACAATGAATGGAAAAAAACAAGGTCAAGGTCAAGTTTATTTATAGACTGTTTCCGACGTGACATTATTTGCAGGAATGATGGCCATAATTTTGATGGTCTCATTGTTGTGACAGAAATACTGTTTTTGTTTTGTTTTTAAGGGTTTTACGGCTTGCAACACATTAAGGTCATATCAGCGCCAGTAAAAAGGATGAAAATGGATTAGTAAAACGTTTTAGAATTACAATAAAAGCACCCAAGAAAAGGTAACGCAAAGGGGAATTAGTTTACAGAGGAAGCAGATGTAGATTCCAAGAGCAAGCAAAGTACTTAGTTTGATATCACCTAGATGTCTCATCCAGACACAAACACAGGTCCTCACTAAGAGGAACACACTCAAATGTTTACAAATAATATATAATACGTAAATAAGACATAATACAATGCGTAACAAAGAGATGATTTACAAGGGTATCATCTCCCAAAACTCTTACTATACATTTGACTGTTTCCCTCCCAGCTAGGATATCCGACAAGGGTCTGGACAAAACCAAGTAATCTTATTCCAAGACAAAGAGAGAAAACATATATAGGGGGGATAAAGACAGTAAGTGCCTCCCTGACCACTATAGAAGGTCAGGAACACCACCCAGATAGAAATACTATCAAACCAACACAAAATATTACAACAATCAGGCCTACAACTGTGTTCGATCATCAGACCTTCAAATATCTTCACTTAGTGTTTTGCCAATATAATTTAAAATGGGGACGACAATTTATCAATAATTGAATGGATAAACTGGATATATGAATAACTAAATAAAAATAAAACAAAGACAAACAAAAATAAAGATATCCAAACATTGCCACGATTTCAGTATTAGCTGAATTGTGACCAATTGTGACCCCTCGTCTCAAAACGGTATTAAGTCGGAATGATTAAGATGCTGAAAATGGAATTTGTAGCCCGAAATATCATGCTTAAGTTGAGTTTATATGATTTATAGAGGAGAAGGAATATAATTTTTAACTGTGCTAAATACCAACGTTTCATATTTTTGACGATTTTAACTATAATTTGACTTTTTCGCATCTGGTCCATCCCGACATAATACCGTTTGGAGATGAGGGGTCACAATTGGTGATAGATGGCAAACGAACCAGCCCTCCCCCCCCC
>NC_088371.1:13066615-13076615 GCF_034508935.2 Berghia stephanieae
ATAGTCCGATGTCACGTCCGCCCAGCAATGAGCAGCTTAGTTCTAAACAAAGAAAATCGGTAGTTTTTATTCTTCATGCTGGCTAAAACTTTTTCACATGCCATGTGATCAGAATGTATAAAAGTCAAAATATGATCAGATTTATAATGTTTTTCTCCTCTGAATACACTTTTATGCTCGTCGGAGAAATATTTCTTAAGGGCATTGTTCCGATAGTTTAGAACCAGTTACTAAGTTACTATGCGTCATTACGGGGGAAGTGAGGTCACGACTGGTAAACCCTATTGAGATCGGTTGAAATATACAGATATAAAACACAAAGGATTCGAGAGATTTTAAAATTTCAATCCTTCTTACTCGAAGCTCCCCGGCTGAGCCCAATCCAGGAGTTGACTTGAATACCACTAATCATCTTGGTGACGAATCGAGCTTCGTCATCGCTGTGGATTGTGATGAGAGAACTACCCATGATGCTACAGGCGTAGTTGGCTCCCGGCCAAGACTTTTTGTTCTTGGAGTTGAGCTGATAGCAGTACTCTCCGTAGGAGGTCCATGAGCTGTCTGGGCAAGATCCTTGTGTTGAAGCTGTGGCTTTGGGCGCTGGATCTGCACGACAAAGGCAATGAAAAGAAAGTCAATGGTTATTACGTATACGAAGAAGCGCATTCAAAGCTTTTTGCAACTCGACTGAAAAATGAATGACTTGCAGGGATGGATATTGTAATAACGATAGTGGTACTGTATGAAATGGAAATATGATTTCATATATGACCTTCTGGGGAATAAGCTAAAAATTGTGACGCGCATTGAGTATTGTTATTCCGTGGAAATGCACTATATATTTACTTTCTTTTGGTATTTGCTGCATTGTTTCGTAATATGTGGTGTTAGAGACGATTATGTCCGCATTGAATTCTGAAAATGGCAACTTGATGTTGTCTTTTGAAATGTTTTATGGAGTCATTTATCAGGGAAGAATGAAAAAAAAACAGAGAGGAGTATTGAAAGCAAGGTAGGCTATGTGGTCTTGTGGCATGACACTCGCTTTCGGATCGGAAGGTCCTGGGTTCGAGCCTCGCTCGGCGCATAGTTGAGCCCTTGGAAAAGGCTCTTTACTCACGTTCTCTCACCGTACTCAGGTGCAAAATGAGTACCTGGCCGTTAACAGCGTTGTCTCTGTCCGAAAAAAAAGTTATATCGCCTAACAGGCGTCATGTCTCGTCTTACATGTTAAGTGTTGCTGTTGGCCAGGGACCCCTTGTAAAGCGATTTGAGCACGTTTAGTGGATATTGCGCTAAATAAAAGCTCAAGTTTTTTAAGGCTCCTTACCTAGATTGACCTCACAGGCATAGGATAGTTGTAACTGGCACGGTACATCCTGCCATGCCCCGTCCATGGTGTGGCTGACACATCCTTCACCCTGGTCTCTGTCAGGTTCTCCCTTGCCCCAGTGTGTGTAAAGCACGGGCCATCCATCCGACCACTGGTATGTGTAGGACACCTGAAATTGACCAATAGATGCAGTAGTTCCCTTTAATGACCTGACCAGGTTTTCCTTGACTCGAAGTACAGTACAAACAAACGGTGATTTTGTATAGATAGAACGAAGTTGGCGTCACTTACGTCTTTGTTATTGCTTTTTGCCATCGGCATTTATGAGTAATTCTCATTAAATTGTACTAACCAGACTATAAAACGTTTAAGGTTGCACATAGTTTTGTGTGTTGATCCGTTATACTATATTATTGTGAGCTTCTTTGCCAAGCGCACACTATCTATAGATAGTATGCACTTGGCTAAGAAGCTCATAACATTGCCATCCGGAAGTATAACGGACCAACGCCACAAAACTCTGTGAAACCATGAACGTTTATAGTCTGGATAATGCAGTTAAGTGAGAATTGCTCATAAACGTAGATGGCAAAAAACAATAACAAAGACATGAGTAACGTCAACTTCGCTCTATCTATAGAATGGAAGTGAAATAAGTTTACGTCACTCAGATCTATATTATTGTTTTAAGACCGGTAGTCGGGTGATCATTTCTCAGGGACAGCAGAGGAATAGCCAATAACAACACTGTCTTCGATATCATCTTTACTCTCCTGATGCATTGTGTTTATATAAAATTCTCATAAAATCCGCCAGCCGGATATCACATACCAACACACAAAACTATGCGTAACCATGAGCTTTTATAGATAGTAAGAAGTTGACGTCACTCAGGTCTTTGTTATTGCTTTTTGCCATCCAAGTTTATGAGTAATTCTCATTAACTGTATTAACAAGACTATGCACGTTCAAGGTTACACTTGTTTTGTGTTGGAACGTTATACTTCCAGATGGCAATGTTGTGAGCTTCTTAGCCAAACGCATACTATCTATAGATAGATTCAAGCTGACGTCACTCAAGCCTTTGTTATTTAAAACAATTTTTTTGCCATCCACATTTATGAGTAATTTTCACTAAACTGTATTAACCAGACTATAAAAGTTTATGGTCACACATGTAATTTGTGTGTTGGTCCCTTATACTTCCGGATGGCAATGTTGTGAGCTTCTTAGCCAAGCGCATACTATCTATAGTCTTATTTATAGAAGTTAGGGAGTACCCATCATAAACAAATGGCTGTAAAAAAAACAATAACAAACAGCTGAGTGACGTCAACTTCGTTCCGTCTATTTGAATGCAATGATGTACCAACTTACGTTGACCGGGTAAGGAGTGGAAGGTCAGAGGCCACGAATAAAGTTCGAAATTTAAAAAAACGGAAGAAATCTTTTATTCTACCCCTCAAGCGATTCTGGGTTTGTTTTTTTTTATCTCTGAATAATCTACATAAATGATACTCCTTTAAAAAAAAAATAAAAATAAAAAATAAATTATATATATATGGAGTATCCTACAACTATCCTATATATATATATAATTTTAGTCATATTTAACCCCTGATTAACTAACGCCACACATAATTTTTTTTAACTTGATATTATTACATGTAACTATTTTAGAATGAGGGGTAGAAGAATATACTATTCTTACACTCTTGCTTTTTGGAATTCCGGACGTGTTTTTAACCGCTGCACGAAAACGCAAGAGTGTAAGAAATCTTTTATTCTACCTCTCAATCGATTCTAATTTCGTCATCTCTGAGTAAAAGACATTTTCAAATATATTTAAATGATATCTAGTACTTCTTTATTTCAAAAATCTACTTTTAGTGAAATTTAATGTTTGATAATCTGACGTCACAAATTATTATTGTAAACACGATATCATTACGCATTACTATTTATGGAGAGGGGTGGAATTATAGTCATTTTTAACAAACACTTACATAGGAATAAGACAATCCAAGCCATATCTGTGTACCAGAGGATCCCTTGGTAAGAAGCTCTATAAACGCTGTTTCATATCTGTCAAAACAAAGACACATAATAATATAATGATGGTCGGGACGTGGCCGAGTCGTCATGGCATTGCACCCTGACCCGGATGGTTCCGGGCTCGTGCCCCGATTTAGGCACTTCGATCTTTTTATTCGTAGGGCAAGGTGAACAAACCTCCAATTTGACGGACGGTTTTTTTTTTTTTGGATTATTTGAATTCCTTCACGGAGTGCACCATTGGCTGCATCTAACGATGCCACGCGGAAGGTCGTAACCCAATGATGATAATGATGATTTTGAGGATAATGATAATAATAATGATAATATGAATAGTAATAACAATAATGCCGATGATAATAATAATAATAATAATAATAATAATAATAATAATAATAATAATAATAATAATAATAATAATAATAATAATAATAATAATAATAATAATGATACTGATATTTTGTTTGTTTGTTTGTTGCTTTAGGTCTCTTCCAACACAATTGAGGTTATATGAGAGACCGCTGAAACAAAAAAACAAGCAATCTAACAAAAATAGTACAAATGTAAATCAAAATCATAACCTAAAGATATCATAAGCTAAATTATAAATAACCAAGAACAAACAGGCAGAAGATTTACAGAAAAAAAAAATTATCCCCTGTCAAAAATACAATCACAAACCAAAGAAGCAGGATAGTCTAGTAAAGAGAAGAAGAAACGACATCACTATCGGATCGTACACCCATGCGAACATCATAGGTATATGATTCAAGGGTGATGCTCCCATCCAACCACCCGCAATGATACTGATAATAATAATAACAAAAATAATAATAATAATAATAATAATAATAATAAATAATAATAATAATAATAATAATAATATGATGATGATGATGATGATGATGATGATGATGATGATGATGATGATGATGATGATGATGATGATATGATGATGATGATGTAATAATAATAATAATAATAATAATAATAATAATAATAATGATAATAATAATAATAATGATGATTATGATGATTACAAAAGAAGAAAATGGCTGAGAGTACTGGAAAGTGACTAGCTAACTTACTTATCTTCCAGGCTGACCAGATGAGCGTTATCCTTGGTACAGGCCGTTTCACTGTTTTGCCAGTTGTCAGGGGAGACAACATACTTATAACAACTGTTACGGAATCTCGTGTACCCGGGCTGGCACCCAAGAGTGTTGGGACTCTCAGGTGGGTATTGGGGGTCTGGAACAATAATATATAAATATAAACATTTATCTCGCGCATTTCCACGAAAATACCATGCTCAATGAGCTTAAAAATATTTAATTACCCCCCCCCCCCCCGCCCCACCCCAAGCAGGTCATATAAAAAATGTAATAAATTTCCCTTTATTCATCCCATAGGGGAAATTTGTCTCTAGGGTCGATTCCAAGAGAAGACTGGAATAACCCAAGCGTCAGCCGCAGTGCAGCGCCGCAAATCGAGCTAGGGCGGGGTGAATTGTCAAAGGCCACACAGCGCAGCGGCGAGTGATCGAACTCGGTACCTTTCGAGTACGAAGCAAATTCCGTACCGCTGAGCCACGCTCCCATTTGACGTAATTCCATAGCATACAGTACTAGTCGCCTGTTTGGAGTCCTTTTTGTACTAATACTCTTACATTAACCGTCACTGAAATGGAAATTTTGTGGAATCCGCATAAAGTAAAGTACTCTTAAGGGCAACTTCTGTTTAACTCTCTCCTTACCAACCATTTTCAGGATTTTCCCCAAAACTTCACACCCAACTAACACAAAAAAAAGTTATTAATCACTCAAACGCAATAGCAGTAAATTCTTGCGATAAATAATTTCTTTAGCAAAACATGCCATAGAACACACTGTTAATTTTCTTTAAATTTTATGATGTACAAGAGATATTTGAATAAGAAAAATGTTGGTTGTATCGTAACAAATGTGACGATTTTCCTATTGTTGGTAAGGAGAGGGTCAAGGTCAACACCTCTTGTTGGCCCCACATTTTCAACCAGTCCTCCTGATTCGGCACTGCTAGCCTTTGTTTAGTCTTCTTGTTCTTCCAGTCTTCCAAGATTCTTAATTTTACATGATGTTATTTTCACGTCATAAATATAACATTCTAGATCACTGGTAGTATAACATGGTCAGTTGCTCCTAGAAACGGCCACGCGAGATTTGGGCACTTTGTAGACTTAAACTCTTCAATAGGGAACAAAAAGTGTGATGTCGCAAAACTGGTTCCAATCTCAATGGAAGTGTACAACCACTCTTTCGGAGGACTGAATACATACTTTGTGTCAATATTCTTCTGGTTTCAGAGTGATGGCATATTATTTTCTAGTCAAAATATATGCTGTTCGTCTAAAAGATCACCCATCCTCGCTCGTTTACGTCGTAATCCTAATAATCTACTTATACACCCAGCTGCTAAAATAGTTATGCCACTTTATGATTCAATAATGTGTAATCTATCCATTATTAGTCATCCGTAGGGCTGATTACATACACACTTCCAAGGATTTTGGAACCGGAAAAGTAGAGGATGTGACGTCAAGACTTTACTTTCCTAATATAATAATAATTAGTACCTTTTCTATATTCACAGACGTAGGCATATTTCTGTAGGCATTTCTTGTCGTTCCAGTTTCCGGCATAACGTGGGACTGTCTCCATGTCTACACAATCCCTCTAGGGAAAACAAAAAATGATGTTGTGACGTGGACAAAAAGGGGTAGGGGGAGGAGGGGGGGGGGGGGGGAGGACAAGCAGGAGAGGCAGAGATTGACGACTTGGGTTGACGTGATCTTTTTTGAAGATCTGATTCCAAAGCTATTATTAGTCTAATGTTGTAATGGAAGAATTCTCAAACCAACGAACAAATACTCCATTATAGCAATGTTAAACCAAACCTACAATAGGATTCATTAGTCTGATGTCACATCCGGCCTGCAACCAGCAGCTTGGTTCTAAACAAAGAAAAGCGGTACTTTTTATTCTTCATGCTAGCTATAACTTTTTCACATGCCATGTGATCAGAATGTATAAACTACTCAAAACATGATCAGATTTATAATGTTTTTCTCCTCTGGATACACTTTTATGCTCGTCGGAGAAGTATTTCAAAAGGGCGTCCGCCATTGTTCCGATAGTTTAGAACCAGTTACTAAGTTACTATGTGTCATTACGAGGGAAGTGACGTCACGACCTTTGAACCCTGTTGCCTTCAGATATCAGACCTGAAAATATATGTAAGCAGATCTGTAGTCTATTGTATTTACTTAAAATTTGGACAAAATCGTTCAAAAAATCGAAAAATAAACATATGATTAAATTCTAAAAATCTAGAAAATAAAATAAAATCAAATGAAAAGCAAAATAAAACGTAAAAATAAGGGGAAAAGGGAAGAACTAAAACTAAAAAAAATGTTTAAGTTGGATATATTATATAAACTATGATATAACTTAAGTGTTAATTTATTATATATACTATAGATTTTGATGACAAAGATTGAGATGACATCGACGATGGTGATGATGATGATGATGATGATGATGATGATGATGATGATGATGATGATGATGATGATGATGATGACGGTGACAGTGGTGATGGTGATGATGGGATGATGATAATGATAATGACAATAACGATGATTATGCTGATGCTGCTGCTGATCATGATGATGGTGATGGTGATGATGATGATGATGATGATGATGATGATGACGATGATGACGATAATGATGATGATGATGATGATGATGATGATGATGATGATGATGATGATGATGATGATGATGAAGATGATAGTGATGATGATGGCAAGGCTGACGACAAAGACGACGACGATGATGATGATAATAATAACGACGACAAAGATGACGACAACGATGAAGATGATGATGAGAATTAAAAACTGAACACATACCCTGGCATCGATGCTGGGGTCCTTCAAATTTTCATCAGGCTGACCCCAACCCCAGTGGACGTAGTTCACGTTGCCGTTGTCAATCCATTCAAAATGATTGCTCTTTCTTCTGTCGTTGAACCCGATCCACGCTGGGGTCTGGAGACCCGCCAGCAGCGTTATAACAAATTCTGAAATTAGTGATATTATTATAAAAGTTATTTCTTGAAATAGATTAAATAAATAAATTCCCTTTATTTATCTCAAATGATAAATTTGTCTTAAGGGTATATTCCAATGGAAGTCTAAAATAACCCAGCAAAGAACATATGGCTGAGCCACGTTGAACGTAAGCTTTTATAAAGTGAAATATCCATTAAATTTGCTTAAAGCGCTTTACACTCGAGGCTGGGTTCTGGAGACCCGCCAGTAGCGTTATAACAAATTCTGAAACCAGTGATTTTATGAGTTATTTCTTGAAATATACTAAATACACAGATAAATTCCCTTCATTCATCTCATTAATATGATAAATTTGTCAGAAGGGTCTATTCCAATGGAAGTCTAAAATAACCCAGGCGTCATCCGCAATACAGCACTGCAAACTGAGCTTTGGGCGAAGTGACTTGCTCAAGGTAGCACAGCGTTTCAGGTATTCGAACTCGGTACTTTTCGGACACAAAGCAAAGAACGTATCGCTGAGCCACGCTGAACGTAAGATTTTGTATAGTGCAATATCCATTAAATTTGCTTAAAGCTCTTTACAGTCCAAGCTGGGTCCTGGAGACCCGCCAGTAGCGTTATAACAAATTAGTCATATTTTAAAAGTGACTTGTTGAAATAAACGTAATATTTTGTAGATAGCAACACTTACTTTCATCTACACCAGAGTTGATAGAGGCCAGCTTGGAGTTGGGAAGAACCTGGTTACAAGTTGAAATGGCGTCAGTGTAATTTTTCCTTGTGTCTCTTGTCTTACCACCTACGTAGAAACATCTACTGGCTGTAAAGGAAATTATTAAAACAGATTTATTCATCAAAACATAGAAAAATAATTTTCACAAATGAATATAACAGAGAACAAAATACTAAAGACGGAACTTTTGGGGCTAAAATCCCCTCTTCAAGGGGTATGTGAAGCTATGGGGTCTAGTGACACTCGTCTTCGGATAGGATGGCACAGGTTCGAGTCCTGCTCTGAGCGCGACATAGTTGAGTCCTCGGGGAAAAAAAAGGCTCTTTACTCATTTCTCAAGTGTGAAATGAGTACCTGGTAGTTAAAAGCGTTGTCTGTGTCCGAAAAAAATGGAATATCCACATCGCAGGCGTCATGTGTTGTCCTACATGTTAAATGTGCTGTTGGCTAGGGACCCCTTGGAAAGCGCTTTGAGCACGTTTAGTGGATAAATGCTCAAGTTTCATTTTTGTTTTTCAACAACAAGAACAATAAAAAGCATTTTAAAACATATAAAACAACAACAGCAGCAGCAAGAACAACAACAAACAATAATACCCCGCGTATTACATATACTCCTGTTTATCAGATAGAGTATAACTAAAGTATTACTGGTTCTTCAACTATTTTTGTTCCTGGCTGGAGACATATTTTGAGCATAAAACCTTCCGTATTCAAAATTTTATTCTTTTTGAAGCTAGATCTACCTTCATTTTTACACACTATTGGAGAATCCGCAATATTTACGGAGAAATAAAGGCTATCACGAACACGCACTCATCTATTTTAACTATCATACAGTTGCGTTTTGGAAATAAAACAGATCGAGACGAATCTTTTGAACCGCCAACGATCAAAATCGATCGGGCAATAAAGTCTGTAGGTGAGCGCAAAATGAATTTGGCAACAGGGCGGCCAGATGGCGATTCTGAACGTCAAATGACAGCCGTGTACATATATATGCAGGTCTGACATCCGAACCCGCTTATGGGCCTAGTTTAACATTGTTGTAATGGACAATATTTTGTGTCATTTTTTAAAGATTTCCATTACAACAATGAGCCCACAAGGAATTGGGTTATCAGACCTTCAAATAAGTAAGTGCATGTCGCAAATGACCTATCAATATGGGTACTATCATTATGCCCTTGTGGATTTATAAATAATCATTTGAGTCAACGGGTGATGGAATTGCAAGTTAATCGTATACCAATCTGTAAATAAAAAGTTTTATAATATATTTAGATTTGCCAGTATTTCTGTGCTCTTTGGCCCAACTTTAACATGGGCGTTACATAACAATTTTGACCCTATTTTCAAACAGAATATATCACTTTTTAAAGAACATTTTACTGCAGCTGATGGAAACTTCTTACAGGTTTTGAAAGTTTTGAAATGGTTGTAGATATTGTTAAATAATTAGGGGCGGCTTACAGAGATCTGTTAGATTTTGAAGTATTTTTATTGAGAAGATTTAGTGTAACAAAAAAGACTCAATGTCTCAATCGTTTCGATGTTACGTATTTATGTTGAGAGTGTTGGCTGTTGGGCTTAAATGCTGGCCAACTAACTTCACGGCGTCTGTGTGTGTTGAACCCGTGACCTCAAGAAGTCGGGGAGAGAAGGCTCTAGTAAGACTAAGCTTTGAAGCGACTTTTTTAGGAGTCGCGGATAGCTCATACGGTAGAGTCGGCTAGGCGGAGTTGTCGTACCAGTCAGGTCGC
>NC_088371.1:13084115-13104115 GCF_034508935.2 Berghia stephanieae
GTATCTATGATCTTGATAGAAAACAACAAACCTCCTTCTGTATCTTTATCATTGAGGCCAATCCAGAACTTTAGACCTGATCCTGTGTTTTGTCTGTGGTGAGAAAGAAAATTACGTTTTATTATAACAGGCGAAACATTTTATTTTTAAGGGTTTTACGGTGCTTGCAACACATTTAGGTTATATCAGCGCCAGTAAAAAGGAAGAAAATGGGATAGTAAAAAGTTCTAGATTTACAATTAAAGCACCCAAGAAAAAGAAAGACATAGGGGAACTGGGAACAAATAGGGATCAGATGTAGATTCCAAGAGCATACCACCAATGTACTTAGTTTGAGATCACCTATGTCTCATCCCGACACAAGCACAAAATCCAACAAAGAGGAAGTTACTCAAATGCTTACATTATACATTGAAAAGAACAAATATAATAATACATAACCTCTCTAGATGATTGACAAGGAAAAACATATCATCTCCAAAAACAATAACTATGCATTTGACTGTTTCCCTCCCAGCTAGGACTCCGGCCAGGGCCAGGACAAAACCAAGTAATCTCATTCCAAGACAAAGACAGAAAGTATATTGGAAAACAGATATAAGGAGATAAAAGACACATTATGTACTCCCCCCCCCTGCCCACTATGGGAGGTCAGGAAACCCCACCCAGAACAAGTGAAACAAAACCGTAGCTTTTCAAGTAACCAGAAGAATTTTGATCAATTAATAAACGGGGCAAATAAAGTGGTCTGTTTAAAAATAATAGATACGACTAGAATGGATGAAGTGGCGCTACTCTGCTAATTTTATAACTAAGACCAACGATTAGTTTTCAAAAGACTATAAAGATCAAATGTTAAACATTATTATGTGTAGTAGAGGTTACACATAATTTTGTGTGTTTGTCCGTTATACTTCCGGATGGCAATGTTGTGAGTATCTTAGCCAAGGGCACAGTATCAGCTATACATCAACGTAGGCCAGGATTGAGTTTTGATTACTTTATGAGTTTTATGGTTGTTGAAAGCTGAAGTAGAAGTAGGAGGAGGAGAGGAGGAGAGGAAGAGGTGAAGTAGGAAAACAGTCACAATCATTGTGCTGATGACATTATTAACGTTACTTACTGAGCTATCCATTTCTTCATCCATGAACTAAATCGAGCATTCTTGATTGTGGCCAGAGTCCCAAAGAATGCTTGGGAAGAACAAAAATCTCTGGCATCGGACCACGACATTTGGGTGTCTGTAAATGCCTGAAAGGAAAAGGAAATTGTTTTGATTGAATTAAAACTTAAAAAAAAAGAACGAAGTTGACGACACTTTGCTCTTTTTAATGTTTTTACCACCAGTGGGGTGATCATTTGGATTCAAGAGTCTGATGTCATGTCGCCCAGCAACGGCGGCCACCGTGGTCTAAACAAAGAAAATCGGTACTTTTTATTAATCATGCTGGCTAGAACTTTTCATATGTCTTGTGATCATAATGTGTAAAAGTCAAAACATGATGGGATTTATAATGGGTTTTTTTTCCTCTGGATATACTTTTATGCTCGTCGGAGAAATATTTCATAAGGGCGTACGCTATTGCTCGATAGTTTAGAGCCAGTTACTAAGTTACCATGCGTCATTTCGAGGGAAGTGACGTTACGACTGTTGAAGCGTATTCTCACTAAATTTTGTCAATTTGACTACAATCGATTCACAGTTAATATAGTTTTGTGTGTTTGCACGATTAAACTGGATGGCAGAACTGGTGAGTAATGTTCCTGGACACATAGGCTCGATAAAGAGCTCTTTGTTTTGGATTTAAAAACACAACACATGACAATTTATAGATAGTGTGCGCTTGGTTAAGAAACTCACAACATTGCCATCGGGAAGTACAGATAGTTCGAAGATGACGTCACTCAGGACTTTGTTATTGTCTTTTGCCATCCGCGTTTATGAGTAATGCTCACTAAACTGTATTAACCCGACTATAAACGTTCATGGATACACACAGTTTTGTGTGTTGGTCCGTTTACTTCCGGATGGCAATGTTATGAACTTCTTAGCCAAGCGCATACTATCTATAACGAACCAACACACAAAACTTAAACCTTAAACGTTCGTAGTCTGGTTAATACAGTTAAGTGAGAATTATTCACAAACATAGATGACAAAAAACAATAACAAAGACCTGAGTAATGACATCTTTGTTCTATCTATACCGAGGCATTCTCTGTTGTAAGTTAAACGATTCAATAGGACTTCACAACGGGTCGTAAGCCAACTACAAAAAATGTGAGGACCAATTATAATTTTTTTTGACAGAGACAACGCTGCTATAGATGGAACAAAATTGATGTTACTCAGCTCTTTGTTATTGGTTTTAGACAGACATTTTAATGACTCGTTCTCACTAAATTATACTAATTACAAACGATCAAGGTAAAACATATTTTTTTGTGACGGCATATTATAACCGGTTATTGAATGTTGTGACTGTTTTACCTTAACGGATAACATTAATTGGCTGGAAATCATTTTACATCTGAATATGATGAGGTGCTCTAGGGAAATGTTCTGTACTGGGAATACTTTTGGGAAAATGCTGATAAAAGGTGTTTTGGGACGTTTCCATGAAAACGGAGATTTTCAATATTATGAGAGTTTGTTTAATTCTGCATACTTCCACAAAAATAAAAAGTAAAATTTGTACTTAAATGTAGAAATGTTGAGTAAACTTTACCTGCTCTAACAGACCCAGCTACCCAATTACTGCTTGGTGGACAGAGGGTCAGAAAAAAAAATCTCAACTCTAACTGGGATCAATCTCAGCCACTTTGCTCTAGAGGCGAGTGCTCTACCAACTGAATGATCGGGATCTCCATTATATTATTATTTTTTAATTGATTTACTCCATCCTGTTGGCTATGGTTTCAAAGTTTCATGGAACAGATGTAAGCAGTAAAAACTATAAATAAAACTCTGATTACTTGGTGAGTACACCCTGAGGCATATGCTACAAAACTGTGCACTGTGTTGATTCCGCAGCGGAAATAGGCAAATAATAGGACAAACATGAGACCATAACAATAAGGGTATTCAGACCTGAAATAAGGTACAGATCGATAGAGAGTGGTCTGAGGATTGATTACCTTATAACAATTGTTGCCCCATCCATTCCATCCTGTCGGGCACGGAAGTCTGCTGGTGGTTGTAGTGGTCGGCACGGGGGTCGTGAAGCCTAGACGCGGGTATTCACAAATGTAGGACTTCGTGTTGGTGCAAGGGAAATTGCGCCACAGTCCAGAGGGACGAGCCACCTGCATGCCCACGCAAGTGTTCTTCTCAATACCTGGGAGTAAATGATTTGGTTAAAATTCATCCAGTGATGGGTTGAGGACCAGACAAGGGCATTAAATTATTTAAGCGAAGTTAAGATTTTAGGCAATTCTTAAATTAATCAAAACTATGTGATATGTCCACGTGGTGCAGTCTACCCCAATACCATTGGTGCTTTTGTAAGTATTGTTGGTAAATGATGCTGATGATGATGGTGATGTGGGGGAGGAGGAGGAGGAGGAGAAGAAGAAGAAGAAGAAGAAGAAGAAGAAGAAGAAGAAGAAGAAGAAGAAGGAGGAGGAGGAGGAGAAGGAGGAGGAGAAGAAGGAGGAGGAGGAGAAAGAAGAAAAAGAAGAGAGGAAGAGGAGGAGAAGGAGAAGGAGGAAAGCATCTACTAGCATGTAATATAAAGTAATGTAATAATTAATTTATACAGCGGGCAAAATCTATAAAGTGCTCTAATAAGGAGTTTCATATACAAAGACAATAGGTAACACAAGACGTAAATAATATTACTAGGTTCTCAAAAGCCTGCCTGAATGGGAATGTTTTCTAACGTTTCCTAAACAGCTCCTGATTTCTTTATTTACTTTGTCCCATACATGTTGGGTCCGACAGACAAATAATGTTGGAGCTAGGTCTGCATGTGTATACAATTAACTTAGCCCAGAGAAATAAGATGGCGCTATATCATTTAAGCATCTGAATACCATTGGTTTAATTTTAAACTCCAGTCTCTCTTTAACAGGAATAAAATGGAAAAAAAACTATGGGTGGGCCTGATAAAATGTTCATTAATCTAGCCGCCCTATTTTGAGCTTTCTGGATTCAATCAGTTATTGTATAGTTAGAGAGTGATATGTCCCAGTTGGTGTCATTTAACTCAGTTTCATGTGTCTATTTGTAACGTGCTGTTGGTAAATGATGTTGGCGATGATGATGAAAATGATGATGACGAGGAGGAGGAAGAGAAAGAGCATGAGAGGTTAGAGATGGACTAGGACGAGTAGGAGGACAACTTACTAGTATGTGACATGTGCCAGATGGTTTGATTTACATCAGTACCACTCGTCCATTAATGGGCATTGTTGGTACATGACGCTGCTGTTGCTACTGCGGCTGATGATGATGTTAATGATGATGATGAGGATGATGATGATGATGATGACGATGATGATGATGATGATGATGATGAGGAGGAGGAGGAGGAGGGGATAGGACGAGTAGGAGGACAACGTACCAGTATGTGACATGTCCCAGTTGGTATAATCGACCTCATAACCACTGGTCCATTTGTAGGTGTTGTTGGTTGAGGGCTGAGACGAAAGGCCGATCCAATAAGCGTCTCCAGGCAGATGGTACATTTCAGCATCGACAAAAGCTTCAACATGTCTGATGTTAAAAAAAAAAATGGATTCTTAGAATTATCCTTTATTCGTTTTTTACCATCTGGATTTTAATCTAGCACTAACAAAGGCTCGCTATCATTTGGAAAGGACGCCAGTCTATTGCAAAGTAACCTACTTCAGATTGAACAGGCTCAGCTCCCCAAAGACTACAAGGA
The DNA here is from genome assembly GCF_034508935.2 of Berghia stephanieae. NCBI lineage: Eukaryota > Metazoa > Mollusca > Gastropoda > Nudibranchia > Aeolidiidae > Berghia > Berghia stephanieae. The sequence continues at coordinate 13,089,005 of NC_088371.1, forward strand.
AGGAATTTGAAAATCACTTTTTAGCAACAATGTCCTTGACTTTGTTTGCCACAAGTATCAACATATAATTTGGCAACCGAATGCTATCATATGTAAAAGAAGTTTAAAAACGTTTTTCTACCTAAGATGACTTAAGTGGTATCACATCTATCTATTCGGCTACTGAATTTCCAAATCCATGAATTAATTTTTCAAACGATTATTTTATATAAAAATGCCCTTGATATTATCACACCTATCTATTAAGCTACTGATTACAATTTATGAATGAATCCGGAAAAATCACACTCTTTGATATATTCGATGTTATCACATCTACCAATTCGGCGAATGAATTTCACGATTTTATTATGAATGGACCTCAGAGAAAATGTTTTTAAAGCATATGATGGCTTTAATGTTATCACATTTAACCTATTTTCCAACTTTATATGGATGGAACTTAAAACTGACCTATTGTCTAATGTGGCTAAACGGCCACATTTTGTAGCCTTACATAATAAAAAAAAGATAAATAAAATTTTAAAAAGTCTTTTTGGGGGAGTAGATATATTTTAACTGTTATATAATTTGTAAATGTTACCACATTTTAACTATCTGTCTACTTAATTTTACCATATATATGAATAGAACTTAAAGCTTACCTATTGTTGACAGTGGCCACCTTTAGTAGCCTTACACAAAAAAGGATAAAATTTAAAAAAAGGCTTTTTGGAGTAGTAGATGTATTTTTAACTGTTATATATTTGTAAATGTTACCACATTTTAACTATCTGCCTACTTAATTTTAACGTAAAAATGAATGGAACTTAAAGCTTACCTATTGTTGACCGTGGCTAGATGGCCACCTTTAGTAGCCTTACAAGCAGCTTCTGCTTGAGCGAAGGTCTTCTTGGGAGAGTAGATATATTTGTAACACTGGGCCCCATATCCGATGCCACCCTGTAAAATGAAATGGTTTGAATAGAAGGAGCGAAATTGGCGTCAATCAATTCTTTGTTATAATTTTTAGATAGTCTTTTAGTGATTAGGTCTCACGAAATGATAACAATCAAACTATAAACGTTAAAGGTTACACATAGTTTTGCGTGTTGGTATTTTTAATTTGGCAAGCGGATGTTGTAGGCATTTTATAAAATGCATAGCACCAATGGACAATTTAAATTTGTCAACTTTTTAAAAAATGTATTTTTGTGACAGTTTGTGCAAGACAACTATGCAAGGCAGGGTGTAGGGTCAACGGATAAGAGGAAGAGAAAGGAAAATGTGGCTGGGTGACATGAAGGAATGGGCAGGATTGACGTTGTACGAGCTGATATTTATAGAAGTTCAATGACCGAGATGTGTATGTGGCCCCGGATTGTGAATGCTGCATCCCCTAAATCCTCCTCCAACCCCCACCCCAGCCCGCATATGAGAATGAGAATGAGTTTGTTAGTGGATGAGCTATCTATTTGGGTTTTTTTTTTTTGTTTTGTTTTTTGTTTTTTGTTTTTTTTTGTTTGTTTGTTTGTTTGTTTTTTTTGGCACATTGTCTTGATCCCCAACACCACCTTAGAGAGTGCTCCGCTTCAAGACCGAAGACTGGTTCAATAATATACGTCACTGCCTCCAACCAGCTAATCATATTCCTGAGTTCAGTGACGTAATGCGTTTGTAAAGCGCTTTGACCAAGGACACAATACCAGGACCAGAGTGTTGTTATTGTTTGCATAATTAGTCACTGACCAAGCTTATAATTGCTTGACGTTGGAACAAGACCGGATCTCATACCGATAAGCCGTTGATGCTGCAATTGTTTTTGATTAACTTTTACATCCTTTCATTCTTTAGGCCTTTGCGCTCTAGTTTGACATCTCTCTCTCTCTCTCTCTCTCTCTCTCTCTCTCTCTCTCTTATCTATCTATCTATCTATCTATCTATCTATCTATCTCTATCTCTCTCACACAATCTCTCTCTCTTCTCCTTTCTCTTTCATTTAATGCCCGACTTCACTCATGAAGATTGTGATAGATGCATGATTCTTTATAGAAATCTCTAAACCAAAAAGTTACTAATTAGAGTAAACCAACTATCGTACTCTAGAAAGACAATTATTTTAAAATTTGGCCAGAAAACTCGTCCTTCAACCATCGATCGATTTAAAATGGCCCTCATTATGGCAAAAAGTCTCAAACCTGGGACTTCGCAGTCGCAGGTTTTATAGCTTTTGTCAAGTTGAGGGTCATTTAAATTGATAGATATTTGAATGACGAATATTTAGGCCAAATTTTATACACGTGTTTTTCCAGAGTAAGGCAGATAAGTGGCACAACGATAGAGAGAGATAAGGGACACTCATTTCAATTATCCTTGTTCATCTACTATATTTTGTGTGCATACATTCAGCATGCAATTTGGTTATTTGTGCGCGCGTAGTTAGTAAAATGGATTTATAAAATACAAGATAGATCTAGACGTCCATACATTCAGAGTTATTTTTTCTTATTAATCGCGGAGTTTTGTCATAATAATAAAATATCGTAAAAGAGTGCACGTCAGAATGAGGCTTAATTAGTTGGGGTTTTTTTTAAAGGAAAGAAGGAATTTATCGCATTGACACAACTTTAGCACCGCAAACTATCTTGACTTAAAGGGAAATTAAAGCTCTTCAGATTTACTCTGAATAATGAGGCTTGTCGAACATCTCCTTGTATAAATCTACTGTATGTATTACATTTTATTTCATGTTTGTATAAGAGAAAGCTTGTTTACTCTCAAGTCTGTTCTTCACTCTGTAGCCTTTCTACTGTGTGTATGACATACTTCATGTTTGTATAAGAGAAAGCTTGTTTAATCTCAAGTCTGTTCTTCATTCTGTAGCCTTTCTACTGTATGTATTACATTTTATTTCATGTCTGTATAAGAGAACGCTTGTTTAATCTCAAGCCTGTTCTTCATTATATAGCCTTTCTACTGTATGCAATACATATTTCATGTTTGTATAAGAGAAAGCTTGTTTAATCTCAAGTCTGTTCTTCATTCTGTAGCCTTTCTACTGTATGTATTACATACTTCATGTTTGTATAAGAGAAAGCTTGTTTAATCTCCAGTCTGTTCAACATTCTGTAGCCTAATTTGTCTCACCTTGTTGCATCCTTGGTTGATGGCGAACTCCGACTTGGCGTGAATTGCCTTGTTTTGCTTACAAATCAAAAGATGGACGGGTGTTGAGCATCTAGCATCGTTCCATTTACCGCTCTGATGAAAAACGATGAGAAAACACAGGTAGATGACTGATTAACTGATTAACTCTCTCCTTACCGATTCTTTTCAGCATTTTCCCAAAATGGCAGGCTTACCCAGCAGGAAAAAAATGATTTTTTAAAACTCAAACAATCTCTCTATAAAAGAACTTTATGTACTTATTATTTAAACAAAGATCATTCTTCAAAGTTTGTGATGTACAAAATAAATCTGAATATGAAAAATGTATATTGTGTCGTAACAAATGTGACGATTTTGCTGCAGGTGCTAAAGAGAAGGTAACACTGACAAGTTCAAGATAAATTTAGCCACGTGGCTCAGCGGTATGGTCTTTGCTTCGTATCCGAGAGGTAACCCGAGTCCGACTACCCACTGCCATGTATGGCCTGCCTTGAGCATGTCACCTCACCCTGGCTCACTTTGCGCCATTAGCTGCACTACGGCTGACGCCTGGATCATTCCAGTCTTCTCTTGGAACAGACCCTAAGAAAAATTTGCGCTTGGGGATAAATAAAATGCATTTTATTATATTAATATTTTTTTTTTATTTGAGGAAATTTACTTTTATAAAAAATAAAAAAAAACGCAATTTTTTACAATTAGCTTAATGAATAAAAAAAAAAACCACATATCAATGACATTGCACTACTGAATATGGAAAATTAATGACTTCAAGGCAAAATATAAAGCTATGATTTGCCACTTATTCTGTCAAAGCAAATTGGAACATTGAAGAAGCTTAAAGAAAGCTTAAAGAAAGGATGACCCGAGTGGGTGATGGTAAATCCATCATTATCCAACATTACATGACACCACTTGTCCTTACCTAAGTTATTGTTGTTTTCAGCTGACACGAATAGAGATAAATTGGAAATGTACTGAAGTGTATAAGTCATGAAACATAATCGAATTGGGAATTATGACCCTCTCCCTCCCCCTCCCCACCCCCTCTCTCCCTCCTCCCCCCCCCCCTCTCTCTCTCTCTCTCTATCTCTATCTCTATCTCTATGTCTATTTCTCCTCCCCCCCTCTCTCTCTCTATATCCACATAAAGCTCAAACCTTGTTCCATCTAAACTTCTGTTTTAAAACTTTTTTCCGAGGCTAAAGGCTTTCTTCGTATGAGAATCCATTATCGAAAATATTAGACTGGACTGAAAAGTCTTGACATCTATTAAATATCTCCGATTGTATTGAACACACCAGTATATACTATACATCAAAATGTACGTTATCTATTTTTCTATCAAGTCACCAACATTTTGTTTAGCTGCTATTTCTTGATTTTGATTTATCTTATTTGAAAGAACCCCTAGACTCAAACATGTCGGTCGAAGAAATCACACACAAAACATTATACAATAATAAACAACGTGCCGTGACTGAGATCCTTACTGCATAGAGAGGTGTGTAGTGTGTACCCGGAAACACCTATAAACGACTGAAACGTGTTTATAATATTAGATATGTGACTCGTGAGTGAGTATTAAAACAGATCAAAGGTTGTTTAAGTTCTTTACGGGGACTGATGCTGTCTCCACCAAATTGGATTCAATAGTCTGATGTCACGTCGCCCAGCAACGGCGGCCATCATGGTTCTAAACAAAGAAAATATGTACTTTTTATTCTTCATGCTGGCTAGAGCTTTTCATATGTCTTGTGATCAGAATGTGTAAAAGTCAAAATATGATCAGATTAATGCTTTTTTCCCCTTTGGATACGCTTTTATGCTTGTCGGAGAAATATTTCATAATGGCGTCCGTCATTGTTCCGATAGTTTATAGCCAGTTACTAAGTTACCATGCGTGATTACGAGGGAAGTGACGTTTCGACTGTTGAATAGTATTGTCGAATATTTCACATAACTCACCCCTTGCAGCATAGCAACACAATCCTCGTTGTGTATGTTGTTAGGTTCCCCGGTGTTCCATAGCGTGTAGGTGACCGGTGTGTCATCTGACCAGACAAAACTGTTTTCTATCTTCACGTCATTCAAACCAATCCACACATAACCATTGCCGATCTTATCTGTGTTGATAATAGAGAACAAATGTATGATTTTTTAAAAATGGTTTAAAAATCATTGGAAGTGTAAAAATCAATCTTCCGGAGGACTGAATACATACCCTGTGTAAATTATCTGTTTAGAGTGATGGTATCTTATTTTCTTGTCTAAATATATATGGTCATCAATAATGATCAACCATTCTCACTATATTACGACCCGTTATCTTAAGAATCTGCCTATGCATCTTGCTACTAAAATATTTATGCCACATTATGATTCAATATATAACTTATTCATTATTAGTCGTCCGAAGGACTAGTTGCATAACACTTCCAATGAGATTGGAACCGGAAGAGTAGAAAGTGTGACGTCACGACTTCTCTGCGCCATTGCTCAGGACTTCCAGAATGCGATACTCACCGAAGAGACGTGGAGTAATTTTACCGATATTTTGCCTACCAAGTTGAAGGGCATCTTGATTCATCAATCATAGAAGTTAAAAAAATGACAACTACACAATGACAAAGTTGGGAGCAAGGTTTTGTGTGGTTTGGAATAAAGATCGGAAGAAGTATGTATGTGTGTGTGTATGTGTTTGTGTGTGTGTGTGTGTGTGTGTGTATGTGAAACTGTGTCAGGTAAAGCAGAAAGAACATGATAAGGAGAAAAAAAAAACATCCCAAAAATCAGCTTTCATCTACTGGACATGTTGATTTTTGTTTAGGGAAGATTTTCTTGTACCTTTATTTCTACTTTCACTTTCTCTGTTTCATACATACCTAATCAGACAACAACACATGTGTCTGTATAAATTAATAAATTAGAGGACATGTATACTGTAAAATATGCCATTTTCATTTTTGATCAGAAAACTTTTACTCCACATAGCCATCAATCAATGAAACTGGTATGAATTTTTTTTCACAGAGCTATTTTACTGCTAGATAAAGATTTGAAAAAGTGTGTTGTGTATGAAGAGGTACCAGACAAGGCAAGAAAGAAAAATATAAGACAAAAAAAAACAATCCCAAAATATCGGTTTTCCACGACTTGGGATCGAACGTCAGACCTTCTCAAAGACTGATTTTTTGTGATTGTATTTTTCTTTCTTGCTTTGTCTGGCACTTTTTCATGTACACTTTTTTTTTTAAAATGTTGAGATTTTATATAGCGCAATATCCACTAAACCTGCTCAAAGCGCTTTACAAGGGGTCCCTGGCAACAGCAACACGCAACATAAAGAGCGAGACATGACGCCTGTTAGGCAGTAACAACGCTGCTAGCGGCCAGGTACTTATTTTACACCTGGGTACGGTGAGAGAATGTGAGTAAAGAGTCTTTTCCAAGGACTCAACTATGCGCCGATCCGAAAGCGAGTGTCATCCCACAAGACCACGTAGCCGCACACTTTTCCAGCTCTTTATCTCACACAAATGCCTGCTACCAAATTTCCCAATTTGATATTACTTTACTGCTAAAATTAAAATCACATAAAGGGTAAATCTTGATACCGATTTAAAAAAACAAAACAACCAATTACTAAAACAAAACAAAAAATATTCTTACTTTTTGGAATCAAGCTGAAGACAAATTTATTTTCTGCGGCGTCTGTGATAGCGACCAATCTTGAGAGCCTGGCGGAGCAGACTGATTTGGCTGTGTTCCAATCCATGCCTTTGGGTGATCGCAGCACCTGGTAGCAGGAACCTCTGTAGGGTGTCCATCCAGCTGGGCAAGTCCACATCTTTCCATCTACATTTCACAGAGCAAGTATAATAATTTCAACCCTCCAAAAAATGAAAGCAAAATAAAAATAAAGCTTTTTATAGAGTATGTAATATCACTAAATGTGCTCAAAGCGCTTTACAAGGGGTCCATACGCAACACTTAACCACGTAGGACTAGATATGACGCGTTTGAATTATCATTTTTCCGACAACCACTAGATTCTCATTTAACTCCGGAGTCCGTTGGCAGAGCAGACTGCTCTGACTGTGGGTGATAGCAGGGCCTGGAAGCAAGGACCTCTATATGGTGTCCATCCAGACAGACAAGTCCATTGCTTTCCATATGAATTGATCAGATGAAGTAAATATTATAATTTTTTAAAGATACAAAATATAAAATGGGCTTTATATAGCACAATATAATAATATCCACTAAATATGCTCAAAGCGCTTTACATAGAGATCCCGAGTTACAATTGATATATATATACTTCCGGATGGCAATGTTGTTAACTTCTTAGCCTAATGGACACTATCTATATCTCCAAACTCATACTTACTGGGAATTTGTTTTGGAGGCGTGGTTGGTCTAGGAGTTGGATGGGTGGTTCGTCCTGAAAATATGATTTAAAAGATAAATGATCAGACCGTCCTACTTAGATTTTTAAATCTAAATGTTGCTGCTCGAAGCTCGAAGAAATAAATAACAATGTGAAATTGAATGTAAGCTTCAATTTAAGATATGAAAACGGATAAAATAGGCGTTTCAGGTTTCCCCTTGATCAACATTCGTCTTTAGTGTTTCATTCATCCTGTTTTATTGATGAAGGGTAAACCAGAAACGTCCATTTTATCTGTTTTGGTATATTAAATTGAAGCTTACATTCAATTTCACATGGTTATTTATTAGATTTTTAATAAAATCGTAACTTTTATGAAAGAAAAATTATTGTACTCAATTTAGTTGATCTTTTATCTAAAAATCAGCAATTTACCCTCACAAGAATTAAATAACACTTCAAAATCCTTAAAATGATGTAGTCTGGAATAGACTTTCATTTTCAATAAACGTTAATGACTTTGAGATGATCATGAAGTTCTGAATTTGGAGCCAAAATTTCGTAAAATTGGCAGGTCAGTGATTGATTATCAATGTGATTTATTTTTTAAAATGAGCTTTTATATAGCGCAATATCCACTAAATATGTTCACAGCGCTTTTCAAAGGGCCCCTGACCAACCGCAACACGTAACATATAGGACGAGACATGGCGCCTGTTAGGAAATAGTACAAATTTTTCCAACAAAGACAATGATGTTAAAGGCCAGATACTCATTTTACACCTGAGTACGGTGAGTGAATGTGAGTAAAGAGCCTTTTCCAAGGACTGAACTATGCGCCGAGAGAGGCTCGAACCCAGGACCTTCCAATCCGAAAGCGAGCGTCATACCACAAAGCCAAATAGCCGCACAATAATACAACAAGCGTTATAAGCTACTGGAAGTTAAAAACTGTAAATAGTGTTGGTAAAGAAATGAAAAATGTAGCAGTTTAAAAAATAACAAAATTCTAAACAAAATTCAATTTCAATTTTCAATTTTTCAATGTTTCAATTGTTTTCCAGTGGGAAAAGCCTCTTTTATTTGTCTTATTTAATAAGTGAACAGTATGCAAGCCCAGGTAATTTAACTGTTCCAGTGAACAGTTCGTTTTGTTTTGTTTTTTTTTTTTGCTGACAGCCCTTAGGAAAGAAATTTGCAAAACGGTCATGCATTATGCAAATTATCCCCCTCCCCCCCCCGGTTGTTGTCAAGAATGTTTTTCCCATTGGTCAAGAAATAGGTATTTAACTCTTTGGATTCATTTAACAACCATCTAAAATAAAATTAAAATAACAGACATTTTGGTTTTAACTCTCTCCTTATCAGCTATTTCCGGAATTTCACCTGAAAATTCACTACCGCCCAACACAAAAATAGACTTTTCTTACTTAAACAAAAAAGTAACAAGTGAGCTCCACAACACAGTGTTTAGATAGTATTTTTAGCTGTAATAAAAGCATCCCTTTACATGTTGTGGTGTAAAAGAGAAATCAGAATAAGACAATTGTCGGTTGCATCGTAACGAATGTGACGATTTTCCTGTGTGGTAAGGAGGGGATTTTAAAAAAAGAAGAAGAAAAGATCAACGTGAGAAATGGTCTTTGTACATCCAATCAGGACTTATACTATACGATTAAGTAAAGCAAGAACTTACCAACTTTCTTGCAAATGGAAGGTAACCTTTGAGCGCAGTCGAAATCGTCCCACTTTCCAGACTTTTGTACCATGACCACACAATCTTGATTGTGGTGATTGTCAGGTTGGCCTGATGGAAAGATGATACAACATGAATACTCGTAGTATAGATGGTGATGATGATGATGATGATGATGATGATGATGATGATGATGATGATGATGATGATGATGATGACGATGATGATGATGTTGATTATGATGATGATGATAATAATACTACTACTAATAATAATAATGATAATAATAATAATGATAATAATAATAATAATAATAATAATAATAATAATAATAATAATAATAATAATAATAATAATAATAATAATAATAATAATAATAATAATAATAATTAATAATAATAATAATAATAATAATAATAATAATAATAATAATAATAATAATAATAATAATAATAATAATCATAGCACAATCACCCTGATGGTCAACATTTTACGCGTATTAATTTGGTTAGCATAATTTGTTCTCTTTGTATAAAAAACGTAGTGCTATGCATAGTTTGTTGAAAATATTAACATGGACACCAGCACAAATGTGAAAACCGGTATTCATGTATACCGAAGTTACTCGATTTCAATATTGGATTCCAATGCTTAATCCAACAAGAAGTATTTCTTTACTGGTATCGAGTTGTTGATATCTACGACTAATTCAGAGCGATACTAGGTACTTACGAACGTCCCAGTTGAAGAAAGCGAAAGGTTTCCCGTCCGTCCATTGCCAACCTTTCTCAGTGCCCCTATCGTTGGCACCCAGCCAAAACTGATCAAAGTCAAATGCCATTGAGCGTCCTGAGACACAGAAACAAGAAGGAAGAATATATCATTATTCAGGCCAGCATATTAGGATAATATAACAATAATCGTATTTCTTCAGAGATAAACATTGTAGTCGCTATAATTAAATTTAAAAATCAACAAGTTGTGTAAAAAAACTAGGTAACTAGAACAAACATTAAATCCAATTTTTTAAAATATCTTAATTCTCTGCAGTTTCTTGTGGTGTTGTTTGATGTCGTTGTTGTCATTGTAGTAGCAGTTGTTGTTTTTGTTGTTGTTGATGAAAAAAAAAGAATAGGATGAAAAGAAAGAGTAGTTGTTGTAGTAGCAACAGCAGCAGCAGCAGCAGTAGTGGTAGTAGTAGTAGTAGTAGTAGTAGTAGTAGTAGTAGTAATAGTAGTAGTGGTGGTAGTAGTAGTAGCAATAATAATAATAGTAGTAGTAGTAGTAGTAGTAGTAGTAGTAGTAGTAGTAGTTGTAGTAGTAGTAGTAGTAGAAGAAGAAGAAGAAGAAGAAGAAGAAGAAGAAGAAGAAGAAGAGGAGGCGGAGGAGGAGGGGAAAGAAGAGGATGATGATGATGATGATGATGATGATGATGATGATGATGATGATGAAGAGGAGGAGGAGGAGTAGGAGGAGGATGAGGAGTAGGAGGAGGAGGAGGAAAAGGAGGAGAAAAAACAACACCAGCAACAGAACCAGCAACAACCAAATAAAAGCAAATAGCAAGAGACACAATAGGAGGAGAAGGGGAGGGGGGGGGGCGGTGGGGGAGAGAGAAGAGGAAGAAGACAACAACAACAAAAAAGGAAGAAAAAGAAAGACATAGATATGGGAAATAGACGTAATTGGTTACTGACCATGTTTCCAGGGTTCGGGAAAGGAGACAAACTCCGTAACTGAAGACCAACTTACCAGATAAGTAAAACATTTCTTGTATGTTGGCGACAGAGGCCAAATCTCCACCGACAGACTTACAGAAAGACAAAGCATCCAACCAAGAAAGGAGGTCTGTATTAAACTGGAAGCAGTAGTCCGTGTTTGGGTCATCTTCCCATCCTGCACCACAGTTACGACTTACTGGCACTTTGAGGAAGATGTAAATAATTGGTTACAACGTATTGTGATGAAGATATAGATAACCAGTTTCGAGTTACTGGCGCTATGAGGTAGATGAAAATAACCAGTTACGACTGGCACTGTGATGAAGATGAAAATAACCAGTTACGAGTTACTGGCACTTTGAGGAAGATACAAATAATCGGTTACAACGTATTGTCATTAAGATATATATATATATATATATATATAACCAGTTACGTCTTACTGGCACTTTGAGGAAGCTGTAAGCGGTTACAACGTATTGTGATGAAGATAAAAATAACCAATTATGAGTTACTGGCCCTATGAGGTAGATGAAAATAACTAGTTAAGTCTGAATGGCACTGTGATTAAGATGAAAATAACCAGTTACAAATCATTGGCACTTTTAGGAAGATGAAAATAACCAGTAACGACTTAATGGTAATGTTAGGAAGATGAAAATAAACAAAGACGACTTAATGGCACTGATAGAAAGATAAAACTAACCAGTAGCGACTTGCAGGTACTGTTCGGAAGATGAAAATAACCAGATATCCGACTTTCTGGCAACGATAGGAAGATTCAAATCTAATAATCAGCAACGAGTTACTGTGAGAAATAAAACATTTACGACTTAGGTCCGAGACAGAGTGCATTCAGGGTTCATACAACTTCACAAACTGGAACTTCACAGATTGTCCAGAAAATACAATTAGAACTATACAAATATAACATAACGTAGACAGACTGTGTACTGTAAAAACTTGTTTGAATGATAAAATGTGATTCAAATAATATCCGTGACCTCAAGAAGTCGGGGAGAGAAGGCTCTAATAAGACTACGGTTTGAAGCGACTTTTTTGGGGTCGTATAAAGCTCATACGGTAGAGTCACGATCTCCCCGGCTAGTCGGAATTGTCGTACCAGTAAGGCCGGCGTTCGAGCCCCTATCGCCGCCGCGAAGTTTTTATTCTCTGTTGTCTTCTGGCACTTTCCTACTCACTTCATTTATTGTTATTAATTAATATCCTGCAAACTTTGGTTGCACTAACATCTCTTCCACACTTCATTTCTGAAGGACGATGAGATGGATGGGGCAGTGATTTTCATAAACAAATGGGTTTTTTTTTCATATTTCATGATTTTATTAACTGTTTCGTACTTATTATAAAAATTTTAAAAATCTAAACAGATATTTAAAAACAACCCTAAACAATCTTATCTATTCATCTTCACTTGAAGTGAAGAAAAAGATTCATATATGAATGAATTGGGGCAGCAATGTGGGGGGGGGGGGGGGGGGAGGATGTCGTTAGATATCCTATTCTTCTCTTTCTTCCTCTATTTTTTTCATTGGTTGGCAAATCTTGTCTTTGTAGCCGGGGCAGTAATGTCGTTAGATATTCTATTCTTTTCTTTCTTCCTCCATTTTTCATTGGTTGGCAACTCTTCACTTCGTAGCCGACATTTAGGTTTATATTTTAAAACAAATTTATTGTTTTACCAAATTATCGGTCATTTTGAAGTAGGCGGATTAGGCGGGGAGTATCTAGGCGATCAATACTGCATTTACACATTACTCTCATCTTTCTCTATATCTAACTTTTGTATATCTGCCTATCTATCTATCTATCTATCTATCTATCTATCTATCTACCTGGTCACCTACCATATATATATATATATATATATATATTATATATATATATATATATATATATAAATCTGTCAGGTCTAGCTCCCACACAATTGTCTAGAAATGATTACAATGATACTTACATTTTGTGGTAGGTGGTGGTTTCTGTCCGTTGATCACGGCTGGTTGCTGACAAATAAATCTGTATCTTGCCGTGCATTGAGCATCGTTCCATCGGCTGTTTCGGGTTCCAATGATGGAAACACAGTTTTCATTCCCGCCAGCGTTATTGGGCTCGTGTGGGTTCCAGTAGGCGAATTTGGTCTGAAAAGAGAAATTTATATATATTTATGGATGAATGAATATGGCGTGGCTGTCTCTACGGACGCTTGCCGTGAACATGTGTGTCACTTAAAGTGTCAGTCTGTTTCTAGTATTCAGTTAGTAATCTGCCTCCATAAATCTCTGTCCGGTGCAAGTGTTATTAGCTTTTGAATGTCATCATGTGTGTTAAGGTGCTGAGGTAATTGGATATATATATATATATATTCATTTACAAAAGAAGCTAAACAGTTTGATTCCGCCAATAGTTGGACAATGTTTGGGACAAATACAATGACATATACATAAATAGAAACTAGACAAAGATAGCTTTTTTTGTCGATTTATGAAATCTGTTGATAAGCCGCAAATGTCTAAATCAGTCTTTAAAGAAACGATTTGGCAAAATCGAGAACAAAATCGAAATCTGCAAACAATGCAAGCTGCAGAAAATGGTATGTCCACAGTAAGAATTGATTCATGCCACAACTCATTGGTGATGGAATGTTTCTACTGGTATATATAATTCCAAAGTGTATTTAGTTTGTACAACTTTTTTTGGTATTTGTTTGTTTTGTTTTGTTTTTTGTTTGTTTGATGGGTTTTTGGGGGGTATTTTTTAAGCTTTATTTTCATAAAATCCGACATATTCAGTGTCCGCGATACAGCTGGCCACTGGCGCATCAGCCTTACATTTGAATCGTTTAGGAAAGCAGATATTTGTAGAGCTCTATGTGCTGTAGCGTTATCATGCTGTAATATCATCACTTGATTATTCTATTCCGAATGAATATAGATAGAATGCGCTTGGCTAAGAAGCTCATAACATTGCCATCCGGAAGTATAATGGACCAAAACACAAAACTGTGTGTATCCATGACCGTTTATAGTCAGGTTAATACAGTTCATTGAGCATTACTCATAAACGCGGATGGCAAAAAACAATAACAAAGACCTGATTGACGTCATCTTCGAACTATCTATAAACCAAGAAAGGTTTGGCCAAAACTCAAATCTGATTTCAAAGTGTCGTCGCAAGAATATGCCCACATTTCTCTTGAGGAGATGAAGGCGATAAGACATATATTCTGGGCTAAGATTGTCCATCCCTAAGACTTGTCACCATCGGACAGATGCGGGGAAAAGAACGCATGGGCGACAGCGAAACATTTGGCGGCGGAAAGTACAGGCCGAACCTAAGACGATTTGTCTCATTTAGGGGAGAGTCAAATATAACGGAGTCGTGAATGCTCTTTGCAAGCCGCCATTTTACTCCAGGGTCATCTCATAAGAGGTCGAGCGGAAACAGCTCGCCTTTCCTCCCTGTCTTGTACCAGTCTGTTGCATTTTTGACTTGTCATCTCAGGCTAGCTCTGCCGTACCCTGGAAAAACCCATATTTTAAAATTTGGCCAGAAAACTCGTCCATCAAATATCGATCGATTTAAATGACCCTCATCCTGGCAAAAAGCTCTCAAACCTGGGATTTCCTGGCATAAAGCTCTCAAACCTGGGACTTCGCTAAGTCCTATGTTTGAGAGCTTTTTGCCAGGATGAGGGTCATTTAAATCGATCGATATTTGATGGACGAGTTTTCTGGCCAAATTTTAAAATATTATGGGTTTTTCCAGAGTAAGACAGACAGCTCTTAATGTCGTCTCGCCATGAATATGGAGGGGGCTCTCTTGACCTCTTACCTTCTATTTTTCCTTTGGCGATGATTTATAGATAGTTTTTATGCCGTTTATTGTAGTCAGAGTATTTCCATTTATTGGTCTTGTGAGCCCGCAGACAGGACAGTAAATAAGTAATTTATAAAGAAAGATTCTGAGATGATCAGATATAAAGAAATAAATAAAGAAAGAAAAAAATTAGAGAGACAGCGAGAGAAAGAAAGAAAGAAAGAAAGAAAGAGAGAGAGAGAAAGAGAGAGAGAGAGAGAGAGAGAGAGAGAGAGAGAGAGAGAGAGAGAGATGATCAGATATAAAGAAATAAATAA
>NC_088371.1:13111615-13114115 GCF_034508935.2 Berghia stephanieae
TTGTTGAGTCCATGGAAAAGGCTCTTTACTCACATTCTCACACCGTATTCAGGTGTAAAATGAGTACCTGGCCGTTAACAGCGTTGTCTTTGTCCGAAAAATTGTAATATTGTCTAACAGGCGTCATCATGTGCCGTCCTACATATGCTGTTGACCAGCGATCCCTTGTAAAGCGCTTTTAGCACATTTAGTGGATTTTGCGCTATATATAGCTCAATTATTAAGATCCAATTATTAACCTAAAAAAAGAATAAACAAAATTGAATATAACAGCTTAAAAAAGAACAAAATACTAAAAATTATTTTTGAAGCATTTTTGTTTATTACTTTATACAGTCCCAGCTGCTTCTACCAGCCTAGTATCAGCCTAAAAAAAAGAGTTTGTAACCCGAGCAATTTCCACTAAACGTGCTCAAAGCACTTCATAAGGGGTCCCTAGCCAATAACAACAACACTTAACTTGCAGGACGAGACATGAAACGGTTTTAGCGATATTGCATTTTTTTTCAGACAGAGACAACGATGTTTACGACCTGGTACTTCTTTTACACCTGAGTACGGTGAGCGAATGTGAGTAAAAAGCTTTTTGCAAATACTCAACAATGCGCCTCTTCTTAGAGCGGGACTCCAACCCCAGACTTCTTGATCCTAAGGCGAGTGGCATACCCCTAGGCTCCATAGGTAATGAGCTTTACACAGATTGTACTTCTAAAATTGGTTGCGGCTGTTGGTCAGGGACCCTTTGTAAACGCTTTGAGCACATTTAGTGGATATGTACTTTTTAAAAAACAAGGTTTACACAGATTACTTTTCTATAATCGGTTGCGGGTGAGTATCTGTGTTTGGCCCTTTCCTTACCATCCATAGGAAAATCGTCACATTCGTTACGATGCAACCAACAATGTTCTCATTCTGACATCCTTTGCACATCACAAATTATAAAGAAAATATTTTGTTATAATGATAAAGATTAGACAATGGTATGTATAAAATGTACTTTTCCTTTTCTGTTCGAGTAGAAAAAAATTGTGTTGGATTGGTGTGAAGTTTTGGGGGAAAATCTGAAAATGGCTGGTAATGAGAGAGGTAAGCAGTGGCGATCTTTAAGTTTCAGTACAAAAAAATATCCCTGGCAATATAGAAACACGATTTTCACTTTGCTCAATGAAGTGTTTTAATTTAGTCCGGTTTTGTATTTTCTGAAAATGCAGATTCAATATTCATAAACTAGTTTGTCTCGTTTTATTATTTTCAAATTAATACGATCGGTGGCATATTTAGGCTATAATATATATTATTAATGATACTTCATATATTTATGATATGCGCTTAGGTAAAATGCTCATAACATCCGCCAGCTGGATATAAACTACCAACCAACACACAAAACTATGTAATCTTAAATGTTTATAGTTTGATTGATACACTTTTGTGACAACTAATTAAAATTGATGTCTAAAAATTAAAAACAATAATAAATAGATGAGTGACGTCATTTTCGTTCCTTCTATAGCCCATTTAGTTTTTAAGATAATATAATAAAATATTTAATGATTTACTTTCTTTCACACTATATTTCAGTAGTTTATACGATTGATATACGCCCACCAATATCCTGGCCCAGTGATAAGAATCAGTGGTCATTGCATAGTGATAACAATCCTAACACCGATAATAATTACGTCAAAGTTTCAAAGTTTCAAAGTTTATTTAATATTAGGCTTTCGCCAATAATTCATACAATTTGATGACAACATAAGTGAAAGTGAGAAAAAAAGGTAAATGGAACCAAAAAATATAATGATACCATTAATAAACACAAAAATACAACTGTAATACCACCAATACTTACAATAATGATAATAATTATAACAATAATAATAATAATAATAATAATAATAATAATAATAATAATAATAATAATAATAATAATAATAATAATAAGTAGTAGTATTCCTTCAGAGCTTTAGGATCGTTATTTGTTATATCGTTTAACGTGAAGTAATAATAATAATGTCTCACTCTCCATTATATAAGACTCTATAAAAAGCAACGTATTTTCCGCCAGATTTAATATACCCAGCTACCTGATTACAGCAGTATAGACTGAGGGAAGAAAGGAAACAAACCCAAAAAAAAAGAAGAAATGAAAAATGCTGAATATAATTGAATTATAAATCAGTCATTTTACTTGTAAATTTAAAAAAACTCCGTCAATAAAAGTTATACAAAAACGGCCAGGGCCAAAGAAAAATATAGATAAAATCGATAAACAGCAAAAACACCTAAAAGTGTTGTCATTTAATTGTTGCTTTGTTACTGTAAACTGTAAATCAACATCCGATGATTGAAGATCTCTTATATGAAAAAATACAGATTAACAAAAGAAATTTCCTATAATAAACGTTTAGAGGTTACGACGAAAGGCGCTATAGAAATATATTTTTCAACTAGATGAATTCCTTACAACACACAGAGTAGACTTATCTCTCCAGTGGAT
>NC_088371.1:13119115-13144115 GCF_034508935.2 Berghia stephanieae
CAAACCAACCAAATGAATCCAATGATGAATCGAATTATTATAAACTCTATCACCACTGCCTGCTACAGGGGGTCATTCAATACACCGGACGGAAATCATTTATATAATTGTAATTGGGTTTATCACTGACTACCAAATTTGGAAACTCATCGTACCTAGTACAAAATATAGACGGCAAAGAGACGTATTCCAAATAATGCAAATGTAATAAATCTATCTATTTATTTCAAATTATTTAAGTCGCCTTAGCAATGTGAACAAATATTGTAATGTTTATAAATATAATTGTAGAAAATTAATACATTATTAAATAATAATAAATTTCATCCAAACATTTTCAACATTGTTGGCAAAAAATAAGCATTATATTCTCAAATAAAATGGCCTGTATTATTAAAAATATAAACATTTATAGATAGAATGCGCTTGGCCAAGGAGTTCACAACATTGCCATCCGGAAGTATAACGGACCAACACACAAACTCTGTGTAACCATGAACTTTTATAGTCTGGTTAATACAGTTTAATGAGAACAACTCCCAAACGCGGATGGCAAAAACAATAACAAAGGCCTGAGTGACGTCATCTGCATACTATCTATATGAAATTAAGTTTAGTTAAAATTATAAAATCACGACATACGTTGTTATGATCGTTTTGCGATAGCAGAGACGGCCATTAAAATTATCGAAGATTCTGGTCATGATGCATCTTATCTGATATTATAATATAATCGATGGACGATTGACATATCTTATCAATTGACCAGTCGATTGTAATTTTCGTACTCTCTTTCTCGCGATAAAGGTTGGAGATTTGAATGGTGACCGTCCAGTAAGTACAAGCTGGTATCATGCACTGATGGACACCAGACGTGACCTTTGACTCCCAACACCTAGCACTGATAGCACTGGTCAAACTATAGTGTTAGTATTTACGTGATTGTGTAAACAATAGTTTTGTTTATTTACTTATTAACCCTCAATTATATATATATATATATATATATATATATATATATATATATATATATATATATATATATATAGTCAGAAAGGGCAATTTTGAGAAAAAGGTATTATTGGGGAAATTTGATGGGAGTGGGGGTGGGGGGGGGGGGGGTTGTATCAAAAGCTGGACAACGTATAAATAGTTTGCGATTTGCTAAGAAGCTCACAACATTGCCATTCGGAAGTATAACGGACCAACACACATAACCATGAACGTTTATAGTCTTGTCAATACAGTTTAGTGAGAATTACTCATAAACGTGGATGACAAAAAACAATAACAAAGACCTGAGTCACGTCATCTTCTATCTATAGGTTGTGTCACAAGTTTCAAAAACAAACTGAAGATATGCCTGATGCAACCATCGAATTTTTAAGACGATCAGAGGATAGGAAGGATTGCGAAGATGGTCGCCAATTTCTGTCTCCGGTCCGGTTACGCTCGGTGTATTATTCTTTATGTTCGTTGACACATAGATATAGCCTACTTTAACTTATAGCCTAACACTTCTTAAAATTACGTCAAATTACAAGATGATGAATGTATAAAGAAAGTGAAAACTTAGTTGTTGTTGGTTGTGCTCAACGTAACAAATGATTCTATTGGTTGTAGTGTTATGTCTCCTCTCTTTTGATTATCATAATCCTGTATTGTGACGTCCTTGGTTTTTTTTTTGTTTGTTTTTTTTTTTTGTGGGGGGGGGGGGGGGGAGTAACAACTGTCTATGGGTTAATGACATCCACGATTCGAGCTGGGGGGTTAGGCACCAGATTTCAGGTTTACCAATAGAAGAGACATTTTTCACACGTTTTCCTTTATTCACACTGCTGTAATCTATTAAAAAAATTAAGCTTTTATATAGCGCAATATCCACAAACGTGCTCAAAGCGCTTTACAAGGGCTCCCTAGCCAACAGCAACATTGAACATGTAGGACGGGACATGACGCCTGTTAGGCGATATTACAATTATTTCGGACAGAGACAACGCTGTTAATGGCCAGGCAGTCATTTTACACCCGAGTACGGTGAGAGAATGTGAGTAAAGAGCCTTCTCAAAGGCTCTTTACTCACATTCTCTCCCCGTATAAAACGAGTACCTGGCCTATAAAGCTTTGTCTCTGTCTAAAAAAATGTAATATCGCCTAACCTGCGTCATGTGTCTCGTTCTACATGTTAAATGTTTCTGTTGGTCAGGTACCAATTTAAAAGAATTTTGAGCACGTTAAGTGGATATTGCGCTATATAAAAGCTCAATTTTTTAATGCGTCTAATATATTGCTTGAGACTTTAGAGTGATAACTCATTTTTTTTGTCTTGATGTGATTTAGCAGGTTATTAAAGTCACATCCTGAATTGGGGGGACAGCGAAGGGACAGCGTGGCTCAGCGCTACGGTCTTTGCTTCGTACCCGACAGTTACTGAGTTCGATCACCCGCCGCTGCTCTGTGTGGCTTTGAGCAAGTCACCTCACCCTAGCTGCATTGCGGCTGACGCCTGGGTTATTCCAGTCTTCCCTTGGAATAGACCCTAGAGACAAATTTCCCCTATGGGGTGAAAAAAGGAAATTTAATTTAATTTTTATTTATTATTTATTGTTACCAGCCGGCGAAAACAAAACCCTCGAAAACTCTTAATTCGTGGAACATATGGCTTTATGCAAGACCGATTTTTCATTTCTTTACCCTTACAAAGCATCTAGTTTTTAAATCAAATCTCACCCAACCATTTCCCATCCATGGCTCAATTTAGACAGCAAGCCATACTTAGACATATAACAGGGTTGCCAGATTATTTTCAGGCATTCTGCCAACTGGACTAAAAAATCTGCCAAATACCCCAAAAATCTGCCAAACCCTACTATTTATAGTTACTTCTTTGAAAACTCATCAGTTTTGTTAAGCAAAAAATTCGAAAGGCCGATGTCATAAATTTTTTTTTCATTTCCCAAGTTTAAAAAAAAGCACTAATACATAAAAATTGCCATGGAAAACGTGGAAAATAAAATCCGCCAAATATCTGCCCAATTGCCAAACCGTTTTTTTTCTGCAAGACGACTTCAAATTCTGCCAAAAAAAAGGACATTTGGCAGAAAATCTGCCAAATTGGCAACCCTGGCAGACAATCCTGCGTACTCTGGAAAAATAAATAGACCGTCTATTTGAAAATTGGGCTCAGAAAACTTGTGCTTCAAATTAAATCGATCGATTAAGATGACTCTCATCTTGGCAAAAACTCTCAAACCCGGGACTTCGCCAAATCTATCGATATTTGAACGACGAATTTTCTGGTCAAATGAATGAATAAATCAATAAATACGTTTATAAATAGATAGATTAAAAAATATATACATTAATAAAACAAGGCCGTGACTAAGAATAAAGAAAATTAAGTTTACTCGTCGGTACAAATCAAAGTGAATGTATTCGCAGGTCTTCTAACGGAACAAAATTAATTGTAATGGACAACATTTTGGGTTGTTTTGAGAGCATTTCCATAACAACAATGAGACCATAAATATTTTGGTTATCAGACCTGCGAATAAGCATACGTCGGTGCACAATTATGGATCACAGCAGGAGCCTTTACTCTATTCTATGTAAGGTATAATTTTCGACTCAGGTCAAAACTTACTTCATGGTGGAATGACTCCTATATTTAACTCAATTCACCCGAAAGAGTACAATATGGTAGTAAGTTGATTGATTAGTGTTGTGTTCACAGTGCTAAAAGCATCTTAATGATGATAGTAATGATCACATGAAGATGGACTTTACAACCTATTTGCGGAATTGGAGACATTTCTTTCGATAGCTTCTTCAAAAACTACTAACACCATCATCATCATCATCATCATCATCATCATCATCATCATCATCATCATCATCATCATCACCATCATCATCATCATCACCATCATCATCATCATCGTCGTCATTATTATTATTATTATTATTATTATTATTATTATTATTATTATATTATTATTATTATTATTATTATTATTATCATTATTATTATTATTATTATTATTATTATTATTATTATTATTATTATTATTATTAGTAGTAGTAGTAGTAGTAGTAGTAGTAGTAGTAGTAGTAGTAGTAGTAGCAGCAGTAGTAGTAGTAGTATCGTAGTAGTAGTAGTAGTAGTAGTAGTAGTAGTAGTAGTGTAGTAGTAGTAGTAGTAGTACTTGTAGTAGTAGTACTTGTAGTAGTAGTAGTAGTAGTAGTAGTAGTAGTAGTAGTAGTAGTAGTAGTAGTAGTAGTAGTAGTAACACTATTACCATTATGATCATATTATGCAACTCTTCAACTTAAACTAAATCTAAATTTCCGTGTCTCTCAACGTAATCTTAAAATGATCGAAACTTGATCCAGAGAAGCGTTTTCTCGCTTGGAAAAAAAATTCCACACTGCGGCTCACAACACCCTGCACAACATGCCGAGATAGTAATGAATTGGGTCTATTTCCTGGGCTGGTAACCAATATTTTGTTGTATTGTTCTGGGTACTATAGTCATTATTGGGTGAATTCAAGCGGGGAAATTAAAATCACGAGAACAATATTGATGCAATTTCTTGGAGAGAATTGGTGCGAGAGAGACTTAGTTTGTGCGGGTTGGTACGACTATAAAAGTATTGAGATGGATATTTGGAAGGTGATTGGGACTTTCGATCCTGTTGAAGTTTGTGTGACGTTGTGACAGGTAACGATTTCATTAATAGGTTTTTAATGTTGCTGTTGTTGTTGTTGTTGTTGATGATATTGATGATAATGATAATAACAATAATGATGATAATGATGATGATGATGATGATGATGATGATGATGATGATGATGATGATGATGATGATGATGATGATGATGGCACCTATTTTCTTCATATATATATATATTTGAATTGTTAGATAGATGGAGGAAGAAACAACTCATTATCATTTTCACACAGCTATTTCAAATATGCTTTTCATTAAATCTGCATCACACCGCCGTTCGTTCTCTGTGTATTATTGCCAGGAGCCTTTGTCGAAGCATGTACTCTTCAAATA
This sequence comes from Berghia stephanieae, assembly GCF_034508935.2. Classification (NCBI taxonomy): domain Eukaryota; kingdom Metazoa; phylum Mollusca; class Gastropoda; order Nudibranchia; family Aeolidiidae; genus Berghia; species Berghia stephanieae. The sequence continues at coordinate 13,124,180 of NC_088371.1, forward strand.
CAGCATCAACCATATCCAATGAGCCTACCACAACGACACCATATACCACAAACAATGAAGGGAATACTGGTAACTTGTCTTTGACGACGACACATGCCGAAGAGTCAGCAGTGACTTGGACTACGTCAACGACAGTCTGGGTTTTCAATGACAGTTTTGGGACAACTTCAGGTATCTGGAAAATTCATTTTCTTTTTCTTCATCATTTTCAGCTCCTGTTCCTCCTCCTCCTCCTCCTCTTCCTCCTTCTCCACCTCCACCTTCTCTTCCTCCTCATTCTCTTTCTCCTCCTCCTCCTCTTCCGTCTTCTCCTACTCCTACTCCTCCGCCTCCTCCTTCTTCTTCGTCTTCTTAGTGTTATCCTACTTGTGCTCTTCTTCTTTTTGTTCTCCTCGTCCTCCTCCTTCTCCTATTCTTCCTCCTCCTCCTTCTCCTCCTTCTTCTTCTTCTTCTTCTTCTTCTTCTTCTTCTTCTTCTTCTTCTTCTTCTTCTTCTTCTTCTTCTTCTTCTTCTTCTTCTTCTTCTCCATATCCCCCTCTCATTTTTATCTTCCTCCATCCTCCCTCCTCCTAAATTTTCTTCTTTACATCTTGAACGTTTATGGTCTGATGATTGTTATAATCTAGTGAGAAATAATCACCAAAATTACTCACTCAGGCCCTTGGCTCGTTGAAAGAAAATAGGAGCATCAATGACCCTTCTCCAGCGCACTCTACTCTGAGCTGCTTTTAATGCTCCCTGTCAGCTTATACCCATCTCTTCTAGCTTAGCTTCTGCGTGGCCAGCCTCTTCTTCCTCTTGCCTTGGACATTCCAGGTCAGGGTGACGATGCTGGTTTCTGGCTTCCTAAATGTGTGAACTATCCAGCCCCACTTCCTCCGCTAAATCTGCTACGTCACTGGTGGTTCCTGTCTAGCTCGCTCCCACAGGTCTACATTTTTTAGCTTGCCTGGCCATCAAATGTTGTCGGTGTTGAGGAACGTCTGTATCTACTGCAGAATTGTCTATGTTGCCATGCCTCGCAGACAGAAAGAAGAACAGACTTGACGTTTGAGTTGAAAATGCGAAGCTTGTTCTTCATGCGATGTCGAGATATTTCTCAATCACCAAAATGGCTACCTAAAAAACGTGAACAAAGAGCGGAGTGGCGTCAACTTTGCGGCTATGTGGTCTAGTGGTATGACACTCGCTTTCGGATCGGAAGGTCCTGGGTTCGAGCCTCTCGCAACGTAGAGTTGAGTCCTTGGAGAAGGCTCTTTGCTCACATTCTCTCACCGTACTCAGGTTTAAAATGGTTAACAGCGTTGTCTCTGTCCGAAAAAAATGTAACATCACCTAATAGGCGTCATGTCACGTCCTAAATATTAAATGTTGCTGTTGGCCAGGGACCCCTTGTAAAGCGCTTTGAGCACATTTAGTGGATATTGCTCTATATAAAAGCTCAACGTCGTTCCCTCTATTTTAGATTATGGACCGAACTCGACTGTTTGGGAGGATAGGATAGCTACCTTCTATGACGACAAATTGAGGCCCATTATCAGCATGACGATTGGAATTCTTGGTCTAGTAAGTTTGAAATGTTCCCTATAACCTTAACCCTTTCCTTACCAACCATAGGAAAATCGTCACATTCGTTATGATAAAACCAATAATTTCTCATTCTGATTTCAATTTACACCACAAAATTTAAATCATTTATTTTTTAAAGTTAGATATTGCTATAAAACCGCGAAACTTTTTCTAGCGCTCAATTTGTTTAATAATATTATGTTTACAATGCTATTGGTGTTTTCCTGTTTGAGTAAGAAAAATCTATTTTTGTGTTAGATGTGTTGGGGAAAATTCTGAAAATGGCCAGTAAGGAGAGGGTTAAAACGGTATCATGTGGGAATGATATTGACAAGATAAGATAAGATATACTTTATTGATTTTGATACGTAATGGAAATTATCAAATGCCAAACATCAATCATCATTGCATTGACAAAGAGCAGCGTGGCTCAGCGTAAGTTCTTTCGTCCCCGAAAGGTACCGAAGTCGATCACCCGCCGCTGCGCTGTGTGGCCTTGAGCAAGTCACCTCGCCCTAGCTCAATTTGCGGCGCTGCACTTCGGCTGACGCCTAGGTTATTCCATTCTTCCCTAGAGACAAATTTCCCCTATGGGATGAATAAAAGTAATTCTATTTTTATACATTATCATACACTAATTGATAAAATGGGAAGCTGATATAAAATGAAATAAAATATACAACAGGTAAAAACAAAACTATAACAAATCGGACATTTGGATGTTATATAATTTTCTTTCTAATAGAATTGGTAAATGCATGTTTGTAATGTGAATTATATTTTGAGAATATACTAGATTAGATTGCACACATTATAGCCAACATAGGTTGATAAAAAGCAAAGCATGGCATTTGAATGTATAAGTAAATAATACGTAATGTAAACAGGGCACGGTGTAATACAGGTATAAATAAATTTGAGTGCGAATTCAATATCTTGAAGATTTCATGTAATAAATCATGTTATGGCTATGTGGTCTTGTGGTATGACACTCGATTTCGGATCGGTAAGTCCTGGGTTCGAGCCTTGCTCGACGCATAGTTGAGTCCTTGGAAAAGACTCTTTACTTACATTATCTCACCGTACTCGGGTGTAAAGTGAGTACCTGGCCGTTTACAGGCGTCATGTCTCGTTCTTTATGTTACGTGTTGCTGTTGGTCAGGTAAAAAGCCCTTTGAGCACTTTTAGTGGATATTGCGCTATATAAAAGCTCAATTACAATTATTATATAAAGCTCAAAGCATATGTCCAGATTTTCTTATTAAAACAAAAAGAATGATGAAAAAAGGAGATGATAAATTTTATTGATCAATAAGAATTGGGACACAGAAAGGGGAGAACCATTGGCTTATTTGGTAGAATATTAAACTTTGCTGAGAAAGGTGCCGCGTTTTGAATCTGCTGAACTGTGGTATTTCTAATTCCTCTTAGGAAAACCTCACCATGGAGACAAGTGTTATAAGCCTGTATTTTAACATTTAGAAAGTAGTAGGGATGATTCATTTATCTAGCATACCGTACCACAGAAGTTATTGCAAAACAAAAATTAATTTATATTTGGCAAGAAATTATATTTTGAAAAAGGAGTTACCTGAAACTGAAATTGGTAGAACGTTGTCACAAAATCTTGGCAGCAGCAACTTCCATCATGCCTGATGATCCCCCGTGGTTTGCCTCACACACAGCTTCATGGGATGCCCACCATTCATTGAAGGCATGCTGGCTCTTTTTTTTTTTCGCCTTTCCGGTCGTAACACATGACTGTTTGAAGCAGAAGAGAAGGAAATGACTTATGAAACACATTAGTGTCCAACAATTTTCAAGTAGTAGATGTCAATCAGGAAATAACTCGCTATCGACAAATATTTGAGGAGATTCATATAATCAAAATGTCTTAACTTTGTTACCATTTTTCTCAGATACTAATAAATCGCAAAATTCTGTGTAACAAAAGGCTACTCAAGAACTGATGAATGGGGAAGGTCACAAAAAATATTTTTCTCTCAATATGAGTCCTGCTAACCTATTTTGGATCTACAAATTTTTTTTTATCCTTACATATAGGACACAATTTTATATTGTATTTTATCTTTGGGAGTTGGGGCAATAGACAATTACACAAAAATTACCTGACAGTATTGGCTCATGCTTTCATAATCCACACCGAGACCAGTGACAGTGTCGATGACACATCCAAGTCCATGACGACTGGTATGGCCTCTCTTGTGCCAGCTTCCATCATACGACACGCAGATATCCAGCACGCCTTCATCATCAGGACTTGCCAGCGAAGATGATACGTATGCGTGTCGTATGACTGAGTTAGTCTTCTCCAACAATGTGCATTTTGCTTTTGACGATGCTTCCTCAATAGCTTTTTTGTGGGTTTGAAACGCAGACTTACTAAGTGGCTGCATGCCCATTACCTCACAAAATGAAGAAAGGCCGGCATGGCCAAGTCCTACTGATAGCATGGCCAATGTAATTCTTCTGTTAATATCAAATTTTGTGGATCTTCTTTATCAGAAGATGGGCAATCCACAATCTCAAGTTCACACAATGAGCAAGAGACTTGAAGCTGGGTGCCCATTCCCATATGAGGCTTTTTGGAGTGGGTAAGCCGTAAGGATGGAGTGAGGCAGGTCGGGCAAAGCAGGGATGTAAACAAAGTTCTGATAATGGAGAAATCGACTAGAAGGTATTCAATCTCTGTGCTCTCCTCAGGTTGGATGAAGTCTGAGTAATAGTCTAATTTTCTCTTCGACGTAGAGACTGGAGTACTAGGTGGTTGATGATGGGGTGTAGACGAGGAGGAGGAGACGAAGTTTGATGTTGAGGGCGATGATGTTGAGGGTGTTGATGTTAATGCTAAGGTAGGGGTCGTTGAATAAGTTGGAGGATGTGAAGGTAAGGGGCTGCTAAGGATGATGATGAACGACAACTTCTCGCTTTTTTCAGTTGTTGAGCACGACTCCTTGCATTATTACGTGATTTTTCCGCACGTAATTGGGTGTGCTTTAATGGGGCAGAGATGTCCATATCTGAGAGATAATAATAAATATTAGTAGATATCTCAGCACACAATAAAAGGTAAAAAGAAAATTGGCTCTCATGCATTGTGATCTGTGTTTATTGAAAGACTTGGCTCAGTCTAAACTCAAAATTACTCTTGCTCTTCTAACATATTATTACTGCAGCTCATTGATTGTTACATTCATTCATCCTGGTTTCAGCTTAAAATAGTAAAAGAGATGTGTATTTAAATAAGATAATTATTACGTATAGGTTAAAATCATAGAAAACAAAAAACATAACTGATATTGACTATAGGACACGAGCCTTCTTCTCAAGATAAGATGACATTTCAAGCCTTGACAGTTACATTTCACTCCTATTCCCACCCAATTACTTTAAACAGTACTAAATATTATCAGCTATACTATTATTATTATTATTATTATTATTATTATTATTATAATTATTATTATTATTATTATTTATTATTATTAATTATTATTATTATTATTATTATTATTATGTCAAACTTACCTTTTTTCTTGAGTTATTTTGATAAAAATGGAATAAAGTTTAATTTTTTTATCAGAAGACCTGTTCGGGTCGTGTTCGATCGGTAGGCAATATGGCGTCGACTGTGTTTACAGTTTCTATGAGTTTGTGAACTCTAGTGTAAAAGAGTTCAACATAAAGTACCTTTCCCGAACCAAAGAGCTTCAAACTGTAACTCTTTCGTGTTATGAAAATACAAAAAAGGTAAAACTTCTCTCTCTTTTCGATGATGTCATACTTATGCTATTTTTAGACCATTGGCGATCTAACTGTCTTTGTCAAGGGGTTTCTCGGCGATTCCATTGATACCAAATATGATAGGGGTGAAGTCTTCTAACTGCCCGTAACTAAAGTCTCAAGATAGCCCATTTTTCGATATTTTTTTTACGTTTTAAGAAAAGTCCTTAGTTGATAGGGTCTATAAAAAAATACAAAATTACATATTTTAAGGCAGTTTTGGTTATTACAACTTTAAAAAATGCATTTCTAAGATACTAAATTACCTAAAAATGGAATAATCCGAAATAGCACAAAAATTTCATTTTTTTCGATTTTTTACCCTAACCGGTCCCCTTTAAGCCAAGTATTGCCCTCCTGATAGCTGTGACCTTGACCCCGAAATACCGGAAATACTCCTACTCTTTGTATCTGACGGTGATGAGTGTTTACGACTTCCTGTTGATTCTGTCCGAGTCCTCTGATGGGGTTCTCCTAATTTGGGAAAACAAATATGTGAGAGATTATGTCACCGCCGAGGTCCCTTGCAGGTACGTAAAGTAAGAACTAAATTGGATTCAATAGTCTGATGTCACGTCGCCCAGCAACGGCGAGCAGCGTGGTTCTAAACAAAGACAATCGGTAATTTTTATTCTTCATGCTCGCTCGAACTTTTCATATGTCATGTGATCAGAATGTATAAAAGTCAAAACAAGATCATATTTACAATGTTTTTCTCCTCTGGATACGCTTTTATGCTCATCGGAGAAGTATTTCATAAGGGCGTCCGCCATTATTCCGATAGTTTAAAACCAGTTTATAAGTTACTATGCGTCATTACGAGGGAAGTGACGTCATGACTGTTGAAGCCTATTGACGTCACTCAACTCTTTGTTATTGTTTTTAGTCAGTGATTGTTATGAGCAGTTCTCACTTACTTGTATCAATCAAAGTATGGATAGTATTCGCCTGGCTCAGAAACTCACAACAATGCCACCCGGAAGTATAACGGACAAACCTACAAACCTATACGTAACCATGAACTTTTATAGTCTGGTTTATACAGTTTAGTGAAAATTACTCATAAACATGGATGGCAAAAATATTAACAAAGGCCTGAGTGACGTCAACTACGTTCTATCTATAAACATTTAAGGATAGGCAAAGTTGGATGTGTTGTTACGTTAAATCCGGCTGGAGGATGTTGTGAGTATATTAACTAAGGGCATCGCATTAATAGAAAGATCGAAGTTGACGTTATTCAGCTCTTAGTTATTGTTTTAGACAGCATATTGGTGATAAGTTCTCAATTCTATAAATTAGACTATATATTAATGTGTCGGTATGGTTAATTTGGCTGGCGGACGTTGTGAGTATTTTACCGGAACGCATAGCATCAATTCTTCGTAAAATCAATGAATTTATTCGTCTTGGTTTACTTCTTTAACCTTTACTTGTTTCAAATCATAGATTATCGGGTCGTATTATACACGATTACGTATGACTAAACACGTGACAATTTTTACAATGTGAGCAAAATGAAAACGATGCGCCTCACGTTTTATTGCTGTCGGGTGGGAAGAATATAATCGAAAACCCCTTGTGAAGAATCCATTGTTCTTCAGGCTCTATTGAGTAAATGCGTTTGATGCGTGTTTGTATCCCATGACAAGTGACTGAGAAAAAAATAGCTTTTTGTACCGTTCGACACAAAATATCACCAATTCTAAAATATTTTTTAATGTTGTGAGATAATGTGGTCTAGTGGTATGACAATCGGTTTCGGATTGGAAGGTCATCTGTTCGAGCCTCGCTCGGCGCATAGTTGAGTCCTTAGAGTCCTTAGGCTCATTACTAAACATTATCTCACCGTACTAAGGTGTAAAATGAAAATGAGTATCTGGCCGTTAACAACGTTGTCTCTGTCCGAATATCGCCTGACAGGCGTCATGTCCCGTCCAACATTTTAAGTGTTGCTGTTGGCCAGGGATCCCTTGTAAAGCGCTTTGAGTACGTTTAATGGATATTGCGCTATATAAATGCTCAATTTAAAAAAATTGTTCTCATCAGTATCATTGGAATAAATATCGAAATATTGAAAAACATTCCAAAAACTGGAAGTTTGCCTCCAAAATTGTGACCCATCGTCTCAAAAAGGTATTATATCGGAACGAACCAGATGCTTAAAAGTCGAATTAAATATTAAAACTGGTCAAAAATATAGATTGTTGGCATTAGCACCCTAAAACATGGTATCCATTCTCCTTAATAAATCAAATAAACTCAACACAAGTCTGATATGTCTGGCTATAAATTCAATTTTCAACATCTTAACCAACCCGACTTAATACCGTTTTGAGGCGAAGGGTCACAATTAAAGAAATGATAACTTTTAACCTATTCCCTGCCGTCATCTGGAATACTCGTATTTAAACATTTAACAAGAAAACTCTTCTTTCAAATAACGATCGATTTAAATTACCTTCATCTTGACATCGCAAACTTAGGACTTCGCAATTTGATTCAGTTCACTCAGGTGTGGATGTGTACCTGACTACGGACAATGATGGATATTGCGAGAGTGTTAGTACAAAATTAGGACGCCTAACAGCCTACTGGTGATGTAAGAAATGGAAATATCGTTCCATATGGATAGCTGGAAGAATCTAATGAAACATTTTTGAACTGCATTGAGTATGATTAATCCTTGGAAATGTATTGAACTATATAATATAAATATTTATTCTATAATAAATGATTTATTTAGAATCTACGAGCACCTGTTCTACGTGACCCCCACCATCTCCATGTGGCTGAACGTGGCTGTGTCTGTGGACAGATACATTGTCATTGCTTTCCCTTTCAAGAAAGACTCCTGGTGTAACAGAAGAAACAGCTGGATTGTCTGTGGTGGTCAGTAAAATACAGTGAACACACTAAGTTGATCGATTTTTTTAAAAAACCCAATTTACATAAATGACTATAATAACTCAAAAAATACAGGTATTAAGGTTTGCACTGGATTGCTCTGGTGGTCAATAAAATACAGTGGATACACTAAGTTGATAGATTAAAAAATCCAAAAAAAAAAAATTACATAATCGCGTATTGTATCGCATCGTATCGTTTAAGAGCTAATAGGTTCTAAAAACCTTTAAATTCTCTGTGTAACTTTTATGCATAGATACAATTTATCAATTATATAATTAGTATACAATGTCCATTAATTGGTAATATTGAGAATTAAATTTCTAGTACATAAATAAGTGTCATATTCAATATTCGTAGCATAATTTACTCTCTTTACATTCATTTTGGCATGTCCGACTTGTACATTCGAGAGTTTCAAATAATTGTTATACAAAAAACAATAATATTTAATGTCATGTTACATTATTCGTCAAAATCAAATATAACGTTGGTAAGATCTTCATCATAAGTGACTATAATAACTTCAAAAATACATGTATTAAGGCTTGCACTGCTTTTATTATTGGATGAAGAAGGGTTTTGAGCCCAAAACATTCCGTGTTTGGAAATTTTGTTCTTTTATTTTGAAGTGGTTGTATTTATTTTTGTTCATGAGTGATATACATTTCCCTTCTTCTCCTTTTTTATCACCATCATCGCTTCTCATGTCTGAATCATATTATCCTGAGGGTTGTGACAATTCTAATATCTATTCTTCATAAGAGTACCGTCTATGGTGTAATGCTAGAGCGTCCGACAGGAAATCTGGACGTCTGAAATACGATCCCTAGTGAAAGGAGACTGATATTTTGGGACTGTTTAATTTTATTCTTTGCTTTGACTGGCACTGATTCATACACACTTTTCAGACTTTTACCTTACACCATTGCCTGCTCCTTAATTTGCTACTTTTATAATTCTTAAACTCTCTCCTTACCGACCATTTTCAGTATTTTCCCAAAATGGCAGGCTTACCCAGCAGAAAAAAATGATTTTTTAAAAACTCAAACATGCTCTCTACAAAAAAAAACTTTATGTTCTCAGTAATTAAACAAATATCATTCTTCAAAGTTTGTGATGTACAAAATAAATCTGAATAAGAAATCGTAACAAATGTGACAATTTTGCTGTAGGTGGTAAGGAGAGGGTTAAGAAGTGCTCAGAGCGTAATACCTACTTTAGACGGGCGAGACATAATCATTCAAAATAGGCTAATCTGAGTAAATTAGGTTGCTTAACCATACAATTTAAGGGTGCTTTCTCAATGTATTAATGTATGTTTTCCTCAAACGCAATTTTTGTTCTTTAAAACATTTTAGCAAGGCTCCCCAAGCGTTAGAAGAGAACATACGCCAATTAACCAAAAAAAAAAAAATGGGAAATCTTTGAGACAATGGGAAATAACTCTGGTCTCGGACCTGTCATAACTTCTCTCAGAACGGAATTAATAATAATAATAATAATAATAATAATAATAATAATAATAATAATAATAATAATAATAATAATAATAATAATAATAATAATGATAATAATAATAATAATAATAATAATAATAATAATAATAATAATAATATAATAATAATAATAATAATAATAATAATAATAATAATAATAATAATAATAATAATAATAATAATAATAATAATGATAATAATAATAATAATCCATATGACGTAGATAGTGATTGTAAAATTAAAATAATCAAAGATAAGACAGTTTACGTTTGGTCTCCCTAAGAATTCATAATCTTTTTTTCTTAACAAAACAAACAAACAAACAAAAAGATATTGTTGTCACAGATATCTTTGGCTGTCATTTAAATTTTCACCTACTTTCCCGACTTAAAACCCGTTTTGAGATGGTGGGTCACATAATATCATAGTTCTCTTACTCTCCCCAGGTCTGATGTTCCTCGTACACTCTATTGGTATTCTATACATCTACTATGGAAAAGTGGATTATTTCCCTGATTACGGGTAAGTCTTTGGTAAACGGTGAAAAGATGAATGCTTTCTTTGTTTTGTTTTCTAAAAGTTATGTTAAAACAATGAGTTCATTCAAATATTATCTAAAGACCGAACTATTCCACCAGTTATGTTCAACTCGAAGTACTTACAAAATAATAGGTAAAGATAGAATGAAGTTGACGTCACTCAAGTCTTTGTTATTGTTTTTTGCCATCCACTTTTATGAGTAATTCTTAGTAAACTGTATTATCCAGACGATAAAAGTTCATGTTTACACAGAGTTTTGTGTGTTGGTCCGGTTTAATTCCGGATGGTAATGCTGTGAGCTTCTTAGCCAAGCGCATACTATCTATAGATAGAACGCGCTTGGCTAAGCAGCTCACAACATTGCGCTCCGGTAGTATAGATAGTTCGAAGATGACGTCACTCAGGTCTTTGTTATTGTTTTTTGCCATCCGCGTTTATGAGTAATGCTCACTGAACTGTATTAACCCGACTATAAACGTTCATGGATACACACAGTTTTGTGTGTTGGTCTGTTATACTTCCGGATGGCAATGTTATGAGCTTCTTAGTCAAGCGCATACTATCTATAACGGACAAATACACAAAATTCTATGGATAATACAGTTAAGTGAGAATTACTCATAAACGTGGATGGCATAAAACAATAGCAAAGACCTGAGTGACGTCAACTTCACTATCTATTAGGCTAATAAAACAATGAGACAAATTAAAGACTGAAATCAATAACAAATAAAGTATTTTTAAAATGAGTCGTCACTTTGTGATGCCTCAAATAGTCTATCTATATAAAACGTGTATTCTAATAACATAATAATTTTAATACTTGAACAAGAAATGCAGCTTTCAGGAAGCTTTATGAAAAATAATGAAAGAGAGCGCAGCAGTGGTTTTAATGATGAATTTAGTATTATTGTCATAATTGAATGTAGAAAAATATTGTTAAGTCCTCAAGAGCCATAATGCAAATTGAGCCGGAGCTTATTCTGGATCCAGTGGCCTTAACCCTCTCCTTACCATCCATTTTCAGGATTTTCCCCAAAACTTCACACTCAACCAAAACAAAAATATATTTTTTATCACCCCAACATAATAGCAGTAAAATTCTTGTGATACATTAGTTCTTTAGCCAAAATGCTCTACAACACACTGTTCATTCTCTTAAAATTTTAGGATGTACAAAAGAAATTTAAATTAGAAAAATGTTGGTTGTATCGTAACGAATGTGAAGATTTTCCTGTAGTTGATAAGCTGAGGGTTAAAGGAAGGCACAATTTTCTTGTTATTCTTTAGAGAGAAGAGAAAAGATTACGACCTTCATATGGGAATCGTTAGATGCCTTTGCCTATTCATTCTTTGAAGGAATACGGATAGAATGCGCTTGGCTAAGAAGTTCACAACATTGCCATCCGGAAGTATATAACAGACCAACACACAAAACTCTGTGTAACCATGAACTTTTATAGTCTGTTTAATACAGTTAAGTGAAAATTACTCATAAATGTGGATGGCAAAAATCAATAACAAAGACCCGAATGACGTCAATTTCGTTCTATCTATAGATTGTTGCTAGGTGCCTTTATGAAAGTTATAATACATTTGTAGGTAAGCAGCACGGGGCAACGTGGCTCAGCGGTATGGTCTTTGCTCTGCACCCGAAAGGTACCAAGTTCGATTACCCACCGCGCTGTGTGACATTCATTGAACAAGTCACCTCGCCTTAGCTCCATTTGTGTCGCTGCACTGGGATTGACGCCTGGATTATTCCAGTCTTTCCTTGGAATAGACCCAAAAGACAAATTTCAACATATGAATGAAAAACGGGGAACTTTACGTTATTTTTATTATTATTTAAAAAAAACAACTTATTAGCAACTTTCGTTATAGATAGTTCGTAGATGACGTCACTTCGTTATTGATTTTGCCATCCGCGCTTATGAGTAATTCTCACTTAACTGTATTAAGCAGACTATAAAAGTTCATGGTTATAGTTTTGTGTGTTGGTCTGTTATATTTCCGGATGGCAATGTCGGTGGCTTCTTAGCCAAGCGCATACTATCCATACACTGCTAAAATCGGTTGTCGAGCCTTTATGAGTATCGCACACTCCACCAACGCCAATAAATCCTTACTAAGGGAGCGTAACAAATACCATATAATGATTTGAGTTGAGAGTCAATAAATACGCCTCAACAGTCGTAACGTCACTTCCATCGTAATGACGCATGGTAACTTAGTAACTGGCTCTAAACTATCGGAACAATGGCGGACGCCCTTATGAAATATTTCTCCGACGACCATCAAAGCGTATCCAGAGAAAAAAACAACCATTAAAAATCTGATCATCAATGAATAGTTCTAGCCAGCATGAAGAATAAAAAGTACCGATTTTCTTTGTTTAGAACCACGATGGCCGCCGTTGCTGGGCGACGTGACATCAGACTATTGAATCCAATTACGATATTCGCGTGTTTTTGTGTTGTCAGGTATTTCTGCAATGGGGATTCAATCTTGCAAGACTTGGATGTCTACTTGACCTACATAGGTGGTGTCTTTGTCGCTGTCATCGCCATCTTTGTCTTCACTGCCATGTCTGTTGTCGAGTTATTCAATATCAAAAGTAAGACACTCTTTCTGTCCTTCTACCATGGAATACATCTATGGAGAGAAAGATGAAGTGAGTAAATGTGACTAATATATATATATATATATATATATATATATATATATATATATATATATAAACCATATATATATTATATATATATATATATATATATATATATATATATATATATATAAGGGAACAACACAAAACAAACGACGTTTCGGCCGAAAAGTCGTTTGTTTTGTGTTGTTCCCTTTTATATGAGTCGCATTTACCCACTTTATCTTTCTTTCCATCTTATATGCTCATTTAGGCACCTCTTGTGTTTGGTTTTAGAATACTTATACCCATCACCACCTTTCTTGCTCTCCTTCTCCATCTCCTCTCCTTCTCAATCGCCTAAATAATTATTTTCATTTTCAAAATTGTTCTCATCGTCATCATCATCATCATCATCATCATCATCATCATCATCATCATCATCATCATCTTCTTCACCATACCACCACCACCGTCACCACCATCCTCCTCTTCCTTTTCCTCCTCCTCATCATCATTATCACCACCACCAGAACCACATCATCATCATCATCATCATCATCAAGATCATCATCAGAACAGTATTGTTATTTTTGTTATTATTATTGTTATCGTCAATATAATTGTTGTTACTGCAAAAAAAAAAAGCAGCGATCATTAGAGAAAATATTGCTCAATAGGAATCTTGTAATTATATCCAGGATACCATATTCAGAGGATGGGACACGAATAGTGCCTTTTCACAACTCACCATCTACTTAGTTCCACATTCAGATGTTTTCATCATTTTTTTCTCCTCAGAAAAACGAATGAAAATGACGTCACAACAACCAGGCGGAAGTGGGGCCAAGGACAAAACGTCACGTGCGACCGTGTCATTGGTCGGCATCGGAGTATGTGCTTTTATAACACAGACCCCCTACGTCACGAACGAAATGGTGCGTCTGTACGCCCGACACAACGATCAGGATCTGTTCCAAAGGCTTTGGTTCAATCCTGCCCCAGGGTATAACACGGCCGTCAAAGTAAGAAATTTGATGGGAATAGTATGGCTCATATTGCAATGGTTCTTCTTAGAAAACGTAACTGAAGTTGACGTCACTCAGGTCTATGTTATTGTTATTTTTTACCATTCATGTTTATGAGTAGTTCTCGCTAAATTTTATTTAAAAGACTACAAACGTGTATGGTTACACATAGTTTTGTGTGTTGGTCCGTTATAATTCTGGATGGCAATGTTGCGAGCTTCTTAGCCAAGCGCACAGTATCAATTGAGGCGAATTGGATTCAGTAGTCTGATGTCACGTCGCCCAGCAACGGCGGCCATTGTGGTTCTGAACAAAGAAAATCGGTACTTTATATTCTTTATGCTGGCTAGAACTGTTCATATGTCTTGTGATCAGAATATGTAAAAGTCAAAACATGATCAGATTTTTAATGGGGTTTTTTTTCCCTCTGGATACGCTTTTATGCTCGTCGGAGAATTATTTCATAAGGGCGTCCGCCATTGTTCCGATAGTTTCGAGCCAGTTACTAAGTTACCATGCGTCATTACGAGGGAAGTGACGTTACGACTGTTGAAGCCTATTGTTTTCTAACAGTTGTGTGATATGAATCCGTAGAAATCATCAACCCCCTTAGCAATGTTGCTCACAACAATCCGCCAGCCGGATATAACCGACCAACACACAAAACTATGTGTAACCTTAACCGTTTATAGATAGTATGCAGTTGACGTCACTCAGGCCTTTGTTATTGTTTTTGCCATCCGCGTTTGTGAGTTGTTCTCACTAAACTGTATTAACCAGACTATAAAAGTTCATGGTTACACAGAGTTTGTGTGTTGGTCCGTTATACTTCCGGATGGCAATGTTGTGAACTCCTTGGCCAAGCGCATTCTATCTATAGACAGAACGAAGATGACGTCGTCAGGCCTTTGTTATTTGTTTTTGATTTTTTTTTTTTGCCATCCATGTTTGTGAGTAGTTCTCACTAAACTATATTAACCAAACTATAAACGTTTAAGGTTAAACAGGTTGGCCCGTTATACTTCTATATTCTGATTCTTCTATTCTTCTGATTAATACCATTTAGATAGTATGAAGTTGACGTCACTCGGGTATTTGTTATTGCTTTTTGCCTTCCATGTTTATGAGTAATTCTCACTAAAATGTATGAACCAGACCATAAACGTTCAAGGTTACACATGATTTTGTATTTTGGCCCGTTATACTTCCGGATGGCAATGTTGTGAGCTTCTTATCCAAGCGCATACTATCTATAGTCTGATTAATACAATTTAGTGAGAACTTCTCATAATAATGGCTTGCTAAAAACAAATAACAAAGAGTTGAGTGACGTTAATTTCGTTCTATCAATACGAGTTGTACTTATTAAGTATTCTATTCGCTGGGCACAACTAACAGGCGCAATCGGTGACAAACGCATTCGCCTAATGTAAGTTTTTTTTCTGATTTAGATTTTTGTTTTCGTTCTTTGTTGTTTATTTTTGTTTTAAATTTTTCTTGTTTTAAAAAAACAACAACTTCCCTCTATTGTATATTTTTAGATATTATCTAATTTCTATCCATTCCCAGGTTTTTGAAGGTTTGAGTTTTCTGGTAAACATTCAAAACTTCTTCGTTCTCTTCATCCTGAACGAACACTTCCGGCATGACGTCTTCAACATGCTGTGCTGTGGCCGATTGAGTTCCAAGAACAACACTACAAGAAGCAGAGCCAGCTCAGTTGCCGTGAAGTCAGCAATGCAGAAATTCTGATTGTCAGCCAGAGACAAAAATAAACACACAAAAACAAATAATAAAACCCGATAAAAATGACCAATTGACTCAAAGCAGTCATTTTTGGGACTCAATCTGGTTCTTGTAATTCAACTCCAAACATAATTTGAAGATGTGACTAATAAACCCTCTAAGTCGCATCACGATAGCTACGTAATGGGTTAACACTCACAAGCAATATTTTGGACGTCCCTAAAGTCCCAGATAAATTTTCAAGTTACAAATCACTCAGGGAATTGTTATATTAGAAAAACAAGACAAGTATTCACCTCATATCTATACAGATTTTGATTTTTTTTTCTTCTGAAAGATGAAAATGCGACCTTGCGGGTTTTGGAATGTCACCTCTTCACTTAAGAAAGTACACACTTGTTCATTTTACTGTCGAGATAGACTGATTTATTTTTTTTTTTGATGTTTTTCCCCCCTTGTACTTCTCTTTCTTGCTTTTTCTGGCACCTTTCATACATACTTGTTCAGATCTCCTCACTTTTAAAATTTACGTCAACTAAAAATTCAACTCTAGGCTTAGCTTGATGAGATAACTTATAAACCTGCTAAGTCACATCAAGACATGTACGTAATGAGTTCATATTCTCAAGCAATATTTCAAACACCTTACAATCATAAGGGAAACGTTGAAGTTTAAAAAACACTTAGAGAATTGTTCAATGTAGCAAACAAGACAATTAATTACTTTTTTTACGTCTGTAAATAAATGGCAGTTTTCTCTAAATGCAACTTATTAAGTTTTGAAAGTAACCTCCTCACTTATCACATGTGCGCTTATTTGCAGGTCTGATAACCCAATTTAGTATGGGCTCATTGTTGTAATGGAAATCTAAAAATAAAAAAAGAGACAAGATATTGTCCACCCAACAGCAATGTTAATCTAGGCCCAAAATTATGTTCGGATGTCAGACCTGCAAATATGTTCACGTCGATTTGAATCAAAACGAATGCTTTTATCAAGTGGAGAGTGAGAGTGAGATAAATTCCTGAAACTTTCAATAAATACAAATTTCCCAGATAATTCTGCTAATTTCTAACCCATCGCTCGCGTCAAAACGGTAATAAGTCGGGCAAATATAACTGCTAAAATTTGTATATGTGTGTGCTGGCCAAGGATAACATTACCAATTGTCGCTAAACCTTGTTTCAAGATAGAGGTTTATCAATGTAAAAATGGCATTTTGTGGCCAAAATGAGATTTCGTTTTAAAAAACGATAGTTAAACGATTTATATTTCATTTTCCAAAAGCATTCCATTTAGATCGTCTATGGTGTCTTTATTCCTTAAAATTGCTTCGGGATTTGCATAAAATATGACAGAAAATACTTTTTTTTCCGATTTTACTTGCCTCATGATTTAGCACAAAAAGTTTGTCATATTTCTATCATCATTTTGGTGTTTTCTCCCCTACATTGTAAGCTTTTCACCCATATAATTCAGCTAAACCGATTTCGTGGTGATGATTCAGTTTGTTTGTTTGTTTGTTTGTTGTTGTTGTTGTTGTTTTTTTTTTTTTTTTTTTTTTTTTTAATTACATTAAATTAATTTTTTTTTAAATGTAAAGCTGATTTTCTGTGATTCTCTGTCCTGTAACTAAAGTTGAAGGTGGCTATGAAGCAGTTCTTAAGGAGGAGGAAGACATTCGAAGCTGGGGGGACGAAATGAATTTGGAGCTCACATCACTACCATCCGGAAGTATAACGTACCAACACACAAAACTGTGTGCCACCTTAAACGTTTGTTGTCTGGTTAATACAGTTTAGTGAGAATTACTCATAAACGCGGATGGCAAAAAACAATAACAAAGACCCGGGTGACGTCAACTGCATTCTACCTATAAAGTTCGACTCAGAGTTGAGGCAAGCTGAATTCTTGGAAAGATTTTTTTTAAATATTATTTTTCTTTCTGATTTGTTTTCACATCTTTAGTATCAATCTTATACGTTTATAGTGTGATTGGTACATTTAAAAAAAATCAACACACTAAAATGACGGTCTAAAAACTGAGAGACATCAATTACATTTGTTCTATATTTACACTTGTGCCTATGAAATCACCAGTCAAATTAAACTTTCGATTTGTTTCTCCATGTCATAGTGTCAAGGGACATTATCCATGTTTATAGAGTTACACTCTGTTTAAGTATCCCTGCTTATTTCCCTTGAGAATATATGGCAACAAGATTAGAGTCTCCTCCTCCTCCTCCTCCTCCTCCTCCTCCTCCTCCTCCTCCTCCTCCTCCTCCTCCTCCTCCTCCTCCTCCTTCTTCTTCTTCTTCTTCTTCTTCTGCACGCGTTGACGTGGATATCTTCACAACCTTCTGATGGATTTTAATGATAATGGGATCGAACACTTGAATTGTTAGTGACATTAAGACGATTTTTTTTGCATCGGTTACAGTATCATATTTTCTTCTTTACAGTATATAAAAAGCAAGGGTCTGGGATGAGTGAACATTTCGATGTTTTACAATACGATGTAAAACACAGTGAATTCTCTTGTGATAAAGGTCACTAAACTCGCCCACTGGCTTAACGAAAGGTTTCTATTTCACGAGATTCATGTGCACTACTCACTATTATTGCCATCTTGAGTTCAAAATGACACAGCAAAATGTATACTTTCAAGTATAGATAGAATGCGCTTGGCCAAGGAGTTCACAACATTGCCATCCGGAAGTATAACGGACCAACACACAAACTCTGTGTAACCATGAACTTTTATAGTCTGGTTGATACAGTTTAGTGAGAACAACTCACAAACGCGGATGGCAAAAACAATAACAAAGGCCTGAGTGACGTCATCTGCATACTATCTATATACTTGACATAAACAGAAAATTGTTACAATTTAATATTTGAAAGCCAGAGGCGGAGCTTCCGTTCTGAATTCTACATTAATAAAAACTGATTTTAAAAAATATGGATTAAACATGCACAAATTTATCACAGAGGAAAATTTACAAGTATTTCTCCAGAGAGGCAAAGCGCGGAATTCTTTTTCATAGCATGCGGCAAAAAGCAGTATGACTTACAACCAGGAACTCAGAGGGGAGAGGTCAAATTAATAAATGTTTATGTCATCTTAATTGGATTCAATAGTCTGATGTCACGCCGCCCAGCAACGGCGGCCATCTTGGTTCTAAACAAAGAAAATCATTACTTTTTATTCTTCATGCTGGCTAGAACTTTTAATTTCCTTTTCATATGCCATTTGATCAGAATGTGTAAAAGTCAAAACATGATCAAATTTTTGGGGATTTTTTTTCCTCTGAAAACGTTTTTATTCCCGCCGGAGAAATATTTCATACGGGCGTCTGCCACTGTTCCGATAGTTTAGAGCCAGTGTTACTAAGTTACCATGCGTCATTAGGAAGGAAGTGACGTTACGACTGTTGAAGACTATTATGCATCTCTTGTATTTGAAAATGGTGGTTCCTTAGAAAGGTTACACTGTACAAAACATGGAATCTGGAAAGAAGTTTAAACTCAGTGATATTTCACATTAATACATTCAAAGAGCACCCTCCCCCCCCCTCCCCTTTTTTTCAGCGAACATAATTCAAGAATAACGAACACGAAGCGGATTCGACGGGTGACCAGTGGGATTTCGTGACATTTCTTATCCGACCATTTATGAATGAGATGTCTTACTCAACAGTTAGTCGGGCGTTATGTCTTTATCGGAGACGGGCGTAAAAATTCAAAGACCCCCCCCCCCCCCCCCTACCCCCCCCCCCTTGTCTTTTGATATTTATGTCTTTGTCCGAAACATATATAAGCACCCAACGGGCTGTTTGTGTCGTCCAATGCCCACAGTTGAAGAAATGTCGCATAAACGCCGCCTGTTTTCAACGATGTGAAGTACCCGATAAATAATATATATAATTAAACTATTTCAAACAACCCAAATTTATTTGCTAATCAACGCCGCTGAATGCAACTTTGTTATGATTATTTCCCCACGAGAAAGAAAATCAACACACCATTACTATGAACATTTTGAAGTCATATTTGATTGCAAACGATTCAATAGTCGTACCGTCACTTCCTTCCTAATGACGCATGGTAACTTAGCAACACTGGCTCTAAACTATCAGAACAATGGCGGACGCCCGTATGAAATATTTCTCCGGCGAGCATAAAAAGCGTATCCAGA
>NC_088371.1:13149115-13156615 GCF_034508935.2 Berghia stephanieae
AGAATAAGAAGAAGAAAATCATTTTTAAAAGCTGAGTATGTATAAAGTACTGCGTGGACTTAATTTCGACGTAAACAATTACTTAAAGCACGTTGGTGGACGATTTACTAATAATAGAAGTCATTATCTGTCAAAGCCATGTTTAGGGTATCGCATCACATGGTTACTTAATGGGATTGTTGATTATTTTACAGCTTTGAACATTCACATATCCTTAATAATTTTCACGATCAAGGGAAAATGAAGAAAATTCCATTTAGTCATCCTTCACAATTCCAAAAATAGAAGGAACTCGTTGTTCACTGTCGGTGTATTTATCAAACACTTCCGGTGACCCACATGCGCGTTAATGGCGGCGTTCAACTGTGCACGCTATCAAAAGCTTCGTACTAATTCCCATTCGTTTTTCGTTATTTGGGCGGACTTTGTTTTGTATATATATATATATATATATATATATATATATATATATATATAATATATATATAATATATATATATATATAAAGTACATTGCACCAGTTGACATTAGGTAATTCCATCCTTGTTAAAATTGGCTGTCGATTCTGTCGAGACTTAGATTTCATGGAGATTTTGCTTTTCTGATCTCTTCCAACTGACCCTGCCTATCAGAACAGTAATAAATAGAAGGGGGTATGACAAAGAGTGAATTTAATGTAAGAATGATCATAGATAAGTCATTTCACTTTTTAGCTCCTTCAGAACGAATATTATATTCCGATTATAAATTCAATGTTCACAATCTAAACCGTCTCGACACAAAACCGTTTTGAAATGATGGGTCATATATGGATCCTTCGAGTCTGAAGACACAAGAAGAATATCAACCAAATTTGCTTAAAGCGCTTTACAAAACGTACAAAGCAACAACAACACTTAATTTGTTAAAGTAGAATGACCCTTGTAAGATGCGACATAAGTGCCTGCTCCACTCACTTTTCTGAATTAAAAATTCACCCCATACACCGGAGCATACTCAATGTCTCAATCGTTTCTATGTTATATGTTTGTGATGAGAATATTGGCTATTAAGCTTAACTGCTGGTCAAAATTACTTCGCGATGGTGGTGAACGAATCGGCGATCTCAAGAAGTGGGTGAGAGAGGGATCTAGAAATGACTTTGGGTTTGAAACGAATATTTTTTGTGTTCGTGGATAGCTCACACGGTAGAGCCACGCTCTCACCTGCCAGGCGGAGTTGTCGTACCAATAAGGTCGCAGGTTCAAACCCCACCACCGCCGCGAAAAAAATTTTTATTCTCTATTGTCTTCTGGCACTTTTCTACTCACTTCATATCTTGTTGTTACCAACATAAGTGCCTGCTCCACTCACTTTTCTGAATTAAAAATTCACCCATACACCGGAGCATACTCAATGTCTCAATCGTTTCTATGTTATATGTTTGTGATGAGAATATTGGCTATTAAGCTTAACTGCTGGTCAAAATTACTTCGCGATGGTGGTGAACGAATCGGCGATCTCAAGAAGTGGGTGAGAGAGGGATCTAGAAATGACTTTGGGTTTGAAACGAATATTTTTTGTGTTCGTGGATAGCTCACACGGTAGAGCCACGCTCTCACCTGCCAGGCGGAGTTGTCGTACCAATAAGGTCGCAGGTTCAAACCCCACCACCGCCGCGAAAAAAAAATTTTATTCTCTATTGTCTTCTGGCACTTTTCTACTCACTTCATATCTTGTAAGATGCGATTACAATTTATAACAATTAAAGGAATTATATTATATGTGCTGCTATGCGATCTTGTGTTATGACACACAACGTCGGATCGGAAAGTTCGAATTCCACTCTGAGCAGCGCATAGTTTAGTCCTTTGAACAGGTTCTTTACTCTCATTCTCTCTAAAATGAGGACCTGGCCATTAACAGCGTTGTCTCCGTGGCAGGAGCATGTATCGTCCTACGTGTTAAATTTTGCTATTGGCCAGGGGTCCTTTGTAAAGAAAGCACTTTGAGGACGTTTAGTGGATATGGCTCTATTGATGCCATGCGTTTAGCTAAACTACTTACAACATCGCAAGTCGAATATATCGGACCAAACCACAAACTATGTACAAGCATGAACGTTTATAGCCTGATTGATATAGTTTAGTGAGCACTAATCACCAAATATGCTGTATAAAACAATAATATATTCCTTATAGACAGTATGCGCTTGGATAAGAAACTCACAACATTGCCACCCGGAAGTATAACGGACCAACATACAAAACGCTGTGTTACCATGAACTTTTATAGTCTGGTTAATACTGTTAAGTGAGAATTACTCATAAACGCGGATGGCAAATAACAATGACCTGAGTGACGTCAACTTCGATCTATCTATAGACAGTATGCGCTTGGCTAAGAACTCACAACATTGCCATCCGGAAATATAATTGGCCAAAACACATAACTGTGTGTAACCATGATCGTTTATAGTCTGGTTAATACAGTTTAGTGAGAATTATTCATAAACGCGGATGGCAAAAAAAAAAAAAAAAACAATTACAAACCCATGAGTGACGTCAACTTCGAACTATCGACTCGTATATTAAAAAAGTGTTATTTTTAACATGTCACCTGTTGATTCAAAACAGATTTATGTCGGGGTAACCCGGTGCTTAAAATTGAGTGGTCTTGCTTCTAAAAATAAATTGTTGTTGTTGTTTAAAGATATCTTTCCCTCTTAGCGATAAATACATTGAACTTTTGAAAACATACATTTATATAGAGAAGAAAAGAAACAGCCAATGTTAAACAAGAAAATTAAAAAATAAACAAAGATACAATTTTAATTACAAGCATCCCTTTGCGCATTCGCAGGCGGAAGGAACCAATTACGAACAACGAACGAACAATTGGCTTTATTCACAGCTAGCCCTGTAGGCGTCCTCTAGAACATGCCCTTACGGCCTGTACAAAACGCTTTTCTGTTTTTGGCCAGGAAACGTCTTTCACTGTGTCTCAGCGGTAAGATGTCAAATTGTTTCGAAAATCAAGCAATATTATGCGTGGTCAGTGGACGAATGGGTGACAGTGAAATTGAAAAAAATTCTGGTCACGGATTAAATACTCCACCCGACTCAGGTGTGAATGAGCACCTGGCTATAGGTAGTGTTAGTACAAAAAAGGACGCACATCAGGCGACTTGAATAGTATAAAATGGAAAGATTTGTCTTTAATGTATGTCGCCTACTGTGGGTGAGGTGTGGGGTGGAATAAAAGATAATAAATGAAATATTATGAAGCGTATTCAGAGTGATAAATATGTGGAATTCCGCTATATAACTATTCATATTAACTATAGGTAGAATGAAGTTGACGTCGCTCAAGTCTTTGTTATTGGGTTGTTTTGTTGTTGTTTTTTTTTGCCATCCGCGTTTATGAGTAATTCTCACTGAACTGTATTAACCAGACTATAAACGTTTAAGGTTACACATAGTTTTGTGTGTTGGTCCGTTGTACTTCCGGATGGCAATGTTGTGAATTTCTTTGCCAAGCTCACACTATCTGTATTGATACATAAGTATGAACCCCGAATTGTTTGTATAATCACAGAATCGAGATTTGTTTTGTTAGATGGTACCCACCATGATATTTGATATGAGACCATCGTCTCAAAACGGTCTTATGTCTGATAATGGTCGGTGTAGAAGGTGAGAATAAAATGTATAAATAATGAACATATAGACAGTATGCACTAGGTTAAGAAGCTCACAACATTACCATCCGGAAGTATAGCGAACCAACACACAAAAATATGTGTGACATTAAACGTTTATAAACTGGTTAATACAGTTTAGTGAGAATTGCTCACAAACATGGATGGCAAAAAACAATAACAACGCATCTTCCCTTCAATAAACAGAGCGCTCTGGACGCACAAAAATTTGGAACATTTATATAGGGCAATATCCACTAACGCATTACAAGAACTCCCTAGCCATACAGCAAGGCTTAATAGCATGTAAACAAAAGAGCTTTTATAAAGCGCAATATCCACTAAACGTGCTCAAGGCGCTTACAAACGGTCCCTGGCCAACAGCAACAGGTAACATGTAGGACGAGATATGACGCTTGTAGGTGATATTACAATTTTCTCCGACAGACACAGCGCTGTTAACGGTCAGGTACTCATTTTACACCTGAGTACGGTGAAAGAATGTGAGTAAAGAGTCTTTTCCAAGGATTCAAATATGCGCCGAGCGCGGCATGAACCCAGGACCTTCCGATCCGAAAGCGAGTGTCATACTACAAGACCACATAGCCACACGAGACCTGTAGAACGAGACAGGACGCCTGATAGGCGATATTACACTCTTTTTTTTACCCAGATAGAGATGACGTTGTATTACATGAGCGCTGGAGAGAATGTGAATAAAGTGCCATTTTCCAAGGACTCAGTATGCGCTGCTCAGAGCGGGAAACGAACCCTGAACCTTCTGTCCGAAATCCATTGTCATACGATTAGACCACATAAACAGATATATGATACTCGTTACAAAATTTTATGTTTTATTTTTATAAAATGAAAACGTATTCTTAACTCTTTCAGCGCCATTGGCCGCACTGTGCGGCTAGAGCAGAACCTGTTCTACTGGCCAATGACCGCACAGTGTGGCCGGTCTTAAAGGCAAAAATAATAATGTAATCCAATCCAACTTTTTACAAAAGTACTATAAATCGAACCAATGATATCACTTATTTCATCACAACATTCAACTGGCCCTAGGGGGGTATTTTAATTGAGATTTTGCGCCGAATTCGAATGTCGTTTTGTCTTAGCTTGTCGTTGTCATGCTGCCTCAATCAAGTGTCAGTCATTTTGTGACGAAATGCGAATATAAACTCAGCGCTGAAAGAGTTAAAGAAATGTCTTAACTCTGATCATTTTAAAGTTCTAATTCGCTCTTTGTCATCTGGTCCATCCCGACTTGTTACCATTCTGAGAAGACGAGTCACATATCATGCAACCAACAGTCCGTAAACGGTTATGTAGGTATGAATTTACTGAAAATCAAATTTATTACAGCCACAAATATCACAATTTTAGGGTTAATTTGTATTAGATTTGGCGGAATGTACTTTGCCATAGATTTTAGGATATTTTGTTCTTTTCTGAAGTTTTTATATTCATTTTTGTTTATTACTTTTTACAGTCCACAACGGGAAGATTCGGGCTCAAAATCCTTCTTAAGCCAAAATTAAAAAAAAAACCAATGAGCAGAATATCGTCGATCTGGAGTTTAGTTAGTAATGTATTTGTGTTTTTATTGTTTTTTGTTGTTGGTCGAAGAAGTGTTTTGAGCTCGAAACGTTCCAGGTTTGGTATTTTGTTCAGTTTTGAAGCTATTAGATTTATTTTTTGTTTCCTACTTTTCACATATGGTGAATACAGAAAACATCAGAGTTGCGCAGACTTTGATTTTAATAATATTAATTTGAGAAATTATGGAGCGGGCACTGGTGTAAGATGAAGATCTGAAAAAGCGCAAATGAAACAGTGCCGCCAGTTAAATCATTCTCTTTTTCTGTCTTGCTTTGTCGGGCACTGTTTTATGCTCACTATTCTTTTTAGATCTTTAGATTTTAATGTCTGTGGGTTGTTTTTTTTTTTTTTTTTTTTTTTTTTTTTTTTTTTTTGTTTGTTTTGTTTTGTATTGTTTTGTTTAATCTAGTTTGTTTGGTATCGTTGTTTTGTTTTGCTTTATTTGTATTTTTATCTTTTTACGTGGTGTTTTTGTCCATTTTTCAGTCTCGATGGAAATTGAAAGAGCGTCATATTATTGAGATGCATTAGGGCTGCTTTGGATGTTTGCCATTAATCCGATTTTCCATGTAAAAGATTAAGTGATTAAACACTGAATTTCCTATTATAATATCTTCTCCCCATTTTCTAATACAAATCTCTTATAATTCGTGCCACTCTCCTCGGATTGGTCATTTCTGGAAATAATCTGAGATGAAGTGAGTAGGAAAGTGCCAGAAGACAATAGAGAATAAAAATTTCGCGGCGGTGATGGGGGTTTGAACCGCGTACCAGTAAGGTGTTCAAATTGTCTTCTGGCACTTTCCTACTCACTTCATCTCTTGTTGTTGTCAACATAAGTACCGCTCCACTCACTTTCTGAATTGGAAATGATCTATAGGATTTCTCTTAAAATTAATTCAAACACTTGATAAGCCTTCATGGTGTCTGCCTCTCCCGTTCCTCATTCTCTCTCATCTTTCACCTTTCCTCCCTCACCCGCTATCTTCCTCTAAGATTATATATATATATATATATATATATATATATATATATATATATATATATATATATATATATATATATTGTTGGGTACTTGTAGGTACGAGAGTGCTCGATAATGTTGGTTAGAGCACATAAAATAAATAAATTCACTCACATATTATTTATACTACAGATATGATGACTGATGAAATGACGGATACAGAAACGATTGTTTTGGAAAAAAAAAATATGTGAGTGAATTTATATATATATATATATATATATTATATATATATATATATATATATAAATGTATGTTTGTGTGTGTGTATATTTGTATGTGTCTGTTTGTATGTCTGTGTTTGTGTCTGTGTGTGTGTGTGTTTGTGTCTCGGTGTATGTGTACTACCGTATCAAACTGGTGTTTTGGTCAGAGAGACGTAAATAGATACCCACACACAGTTTTTAGTATCTTATACGTAATAAAAGAATTGAATAATCTTTTCACAGTGAATTCATGGATGCGTTTTTTTGCACTGCTTCAATATTCCTCAAATAGGCCAGATAGAACCGTATTCATATTTATACCTGCAGACAAGTCGTCTGTTGTACGTCCTTTTGTACTACTCGAGCCCCCATCGCCGAGAAATGTTCATTCTCTATCATCCTCTGGCACTTTCCTACTCACTTCATTTCTTATTATTTTGTTCTAAGGACCTGCTTATAGTCAGGTACCAATTTACACCTGAGTCAAGTGGTGTAATGGATATAAACAGTCTTCTTTACCCGAGGACGCATAGCCGGGACCAGATTTTTTTAAAAATCGTTATCACCCATCCGAAAACTAGTCAAGCATAACATCGCTTGAGTTTTGCGACAAGACGAAATTATTCTCAATACCGCACTGACTGCTGAACCATCGACGTCACATAACTGTTTTGTCGAGTGAATTTCAACAGACTTGAAAATCGAGTCCAGAATGATCACCGCTAAAATCAGCAATCGTAGAAATAATAATATCCCTTTAGTGCCAAGTGTCATGTGAGAGCTATTTATAGAAGCAATCATAATTTCATGTAGGATGGTATTATACTATAATATTAATTATTCATCTCCTGGGTTGTTTTATCATTACTGACACTAAGTGGGTGGTATACAGATGGTTTCTAAAATTACCAAATTCATATCTATTTTAATCCTTTACCGGCGGTCTTAGGTAATATTCTAACCATCTCTATAAATAGTCACGC
>NC_088371.1:13161615-13184115 GCF_034508935.2 Berghia stephanieae
GCGCACTTTTGACCTTGTGTGTGAATGTGTCCCTTTCACGCTTATAACAGAAATAGTAATACATATTATTTACATAACATGCAATTAAGTTACAGTGAAGTTACACACAATGAGATAATGAGATTTGAACATCAAATTTCCTATTTCCTTTTCAAAGGATAGGAATTGTGTCTCTCTCTCTCTCTCTCTCTCTCTCTCTCTCTCTCTCTCTCTCTCTCTCTTTCCTTCTGATCTATCCTCTCTGTATGTGAGGAGTAACATTGGTGCTGTGAGTTTGTCTAAAATGCTCACAACACCCGTCAGCCGGACACAACGTACCAATACACAAAACCACATGCAATTGGATTCAATAGTCTGATGTCACGTCGTCCAGCAACGGCGACCATCGTGGTTCTAAACAAAGAAAATCGGTACTTTTTATACTTCATGCTGGCTAGAACTTTTCATGTCTTGTGATCAGAATGTGTAAAAGTTAAAACATTATCAGATTTATAATGTTTTTTTTTCCTCTGGATACGCTTTTATGCTCGTCGGAGAAATATTTCATAAGGGCATCCGCCATTGTTCCGATAGTTTAGAGCCAGTTACCATGCGTCATTACGAGGGAAGCGACGTTTCGACTAATGAAGCGTATTGCGAACGCCCAAAGTCCAACCGCAATAATTCAGTGAAAACCATTTAGAAGAGAACGTGTTAATAATTTAGCAGGTAAATAATGACTTATTGCGCACTGGCATTTGTTCATTTAAATGATTTCACTAATGTGGATATTCAGGTAGATCGTAGCCATCGTTAACTTATAGCCTGATACTGACCAAAAAGTGACGTCAAAATACAAGTCTTTTTCCACAAAAGAAATCAAATCGTGAGTTGCATTCATTAGTTCAACCGGTGGCAGACCTTGTTACCTTGAGCTCTTCTAAGGACAACTCACTGGACGCTTCACAAACCTAAAAAATGATATCCTACATGGTTCTTGTGTCAGGCTTCAAGTTACCGATGACTACGGGCAGATAGAGAAGAGTCTTTCAAGCTATCCTCCATTAAAATCGGTCGAGTACTAAATAAACTGGGTTTAGATCGTATTCATTATACTTTTGAGAAAACTGCTGTTGAAGTATGTTTTTTCTTATGTAAGCCATGTAAATTAATAAAATAAAATGCTCATAAACATAAACTTGATTATTTTTATAACTAAAAATGACTGGGAATGATTTTGTCAATACTGTGCATTGCTTATGACCTAAAAAAAAAAATTCAAATTTTTAAAAAATTCTGCACTCAATGACCTTCAAAGGGCCATAACTCGGGCAGGCGACACTGGATTTTTGCATAACAAGTGGATTTAGGATCGGGCTAAGATACACTTCAATCTGGTATAGGTTTAAAATTTCTCCCAGGGGGGGGGGGAGGGTTTCGAACCGTGGCCCATCGACTAAAAGTCTGTAGGTGTGCGCAAATGAATTTGACAACACTTCTCCACTGTAAACTTAACTTGAAAAAAATGTAAAATAAGATTAGGTTTTGACGCTGAGAAATCACAACATTAAATTACTTGTTGCGCAGAGGCAATGCTCCTCTTAAGGACATTGCTATAGATAGTTCGAAGTTGACGTCACTCAAGCCTTTGTTATTGTCTTTTGCCATCCGCGTTTGTGAGCGATACTCACTAAACTGTATTACTGACTATAAAAGTTCATGGTTACACAGAGTTTGTGTGTTGGTCCGTTATACTTCCGGATGGCAATGTTGTGAACTCCTTGGCCAAGCGCATTCTATCTATAGATAGTATGCAGATGACGTCACTCAGGCCTTTGTTATTGTTTTTGCCATCCACGTTTGTGAGTTGTTATCACTAAACTGAATTAACCAGACTATAAAAGTTCATGGTTACACAGAGTTTGTGTGTTGGTCCGTTATACTTCCGGATGACAGTGTTGTGAACTCCTTGGCCAAGCGCATTCTATCTATAGATAGTATGCGCTTGGCAAAGAAACTCACATTCTTGCCATCAGGAAGTATAACGGACCAACACACAAAACTATGTGCAACCCTGAACGTTTATAGTCTGGTTAATACAGTTTAGTGAGAATTACTCATTAACATGGATGGCAAAATAAAAAAAAACAATAACAAAGACCTGAGTACTTAACATGTAGGACAAGACATGGCGCCGTTAGGCGAAATTACAAATATTTTTTTTTCTGACCAAGACAACTCTATTAACGACCAGGTACTTATTCTTCATCTGAGTATGGTGAGGGAATTTGTGTAAATAGCCTTTTTTTCCAAGGACTCCCACTATGCGCCGCTCAGAAGGGGACTCGAACCCAGGACCTTGCGATCCGAAGGCGAGTGCCATACCACTAGACCACATTATAGCCGCGCATAATAACGATTGGGCACTACAGTAAGTTAAGTGTATTTTTTTTCCTAGTGGGACACTGTAATTGACCCAAGTACCTCTTGACCTTTCTCGAATGACCAGTTCCAGACAAAAGGAGACAAGACATTGCTTTCACTCCTGACAATCTGAACCAACGATTCCTATTGAATTCTGGGGGAATCTATACCCTCTCCCCCACGCTTTGAAGTGGGCAGACAGGCAGGCGACTTACTGGCCGTGTTTTACGGCCGCCATGTCATCACATCAATGGACATAGAAGTAACGGTCTCAGCTTGGGCTTTGCCAGATAGGTTTTTTTGTTTTTGTTTTTTTTTTCTTCTGGGTTTTTTTTTTGTTTTTTTTTTTGTTTTTTTTTGTGTGCAAAATTTGTCAAATGTAATAAAGAAAAAAATAGAGCATTTATATAGCACAATCTCCAGTAGACGTGCTCACAGCCGTTTTACAAGGGGTCCATAGCTAACAACAACACTTTACATGTAGGAGGAGACCTGATAGGTTTTTGCAAAATTTGTCAAATATAATGAACAAAAAAAAACCCAGAGAGCATGCGCAATCTCCACTAGACGTGCTCACAGCGCTTTACAAGGGGTCCATAGCTAGTAACAACACTTTACATGTAATACGAAACATACCGTCTAACAGACGGTATTACAATTTTTTCCCCGACAGAGCCAATGCTGTTAACGGTCCAGTTACTTATTTTACACCTGAGTGCGGCGACAGAATGTGAGTAAAGGATCCTTTTCACAAGGACTCAACTATACGCCATTCAGAGCGGGACTCGAACCCTGGAGCTTCCTGTCTGGAAGTTAGTGTGCCATACCACATGACAACATAACAATAAGTCAGTTGTGCGGCTATGTGGTTTTGTTGTATGACACTCGCTTTCGGATCGGAAGATCCTGGGTTCGAGCCTCGCTCGGCGCATAGTATACATCGAATCGCTAAAATGCCAAGATAATTTTCTATTGGCCGTGCCAAAAGATTCGAAATAATTTAGTTATAAATGACCAAAGTGGCAAAGTGGGTGGTTGCTTTAGAAAAGATGTGGACTGATGAAATGGAGTTGTGAAAATGGTGTGGCGAGAAATTGAATCAGTTTGAATACTGGTCACTCTAAGGGTTAACCCACACCGGAGACGGACTCTGACGACCCGGTACTGCCGTCCTCTGCCGTCTTCTGTATAAAGACGTCGGGCACGGACAAAATACTAAGAATAAAGAGAAGAGCCGCGAGAAATACCAATATCAAGCACCCGACGTCCTCTGCCGTTTTTTTTCGAGCTTGGTATGGGTAGGTCTAGCGGCTCTTCTCTTTATTTTTAGTATTTTGTCCGTGCCAGACGTCTTTATCCGGAAGACGACAGAGGACGGCTGTACCGGAGTCAGTCTCCGGTGTGAGTTAGTCCTAAACTGACAATTTGCAACCAATCTTTTCAAATCGGTATGCTTTCAGATTTATTTGGACGTTAAAAATTGAATCATGTAAGGGTAAATCAAAATCTTTGACCCCAAAATTTGATGATATACACAATTATTAGCGTTTGATTGTACTTACTTTATTATTATTATTATTATTATTATTATTATTATTATTATTATTATATTATTATTATTATATTATTATTATTATTATTATTATTATATTATAAATACTATCATTATCATTATTATTATCATTATCCATCACGATCATCATTTTTACATTTATTATTATTATTATTATTATTATTATTATTATTATTATTATTATTATTATTATTATTATTATTATTATTATTATTATTAACATCATTCATAATCATCATCATCATCATCATCATCATCATCATGATCATCATCATCATCGTCGTCGTCGTCATCATCATCATCATCATCATCATCATTACCATCATCATCATCATCATCATCATCATCATCATCATCATCACCACCACCACCTTAAACGAAATCCCAATCCCACCGTATCACACACTCATCCATGGGCATCAACTCGCAACTGGTCTCAATGACACGACAACATAAAAATTACACACAACTCAACAAGGCCATGAATTCCTTGGAGAAATATATCTATCAACAATCATTTCACGGTGTTGTGTCACAAAATACATCCTTCGATACGACAAGCTCCGTGACAAAACGCCTTTTTTCTTTTGTCACCCACATCCTCAATATCGGTTTGGTGTCGAGACAATTTCGGTGCTTAAGTATTGAATGAATGCATTATTTGTTATCTGCTTTATTCCTTTGTTAATTTAATTATTGAGTGAATGCATACTCTTGCAAATTCAGTTACTTGATTGGTAGACAAAGAAAATTTTACAAAGACCTTTTCAAACAGAACTAGTGTATCGGTGTTGTGGCTTGTTGTTTTAATGAAATTGTGTGATTTTGTGAGTTTTGTTCACTAGTAGAAATAATCGAGCACCCAAATAGAGATAGTATGCGATTGGTTAAGAAGCTCACAACATTGCCATCCGGAAGGATAACGGATCAACACACAAAACTATGTGTAACCTTGAACTTTTATTGTCTGGTTAATATACTTTAATGAGAATTACTCATAAACGCGGATATTGTGATCTTCTTAGCCAAGCGCATTCTATCTATAAGTTGATGATGGCTATGGACGATTGCTCAAGGCCACCTTCCCGCGAATTGAAGCCTGGCCTTTGTTAACTCATGGCCTGGTACGAACCGTAGCCATCGTATAGATAGAATGCGCTTGGCCGAGGAGTTCACAACATTGCCATCCGGAAGTATAACGGACCAACACACAAACTCTGTGTAACCATGAACTTTTATAGTCTGGTTAATACAGTTTAGTGAGAACAACTCACAAACGCGGATGGCAAAAACAATAACAAAGGCCAAAGTGACGTCATCTTCGAACTATCTATAGCCTGACACTGACCAAAAAATGACGTCAAAAGACACGTCTTTGGCTACAAAAATAAATCCAAAAAAATCGTGAGTTGTAATCAATATTTCAACCAATGGAATTATTTGTTTCCTTGAGCTCTACTAACGACAACTCACTAGACAAGCCACAAACTTTTAAAATGCCGTCAAACTATAAGTCCAAGATAAGCCTATAAGTCAGGCTATAAGTTAACGTAAGCTACGTACTAACCCCCATATTATGACGTCAAAAGACAAGTCTTTGGCCACAAAAGGAAACAAATCGTGAGTTGTACTCAGAAGTTCACCCAAAGAGAGCACTCGTTTCCTTGAGCACTACTCATGACAACTCACCAGGCGCTCCACAAACCTAAAAATGATGTCAAAATATAGGTCTTATTTGGTTTTAGCGGAGCCATCATTGAGTTATAAGCCTGACACTGAAACCCAAAAAGACTGGAATTTTGACGTCATTATTTGTTTTTTGCACCGCCTAGTGAGTTGTCCTTAGTAGTGCTCATGGAAACAAGTGGTCCCATTGGTTGAACTATTGAATACAATTCACGATTTGTTTTCATCTGTGGCCAAAGACTGGCATTTGACGTCATTTTTTGGTCAGTGTCAGTCTATATCGATAGAACGAAGATGGCGTCACTCAAGCCTTTGTTATTGTATTTTGCCATCCGCGTTTGTGAGTGATTATCACTAAACTGTATTAACCGGACCATAAAAATTCATGGTTACACATAGTTTTATGTGTTGGTCCGTTATACTTCCGGATGGCAATGTTATGAGCTTCTTCGCCAAGCGCATACTATCTATAAGTTGACGATGGTTACGGTTTTAATGTCAGGCTATAGATAGTATGCGCTTGGCTAAGAAGCTCATAACATTGCCATCCGGAAGTATAACGGACCAACACACAAAACTGTGTGTAACCATGAACTTTTAAAATGTGGTTGATACAGTTTAGTGAGAAGTACTCACAAACGCGGATGGCAAAATACAATAACAAAGGCTTGAGTGACGTCATCTTCATTCTATCTATATGTTAAAGATGGATACGATTGGAGTCGAACTATTTATATCTTGGGTACGAAGCAATGACCTTACCGCTGGGCACAAGTTGTTTTGTTTTAAATATGTACGCGGCTATGTGGGCTTTTGGTATGACATTCGATTTCGGATCGGCAGGTCCTGGATTCGAGCCTCTCTCAGCGCTTAGTTAAGTCCTTGGAAAAGTCTCTTTATTCACATTCTCTCACCGTACTCAGGTGCAAAATGAATACCTAGTCGTTAACAGCGTTGTATCTGTCCGAAAAAAAATTGTAATATCGCCTAACAGGCGTCATGTCCCGTCCTAAATGTTAAATGTTGCCGTTGGCCAGGGACCCCTTGTAAAGGGCTTTGAGCACGTTTAGTGGATATTGCGCTATATAAAGCTCAATTATTATTATTATTATTATTATTATTATTATTATAATTATTATTATTATTATTATTATTATTATTATTATTATTATTATTATTATTATTATTATTATTACTGTTATTATTATTATCATTATTACACTTTGTTATGAACTAATTTATGCTAAAATAATGTCATGATTTTATGAGAGGGACATAATAATTATTTTTTATCGCATGCTCCCATTCTTGCATTTATTCGTAATTCCGAACCGATTCCCAATTGTATGGTGACCTTTTCCTATCAGTGGGGTTGAAGGCAGGGGGGTCCCAAATGGTTCAGTTGTTAGAGCACAAGACTCCCGGGAAAAGTGACTTGTTTAGTTCTCGGGTTTATTCGAAAGATTTTCTTCCGTGAATACTCTGTTCACCTAGTAGTATTGTGTCTTGTCCAATAAGAAGAAATTAATTATTAATGTCCATTAATTTAAAGCTATAAACACCCGCTATGGGGAGTTTATGTCTTATAGATAGTTCGAAGATGACGTCACTCAGGTCTTTGTTATTGGGTTTTTTGTATTTTTTTGTTTTGTTTTGTTTTTGTTTTTTTTTTGCCATCTGCCCTTTATGAATATTCTCACTAAACTGTATTAACCAGACTATAAACGATCATGGTTACACACAGTTTTGTGTGTTGGCCAGTTATACTTCCGGATGGCAATGTTGTGAACTTCTTAGCCAAGTGCATAATGTCGAAACGATTGGAGTCAACTTGCGTTTTTAGACTAAATTGACAAAATGTTACGTTCTCTCTGTTTCTCTCTCTCTCTCTCTCTCTCTCCCTCTCTCTCTCTCTCTCTCTCTCTCTCTCTCTCTCTCTCTCTCTCTCTCTCTCTCTCTCTCTCTCTCTCTCTCTCTCCCTCCCTCTCTATTATTTTAAGATGTTGGTGTCAGTGGGGATATTATATGACACACAAGCTTCTCATCAATAAAGCAAATGAAATAACACGAAGGGAATAACTGATAAACACGGATGGCAAAAAGCAAAAACAAAGTTTCGTGAGAATTACTCACAAATGCGGAATGGCAAAAAAGCGATAACAAAGAATTGAGTGACGTCAACTTGACACTGTCTATAGATAGTATGCGCTTGGCTAAGAAGCTCATAACATTGCCATCCGGAAGTATAACGGACCAACACACAAAACTGTGTGTATCCATGAACGTTTATAGTCAGGTTAATACAGTTTAGTGAGAATTACTCATACATGCGGATGGAAAAAAACAATAACAAAGACTTGAGTGACCTCAACTTCTTACTATCTATAGTCTGCTTAATACAGGTAAATGAGAATTACCCATAATCGCGGATGGCAAAAAACAATACCAAAGACCTGAGTGACGTCATCTTCGATCTGTCGAAAGCAAGAACAAACATATTTTGTGTTTGAGTGAAATAAATCTATTTTTTATAGGTCGGGTTTGGAGGTTTGGGAAAAATTGCCGGTAAGGAGAGAGTTTAAAAGTTTTTGACAAATTGGAGGTCATCTTAACCCATTAACTGCTCTACTCAGTTTTTTTCTTTCTTTGTTTTTTTTAAGGGTTTATGGCGCTTGCCACACATTTAGTATATATCCACGCCAGTAAAAAGGAAGAATATTGGATAGTAAAAACATTCTAGATGTACAATTAAAAGGGCTTGAGGAAAAAGTAAAACAAAGTGCAATGGTTCAAATAGGGGACAAATAGATTCCAAGAGCATACTATCAGTGTACTTAGTGTGAGATTACCCAAAAGTCTCACTCAGACACCAGCACGAGATCCCACTAAGAGTAATACACTCAAATGTTTACAAATCACATGTTAAAAATAAATAGAAATAACAGTAAAGAACAAAGATATGATTTACAAGAAAAAAATATCATCTCCAAAAACTATAACCATACATTCAACTGTTTCACTCCCAGCCAAGGACTCCGACCAGGGTCAGGACAAGACTAAGTAATCTCATTTCAAGACAAAGACAGAACGCAATTTGAAAACAGATACAGGGGGATAGAAGACACAACAAGTACCTCCCCGTCCACTATGGCAGGTCTGGAACCACACCCAATGATGTACTTTGGAAACACGCGTATTTTAAAATTTGGCCAGAAAAGTCGTCCTTTAAATATAATTCGTGTGAATGTCTTTTGGGAGCGTATTTCTGTGATATCGTCCTGGAGGTTTTTCCAACGTTTAATTGTAGAAGGAAAGAATGAATTCATGTTTGATTTGGTTCTTAGGCATGGTGGAATTATCTTGTACTTATGGCGTTGTGTTTTTATTGTTACAAGATTAATTTATGTTCTTTGGTCATTCAATTCATATATTTTATTATGGTTGAACATTTTATGGAACATTTTTGATTTATCTTTCGTTCTTTGTGTTTGAATGTTTCAAGGCTGAGATCCCAGATTTGAAAGTTTTCGCCAAAATGAAGGTCATAATTGAAATCGATTGATATAATATGAAGGGCGAGTTTTATGGCCATATTTTAAATTTTGTGCGGCTTTGTGGTCTAGTGGTATGACACTCGATTTTGGATCGGAAGGTCCTCGATCGACGCAGAGTTGAGTCCTAGGAAAGGGCTCGTTACTCAATATTCTCTCACCGTACTCAGATGTATAATGAGTACCTGAACATTAACAGCGTTGTCTATGTCGGAAAAAATTGTAATATTGTAATATCACTAACAGGCGTCATGTCTTGTTCTAAATGTTACCTGTTACTGTTGGTCATGGACCCCTTCTAAAGCGCTTTGAGCACGTTTAGTAGATATTGCGCAATATAAAAGCTCAATTTTTTCTATATTAAAAACAAATACTACACGTCTCTCTAGAGTAACGCATTTAACTGGTTAATCTATGGATAGATTCATAGATAGTATGCGCTTGGCTAAGAAGCTCACAATTTGCCATCCGGAAGTATAACGGACCAAGACACAAAACTATGTGTAACCATGAACTTTTATAGTCTCGATAATACAGTTATGTGAGAATTACTCATAAACGTGGATGACAAAAAACAATAACAAAGACCCGAGTGACGTCAACTTTTTTTTTTATCTATATGCTCGGTAAACAAAAATTAATGTCCTGTTTTTCTGGTCAAAACGAAACAAAAGTATGTTTTGTAGGAGACGGACGGCTGCTGTATTGAATCTGCATCTGGGTATGCACCGATGCACGTGATTGGCACAATCAATACGATTGGCTGCTGCTGGCAACAATTACCAATAGCTTTCTTTTATCCAATGAAACGGGCGTTTCACACCGAAGTCTAGCATTAATGATGATTGTTACGAACCGAACGACTGGGCGAGGTGGGGGGGGGGGGGAGCTCAAATTTATACAGTTTTCTGTCAAGGTAAGAGGGAGGGGGCGCGCGGGGAGGGGGGGGGCGGTGTCGATGTGGCAGAGTTGGTTCGCATTGTATTGTGACTGAGAGGTATGGGTTCGGGCACCACTCCAGGCATTTTCGTTTGTTTTTGTTTGTTTGTTTATTATTATCAAACTTCTTTTTTTTTTTTTTTTTGGAGGGCAAAAGAAAAAGGTGAAGAGCTAGGCCTAGTTATATGGAAAAAAAACACATCCTAGAATGGACAGACATGAATGGAAGAGAATTATATGATACCGTCAACAGACGAAGGGAATGGGTAGACTTTTGTCATCACAGAGTGTGGGCAGCCAATGTCAATGAGGACGACGCTGGATAGTGAGTGAGTGAGTTTATTGTGTTTTGTTTTTTGTTTTTTTTGTTATTTATTTATTTATTTATTTATTTATTTATTTATTTATTTATTTATTTATTTATTTATTTATTTATTTATTTATTGTGACTTTTGGTCCCAATCAGACAATCTCAATGACACACCAAACCTGACACACTTCGTATATTGTATAATATTATTTATAACTGTGCTTTAACCATTCTCAAAAAGATGTGTATGCCACAGCGTGCCAGATAGAGAAAGATGAGAGAAAAATACAAGCAAAACCATCCACCCCCTAACCCCCAAAAAAGAATCTTACTTCGACTTGGGTATCGAACCTCAGATCCCCTGGTCAGACGTACTGCCATTACTGACATCACAGAGTTTACTTTGGTTTTTACTATTCATTGTCATCACACAATCTTAATAATTAAAACATTTTTTGGACGAGTGAGATTCTCTTCAACAAATTGAGTTGAAGTCAAACAAGCTTTTTCTTCGAAAATTTGCAACCTTTAAATGGATGGCGGACGAAGTGACCGAGTGGTTAAAGCTTTGCACTGTTTTCGGGAAGGTATCGAGTTCGAGTCCCGTTTCGGGCAATTTTGTTTATACCTTGGTCCAGATTACCAACTCCAATTGTCTCTTCTTATGATATGTTCAGTGTTGCTATTTTATATGGGCCCCTTGTAAAGTGAATTGAGCAATTTAGTGGATATTGCACGATAATAATGCTCATGTTTTTTAAAAAAATATGAGTTTTGACTCTCAATTTTGTCCGATTATTGATTAATCGCAAAAAGTAATTGGAGAAATCTACTTTATTTACATTAACTCCCTCCTTACCGACTGGTTTCAAGATCTTTACTGATTTGAAATGTGACCCTTCGCCTCAAAACGGTATTAAGTCGGGTTGGTTAAGATGTTGAAAATTGAATTTATAGCCAGGAATATTATCAGACTTAAGTTGAGTTTGTATGTTTTATTGAGGAGAATGGATGCCATATTTTTAGGGTGTTAATGCCAACAGCTTATATTTTTTATCAGTTTAACATTAAATCCGACTTTTAAGCATGTGATTCGTTCCGACATAATACCGTTTTGGGACGATTGGTCACAAATGTAATATCGACCCAACACACAAATTGAATTTTTAAACTCATATTAAAAATGTAATAAGTACATACATACGACACGTCATCTTGTTGAGGAGGAAAACAATCTTTACAAAACTACACTACGTTCTTGAAAATATTATTGAAGATTGTACTTAACATTTTTTGAATTATAAAACTCAATCTGTATAAGAAAAATGCCGTTTGTATCGTAACGAATGTGACGAGGGGGTTAAACATATGATTTACTGTTTATTCACCACCCGTCTCAATAAGTAGTGTTGCTTAACGCTCTCCTTACCAACTATAGAAAAATCGTCTTTCGTTACGATACAACCAACATTTTTGTATTCAAATTTCTCTTTTACATCATAAAATTTAAAGAAAATGAACAATGTGTTGAAGATAGTGTTGGGTTATTTGATCGCTTTTACCCGATCGACGATCGAGTCAGCGTCAACGAGTCAGTGTCCGATCTCAATGCCGGAAGAGCGAGTCAGTAAAACGATCGAGTCACTAAAACGATCAGGCGGGTTGTGAGCTTGAGACGAGCTTGAGACGATCTTGACACGTGAGACGAGCTTGAGACGATCAGGATCCGAGCGAGCGGAGGGGTAACGAGTGTTTCGAATCATTTCAAATTCAAACGATCACAGTTTGCCATCCGATACCAATCGCCAACGTTTGCACACGGTAGTCTGTGGTTCTTCCACAGCCCTCACTCCTTGTCAGATGTTAGTGTGTCTGGGTGGCAGGGAAATTCGTATAGGTGTATCACGCGTGTGTGACAAGTCTTCATTAAACCTACTCAAGTTTGACTATCACACACACACACACACACACACACACACACACACACACTAAGGCTATTTCTATGACACACACGCATCCATCTATCAATGAACACTCCTACAGTAGTGCGGCTATGTGGTCTAGTCATGACGTACCTATAGTACTCTAGTCGGCCATGGGTCTAGTGCATTATAATGGTCTAGTGGTATGACACCCGCGTTCGGATCGGAAAGTCCTGGGTTCGAGCCTCGCGCTCGGTGCATAGTTGAGTCTTTGGACAAGGCTCTTTACTCACATTCTCTCACCGTACTCAGGTGTAAAATGAGTACCTGGCCGTTAACAGCGTTGTCTTTGTCTGAAAAATTGTAATATCGCCTAACAGGCGGCATGTCCCGTCCTACATATTAAATGTTGCTGTTGACCAGGGACCCCTTTACAAAGCGATTTGATCACATTTAGTGGATATTGTAAAGCTCAATTTTTAAAAGTAAAACATTAGCTTTGAATATGGAATGTTTCAATTTTAGATGCCTGTGTATTCTTTGTTAGTTCCCATTATCATCATCATCATCATCATCATCATCATCATCATCATCATCATCATCATCAGGGGCAGCGGTACGGTCTTTGGTTGGCACCCGAAAGGTACCGAGTTCGATCACCCGCCGCTGAGTGGTCTTGAGCAAGTCACCTTGCCCTAACTAAATTTGCGGCGCTGCACTGCGGCTGTCGCTTGGGTTATTCCAGTCTTCCCTTAGAATAGACCCGAAAGACGAATCTCCCCTATGGGATGAATAAAGGGAATTATGTTTAATTTATTTATCATCACCATCATATCAGCGGGATCATCATCATCACCACCACCACCACCACCCTAATAATAAGGAATAAAATAAATATCAACACATTCCAATGTAATAATCAATCTAAAATCAATCAGTGCTCCTAAAAGACCCCTTTGATTTCTTTGTCTAATTCGTTCCATACTTTTGGAGTCCCGACAAAGAAAGATTTTCAGCTAACTATAGTTTATATATGGGAACATTAATCAGTCGTTTATATTGGAATCGGAGTTGTCTAGGTGTATTAGTTCAAAGCGCATTTCCAAGGATTTACCATACTCAAT
This sequence comes from Berghia stephanieae, assembly GCF_034508935.2. Lineage (NCBI taxonomy): Eukaryota > Metazoa > Mollusca > Gastropoda > Nudibranchia > Aeolidiidae > Berghia > Berghia stephanieae. The sequence goes on from NC_088371.1 coordinate 13,175,124, forward strand.
GAATTTCACAATATTTAATTTAATTTATTCCTCCGGCACACCATATCGACCATACATCCATTTCGTACAGTAGGTACCGATCGCTGTTTGGAGTCTTTTTGTATTAAAGCTCTTTACAATACCCGTCATTGCTTATAAGATAAGATTACATTCACACCTGAGTCAAGTGCCTTACACACGGACTTAACGTCTGGATCACAATTTTCAACAATCACTGTCACTCATTCGGCCATTGACAAGGCTTGATTTTGTGACAAGAGACACCGTACCACTGAGCGACCGAACAAATAATCACCATCTGCGCCATCGTCATCATCATCATTATCATCATCCTCATCACAGCCGTAACAGCCAGCAATACACAATCATCATCTTCGGGTCCGGTCTATCCGTGTGGGGGGTGGGGGTGGAACCTGCTAAAGTATTTCATTTTTTAAAAACAGAAACACGATAATCATCATCATCATCATCGTCATCCATTGTCGTCGGCATCGTTATCATCGTGTCCGGGCAATCCGTGGGTGTCTGGGTGTGGAACCTGCTAAATATTATTATTATCTACCTACCTAATAAAAACACACCATTCTTGTTCATTTATTTTTCAAATAATGAAATGAAAGGCACGACCTTTTCCCGCACACACAAGAGGCGATGACGACCAGTGACAAATTATGGGAGGTGGGGGCGGCCGACAACTTTTGGCGCGACATAAATATGAAATGTTAAGGTGACAGCGGGATGATGGTGGTGTGGGAGGGGGGGGGGGGTCTCAACCCTTCACCATCAACAACTGATGGCGTGTGTGTGTGGGGTGTGTGTGTGTGTGTGTGTGTGTGTGTTGATGCGACGACGATCATAATCAAGGCTGCCAGACAGCCAGATTTCTTCTTGCCCAAGTAGTCAAATTGACCCCAAATAGCCAAAGACCACAAGCATTCTGACTCCCTTGAAAAACTCATTGGTTTTGATTAACAAAACAATCGACTACAGTTGGATAAACTTATCTTTTCATTTTTTTAAAAATAAAAGATTTTAAAAAAAATGAATAATAATAGAAAAGCGTTTCTTAGTAACCAATTTTGAACTTGGCCATCTGGCAGCCCCCATCATAACCAGCTGCAGTCAAGCCAGCCACAGCATAAGAGAGGGAGGGGTATGTGAAGTTTCCTGTGGCAAACGAGATGCTCGTATTTTTTTTTTTCAAACGAATCACTGCTCGATGACGTCACTGACTCGAAACCCGCTCGAAACCGACTCGATTTTAGAGGACTCGATCGAAAACCCGCTCGATTTGATCGTTTCAAACTCGACCCAGCACTAGTTGAAGAGCATGTTTTGCTAAAGGAATGATGTTTTGTGTTATGTACCAGCCGCAGTACATAAAATAACTGACAGGGAAGACGCTCCTTGGTTGCCAATCATCAAGTAATTGTTTATTCAAGTTCTTTAAATCATAATATATCACAGACAGTAATATTAAACATGCAGTATAGAAATATACATAAACAGAAATATACGTTATGTAATATAACGTCAATGCACAAGTGTAGTTAACTAATGATACGAATATAACATATTCTATTAATATATTCAATTGTGACATTATTTAGAAATAACTAAATGTAGTTAAGTGTATTATTCATGGAAGTGAATTATAAGTTATTGCAAAGGGCAATAACTCAATAATAACAATACACCATAACACCTCCCTTCTAGCCTGAAGGATACTGAAGGTTTAACCATCACAATATTAACATAGACACACATAATGTAACAGTCCGCTTAAAACACTATTTCAAAGTTAATTTGAAATTCTATGTTACACATCCAGAAGATCGCCGTTGCAATTAACATTTAAAAGTCCGTACGAACAACACTATTTCAAATGTCCGGCGATCACATACACTATATCAAGTCCATTTGACAGTCCATGCACTGGAATAATCTGTTACAAGAACGTGAGTCTCGTTGTCACAATTATAATATAACCACTATGTTAACTACTGTGGCGTGTGCGCAGTTAGTCGACGTGTCTTCTCAAAGTAGGACCATCCGGCACGATTTTCACATCGAACATTCGGTTTCCAATCACTGATGCTACAATCGCTGGCACCCACTTGTCCCTACGCCCCCTCTGAAAAGACAGGGCATAGCACTGGCTGTTCACTGTGAACTTAGTTTTCCTAGACGAGCGAAGATTTACACGGCTGTGAGGCAGGAGCACATCTATCTTCGCCCGTATCTGTCGACCAATCAGAAGTTCGCTTGGGCTATAGCCACTGCACAGGGGAGTTCTCCGGTACTGGATCAAGAACTCGTGCAAGGCCTCACTGGTACTGAGGCTGGACTTCCTAAGCGACTTTTTAAATGACTGTACCAGTCTCTCAGCTGCACCGTTGGTCTCTGGATGATACGGGGCTCCTTGTAGGTGTTGAATACCCCGGCTCTCACAGAAACTGGCAAACTCAGCTGACGAGAAGCACTGCGCATTATCAGTGACGATGGTATGCGGGTAGCCAAAATGCGCAAAATCCTCGTCCAGCTTTTGAACTGTCGCCTTCGTGGTGATGGATGTCATCTGGTGGACACACGGATATTTGGAGTATGCATCCACCATCACGAGCCAGTTGTGTCCTTTGAAATTCATGGCATGGTCGATATGGACACGTTCCCATGGTTTGTCGGGCATAATCCATGGATGTACCGGCTGTTTTGGAGGCATGTTTTGGTTCTCAGCACACGACATGCATCTCTGGTGGTGTTGACAATCGCTGTGTCGATTCCAGGCCAGTATACAGCTGTTCTGGCTAGCTGTTCATTCGTTGCATTCCAAAATGGCCCAGATGTAGTATTTGGAAGAATGCGTTCTTGAAGCTTCTTCGGAACCACCACACGATCACCATAGAACAAGCAACCATTCGATGAAGTTAGGAAGTCTTTGATTTTGTTGAACGACCCAACTGACCAGGACTCTTGTTTGTTGGGTGTCATTTTCTTTGGCCATCCTTCTTCCAAGTATTTGAAGACAGCCGATAGCACTGGATCGTCCTGGGATTCTTTCGTCAGCTCATCAGGGTGAGAGGGAGATACCATCTGAATGGCGCAGATTGTTGACGAATCATCTCCGGTCTCTCGTTTGTCGAATATTTGGTCAGGTCCTGATGGCAAACGACTCAAGGCATCGGCATTTCCGTGGTCCGACGTCTTCCGGAACTCGATTTTGTAATCGTACTGGCTCAAGGTAAGTGCCCATCTTGCCAGTCTGCTTGCTGCCAGTGCTGGAATCGGCTTTGATGGTCCAAACAGAGAGATCAGCGGCTTGTGGTCTGTCACCAAAATGAATCTTCGGCCGTATAAGAATTGGTGAAATTTGCTCAAGGCAAAGATGATGGCCAATGCTTCTCTCTGTATTTGGCTGTATTTCCGCTGACAGGCGGTCATCGTCTTCGATGCGTTGGCGATAGGTCGTTCACTGCCATCGGAGTAACGGTGAAACAGGACAGCTCCAATGCCAACTTCTGATGCGTCACACGAGATTCCAACTTCCGACGATGGGTCGAAATGTGCAAGTACGGTATCAGATTGAAGCATTTCCTTGATCTTCCGGAAGGCTGACTGTTCTTCCGGTCCCCATTTCCATCTCACGTCTTTCTTCGTCAGACGATATAGCGGCTCTAGTGTTGTAGAGATATTGGGCAAGAACTTGCTGTAAAATTGCACTTGCCCAAGGAAAGATCTGAGGTTGGAAACATTCTTTGGAGCTGGCATGTTTTGAATGGCATCTGCTTTTGGACCTTTCAAGACGCCATCTCTAGACAAGTAGTGTCCAAGGTATTCCACCCGTGGTTGGGCAAAGGCACATTTCTCGAGTTTGCATCGAAGGCCCGAGTCTTGCAGACGTTGAAATAGGCGTCTAAGGTTACGTAGATGCTGTTCAGCGTTGTCTCCACTGACAAGTATGTCGTCCAAGTAAGCAGCAACGCCCGGCAGATCTTGGATTAATCTGTCAACAATCTCTTGGAAGTAACCAGGAGCCGACTTAATTCCAAACGGTAGACGCTTCTGCAGTAAAACGCCTTTGTTTGTGCTGAGGGCAAGTCTCTTCTGCGACTCTGGTCCAAGACAGATCTGGTTGTAGGCATCTGCGAGGTCGATTTTTGTAAATCCATAGCCACGTCCAAGCTTTCTCATCAGATCCTCAGGTGTAGGCATGGGATGGCGATGCGGTTCCAACTGAGGATTCACGGTCACGGAGTAATCTCCACAGACCCTGATGCTAGGTCTGTTTTGTCCAGGAGCAGTCTTCTTCTTTATTGGTACGACAGGAGTACCATAATCGTTGAACTTGGTCAACTGCCAAACGCCTTTCGAGATGCCAGCTTGTAGCGCTTGGTCCAAGTCTTCCTGGATTGCAATGGGTACTGCCCGAGGACGGTGAAAAACCGGAGTAGCGTCTGGTTTTGAACTTCACTTCCAGTTCAAAGTCTTTAAAGGTTCCCAACTCCTGTTTGAAGAGGTCTGGGAACTCAGAGCAAAGCTGTTTCAATGCCGACTGAAGTGACCAATCAGGTTTATTGTCGCTCGTCACTGTTTTTACAATCTCTCTGCCGTTGGAATGAATGAGGGCATCCACCGACAGTCCAAGATCTTTAATCGTTGTACGTCCAAGGAGATTCAGATCCAAAGTTGTCACGACAAATTTTTGTCTAATCACGCCCTCGGGTTCCGGAAATGTTGAGGTCGACAGGCTGGCAACGCCAATCACTGGACGATCTGCGTTGGAAGCACAACGGTATTTGCACGTAGGTGGTGACAATGCAGGCCGTCGCAACTTCTTCCAGGTCTTTTCCGAAATGATGCTGTCTCTGGAACCAGTGTCAACCTCGAAAACGACTGACACATCGTTCAAGTAGCAGGTCTTCCATAAAGGTCGGGCCGCATTCCAATTGACCTTTGTCACCGTCTTTACTCGTTGATGTTGACTTCTCTTCCGACAGGCAGACCTTATGTGGCCCTTAATGCCGCAGTGGTGGCAAAGGGCTTCCTTGAATCGGCAGGCATCACTCGAGTGGTTCCCGAGGCACCAGTAGCATCGGGTTTTCTGGTTCCTGTTCTCCGTTGATTTTGATTGGCGGTTGATCTTTGGAGACGGTTTGTTATTCGCCGTGGGCAGTTTATGAGCCGGATTACGATTGGGCTGGAACTTAAACACATCGGCATTTGATGTGCCGACCGTCTCTCTGGCAACTTTTCCAGCCTCCTCCACTTCTGCGGCGATCTGAATGGCTCGATTGAACGTCAGCTCGTCGTCTTTTACTTTAAACAAGGCTTTGACGATAGCCTCGCTGTTGATCGAGCAAACGAATCGAGTCCTCATTGCCTCGTCCAACGGGTCCTTGATTGAGGCAAAATCACATGTAGCTGCCTCTTGCCGAATTCTCGCAGCTAACTCGTGGACAGAATCTCCTGGCTTCCTTTCTGTTCGTGTCCAAAATTTGAAACGCTCCCGAACAACGAATCTTTTGGGGTTGAAATGGTCAACCATGTGCTGCTCGATCTCATCCATCGACAATTCGTTGACGTCCTTGGGAGGAACGCTCTGTGAAGCCAGGTTTGCCAGCAGCTTGAAGATGGCACACGATTGGTTGGTGAGGAAAATCTCCGCAATCCTGTCCGATGGAATGGAGTTGGCCTTTACGAACGTCTGGAAACGTGACCAATAGTCCGTCCACAGCTCTGCGTTTGAATCAAACTCGCAGAACCTGGTGTTGGTCACTGGCGACTTGGGACGATCCATCACCAAGGCCATTAACGTTTCCATCTGTTGACGCTGCAACTCCATCTGCTGTTGTTGTTGGGCCATCTGATCACGCAATAGCCCAATGAGCTCCTCGTTGGTCCATTCTGCTCGTGTAGTCATGACGATACGTCCAAAGCAGCCAATGAACGATCAGCAGGCCGATACGTCGCTCCGCTAGTTGGTTTTCCGTGCTGTCCGATACAGCAAAAAGTAGGTCAACCGTTTGACCCAGTTCCTCCTCGCACGTCCGACACGGCAAGGCAGGCTTGTCCTGATGAAAACGTCCAAAACTAGCCAATGGACGGTCAGTAGGTCGATACGTCCGACTCCGCTGGTTGGTTTTCCGTGCTGTCCGATACAGCAAGAAGTACGTCACCCGTCCGACACGGCAGGTACTCCTCGCACGTCTGTCACGACAGGCAATCACGTCCTGATGATTCTTCCACGTCTGTCACGACTGACAGTCACGTCCTGATGATTCTTCCACGTCTGTCACGACTGACAGTCACGTCCTGATGATTCTTCCACGTCTGTCACGAGTGACAGTCACGTCCTGATGATTCTTCCACGGCTGTCACGACTGACAGTCACGTCCTGATGATTCTTCCACGTCTGTCACGACTGACAGTCACGTCCTGATGATTCTTCCACGTCTGTCACGACTGACAGTCACGTCCTGATGATTCTTCCACGGCTGTCACGACTGACAGTCATGTCCTGATGATTCTTCCACGGCTGTCACGACTGACAGTCACGTCCTGATGATTCTTCTAAAATAGCCAATGGACGGTCTTCCCTCTCAGCAAGTCGAAACGTCGCTGTAAATACACGTCCGACTCCGCTGGTAAGTTGTCCTTGCTGTCCGATACAGCAAGATAAGTAGGTCACGGCAGGTTCTCCTCGCTCGTCTGGCACGGCGAGGCAGGTAGGTCCCCCTTGCTCGTCTGGCACGGCAAGGCAGGCAGGTCCCCCTCGCTCGTCTGGCACGGCAAGGCAGGCAGGTCCCCTTCGCTCGTCTGGCACGGCGAGGCAGGTAGGTCCCCCTCGCTCGTCTGGCACGGCAAGGCAGGCAGGTCCCCCTCGCTCGTCTGGCACGGCAAGGCTCGTCCTTCTTCGTCCGGAGGCAGACCAGGGCAAGGCTCGTCCTTCTTCGTCCGGAGGCAGACCAGGGCAAGGCTCGTCCTTCTTTGTCCGGAGGTAGGGCAGGGCTCGTCCTTCTTCGTCCGGAGGCAGACCAGGGCAAGGTTCGTCCCTCTTCGTCCGGAGGTAGGGCAGGGCAAGGCTCGTCCTTCTTCGTCCGGAGGCAGGCCAGGGCAAGGCTCGTCCTTCTTCGTCCGGAGGTAGGGCAGGGCTGTCCCCTTCGTGGGTTGGCAGTCCTTAAAAGGACTGTGATTTCATGTGACCCACAGCTGGAATCCTCGTCGCCACTGTTATGTACCAACCGCAGTACATAAAATAACTGACAGGGAAGACGCTCCTTGGTTGCCAATCATCAAGTAATTGTTTATTCAAGTTCTTTAAATCATAATATATCACAGACAGTAATATTAAACATGCAGTATAGAAATATACATAAACAGAAATATACGTTATGTAATATAATCTAGAAATGACTTTGGGTTTGAAACGAATATTTTTGTGTTCGTGGATAGCTCACACGGTAGAGCCACGCTCTCACCTGCCAGGCGGAGTTGTCGTACCAATAAGGTCGCAGGTTCAAACCCCACCACCGCCGCGAAAAAAATTTTTATTCTCTATTGTCTTCTGGCACTTTTCTACTCACTTCATATCTTGTTGTTACCAACATAAGTGCCTGCTCCACTCACTTTTCTGAATTAAAAATTCACCCCATACACCGGAGCATACTCAATGTCTCAATCGTTTCTATGTTATATGTTTGTGATGAGAATATTGGCTATTAAGCTTAACTGCTGGTCAAAATTACTTCGCGATGGTGGCGAACGAATCGGCGATCTCAAGAAGTGGGTGAGAGAGGGATCTAGAAATGACTTTGGGTTTGAAACGAATATTTTTGTGTTCGTGGATAGCTCACACGGTAGAGCCACGCTCTCACCTGCCAGGCGGAGTTGTCGTACCAATAAGGTCGCAGGTTCAAACCCCACCACCGCCGCGAAAAAATTTTTTTATTCTCTATTGTCTTCTGGCACTTTTCTACTCACTTCATATCTTGTTGTTACCAACATAAGTGCCTGCTCCACTCACTTTTCTGAATTAAAAATTCACCCCATACACCGGAGCATACTCAATGTCTCAATTGTTTCTATGTTATATGTTTGTGATGAGAATATTGGCTATTAAGCTTAACTGCTGGTCAAAATTACTTCGCGAAGGTGGTGAACGAATCGGCGATCTCAAGAAGTGGGTGAGAGAGGGATCTAAAAATGACTTTGGGTTTGAAACGAATATTTTTTGTGTTCGTGGATAGCTCACACGGTAGAGCCACGCTCTCACCTGCCAGGCGGAGTTGTCGTACCAATAAGGTCGCAGGTTCAAACCCCACCACCGCCGCGAAAAAAATTTTTATTCTCTATTGTCTTCTGGCACTTTTCTACTCACTTCATATCTTGTAATATAACGTCAATGCACAAGTGTAGTTAACTAATGATACGAATATAACATATTCTATTAATATATTCAATTGTGACATTATTTAGAAATAACTAAATGTAGTTAAGTGTATTATTCATGGAAGTGAATTATAAGTTATTGCAAAGGGCAATAACTCAATAATAACAATACACCATAACATTTTGAAAGAATTATACTGCAATTATGTCTGAGTGATTAAAAAAAATATATTTTTGTGTTAGTTGGGTTTGAAGTTTTGGGGATAATCCTGAAAATGACTGGCAAGGAGAAGGTTAATATGCACCTTGTAGCTCTCCTTTAAACCATTTAATTCGGTTATTTCTATTCCTAATGGGTGAGAATAAATGCAGTTTTTTTTACAGTGCGAACAACTCAAACTTTGTGTTTCCTATAATTTGATTCTAAATTCACGTTTCGGGAACTAATCTATCCTGACATAGCCCTCTTTGAGACGACAGTGTGTTCATTGAATATAGATATTATATTATTCCTTATTTATTTTCATCTCGATTCATATTTCTATAGATAGTGTGCGCTTGGCTAAGAAACTCACAACATTGCCATCTTTAAGTATAGATAGTT
>NC_088371.1:13191615-13214115 GCF_034508935.2 Berghia stephanieae
ACTTCTAGTTTCAGAATAATGCCATCTTATTTTCTAGCCCAAATAAATGCTAGTCGTCAATAAAGATCATCCATCCTCGCTCTTTTTAATCCCGTAATCTTAAAAATCTGCCGATAGATAGAACGAAGATGACGTCACTCAGGTCTTTGTTATTGCTTTTTGCCATCCGCGTTTATGAGTACTTCTCACTAAACTGTATTAATCAGACTATAAATTTTCATGGTTACACAGAGTTTTGTGTGTTGGTCCGTTAAATTTCCGGATGGCAATGTTGTGAACTTCTTAGCCAAGCGCATACTATCTATCCGGATGGCAATGTTGTGAACTTCTTAGCCAAACGCATACTATCTATAGATAGTATGCACTTGGCTAAGAATCTTACAACATTGCCATCCGGAAATATAACGGACCAACACACAAAACTCTGCGTAATCATGAACTTTTATAGTCTGGACAATACAGTTAAGTGAGAATTACTCATAAACATGAATGGCAAAAAGAAACAATAAAAAAGACCCGAGTGACATTAACTTCATTCTATCTATACATCTTACTAATAAAGAGTTATGCGACCTTATTCAATACATAACCTATTCATTGTTAGCTCCCGAAGAATAGTTACACACTTCAAAGGAGTTTGGAACCGGAATAGAAGAAGGTGTTAGTTACGTTATGACTTCTGCTTCCCATTGTCGGACATAGAAATTAGATTTGCGCAAAGCGCTTTAGAGGGGGCCATAAGTCAACCAACCAGGAATGAGTCACCCTGGACGAAACACCATGCCTGTAAGGCGATATTATAAATTGTTTTCTCAACAAAAACAGCAAGGCACAACTAATTTTACCCCTATGTGGGTTAGGGGTATGACACTCGCTTTCGGATCGGAAGGTCCTGAGTTCGGCGCATAGTTGAGTCCTAGGGAAAAGGCTCTTTACTCACATTCTCAGGTGTAAAATGCTTACCTGGCCATTAACAACGTTGTCTCTGTCGGAGAAAAATTGTATTTTTGCCTAACATGTTAAATATTGCTGTTGGATAGAGTTCCCTTGTAAAGCGCTTTGAGCACATAAAGTGGATATTGCGAAATATAAAAATTCAGGGGTTTTTTTGTGGGTTTTTTTTTTTTTTTTTTTTTTTTTTGCTTTTTGAGATTGAGAGTAAAGTGACTTTTCCTCGGAATTAAACTTGTGTCTCCCAGAGCGGTACTTAAACCGGGGGCTGGCTTTCAGGACAAAAGCGAGTGTCGTACCACAAGAAGATAAAGCCTGCCATACAAAATAAATGTGACCAATATTCTTAACAGGTATTATGTCGGAGGGATTTAGATTGTACTAAAAGCCGATCTTTTAAAATACAAGATAATTTTAAACATAGATTAATTTTTTTTTCAGGTTAACGGATATAGATCACTTAACTCTCTCCTTACCGATCCTTTTCAATATTTTCCCACAGTGGCAGGCTTACCCAGCAGAAAAATTGATTTTTTTTATACTCAAACAAGCTCTCTACAAAACAACTTTATGTTCTTATCCTTTCTTTTAAAAAGATAGCATTGTGGAGAACATTGTGCTTATTTGAGTCAATAAAAAAAATGATACGGCGCACAACTCTACTGAAAGATTTGAAAATTAGAACTGTATTTTTTACAGATAGATAAACAGATAACTTGATTTCCTTTTATTATTTAAAGTCAGTTTGAAAGTTCGTTGAGTCACACAGATATCATAAAATACGTACCGACGACACTAACACTCTCAAAATCAACCAATTTCGTCACTGTAAAAAGTTGTCAGTTTGCGTCATCTATTTATGACATCAAGTATTATTATTACTTCCGTTGTGTTGTTGATTTAGCGGTGATCAGTGTTGTTATGTAGTAGTATGTTCTAATTGCGTGTATGTTTGTGTGTGTGCGTGTGTGTGTGTTTGTGTGTGTGTTGTGTGTGGCGTATACATGTGTGTGTGTGTTGGCATTTTTCAGCAAATCGTGGCATTCATAGTGATATTATTCACCTGATCACATGAAGGTATTCGGATTTACACAAATTTTAAACAAGTTTCACCGATTAACAACGTCAACTAATACTACTGCTGTTATTCCGGTCGTTTTTATGCCATCGATGTGATAATTATTGCCCTGGGAAATATTTAATTAAACGTTGTCCGCAAAGTGCCAATTGTATCTGTCTAGCTTCTAGCCCGAAAAAAACTTGATATTTTTCGCGTCTGCTTCAGATTTTCATTTGACCTCACATAAGTTAGGTAAAGGGGAGACATTCCGAAAGCTCCTACATCCCCAGTATTCTTTCAATTTGTATTTTCACCGTTTATCTTTTGTCAGGCGTTTATTTATTCATTTTGTCATCATATAGATTTGTGAGGATTTTTTTTCTATTAGGGTTAGTCATAAGTCTTAGTAAAGGTGCTAGCGGGGAGACATTCCGAAAGCTCCTACATCCCCAGCATTCTTTCAATTTGTATTTTCACCGTAGATCTTTTGTCAGGCGTTTATTTCTTCAATTTGTCATCATAAAGAAGCATTTTAAAAACTCTAGAACAAGCCTTGATAGATTTGTGAAAGTTTAAAATTTCCTTATTTGACCATTGTTTTGATTCTCGGCCGCCATTTTAATTTGTGAAGTATTGAAAGGTAGTGCAAAGCAGTCCGAGGGTTTGTTTTTTTTCTATTAGGGTTAGTCATAATACTAGGGTGTTTATTTTCCTATTAGGGTTAGTTAAAGGTAGTCTCGGTTTTACTTTTTCTTGGGGTTAGTTGAAGGAATATTATTTAAGTTGTTTCCCTTTGTAGGAGCTTTCGGAAGGCCTCCCAAGTCAAGCGTGGTAAAGACTTGTGACTTATTGATATTGATATCTACTGACTGATAAACTAAAATCATGCCGAATAAAGCATGGCAGCGACGACAAGCACATCGATTAAAGTGTGCATCTAATCGTAATCAAGCTAATCAAGCAATATCGAATGAAAATTGTTCTTTCCCCGCGAAATTACGGGCTTTTGACGAGTTCTTTAAACAAAGATCATTCTTCAAAGTGTTATGAACAAAATAATCTGAATAAGAAAAATGTTTTATTGTGTCGTAGCCAATGTGACGATTTTGCTGCAGGTGGTAAGGAGAGGGTTAAGTGGAGAGAATATTACATTTAAAATGGTTTAAATTTTACATGATTTTTTGTTATTTCTTGTTCTCACCTCGACATAATAGATGCTATGCGTTAAGGTAAAATACTCATATCATTCACCAGCCGGATATTAAGTACCAACACTCAAAACTATGCGTAGCCCTGGGCGTTAATAGTCTGATTAAAATAACTGTGAGATCTTATAATTAAAATGGCTGTCTAAAAACAATTTTTTAAAAGAGCTGAGTGGCGTCAATGAGCACGATCTATATTCCCATTCCATTTGCTCGAATTCATTGGTAATGTACCAAAATATGCTCAAAATGACACACATCGTGAAACGTGTTCACAGTTTGAGAAATATCCAACTTTACAGTTGGTCATTTTGCTCAGCATGACTCATGGGTATGTTTACAACTTTCATAAACAAAGCGGCGTGTTTAGATACATTGAGAAATGTACAATCGTTGTACAGCAACAAATCATGTGATCGGTGATAAGGTTGGACGAAAACATGAATATAGATCGCTCCCATTCGTTCCGTCTATGGTCTGGTTAAAATAATTTAGTGAGAACTAATAAGTAAAATGTCTGTCTGTCTAAAAACAATAACTAAAAAGCTGAGTGACGTCATTTTCGTCCGTCTATAGATAGAATGAAGTTGACGTCACTCGCATATTTGTTATTGTTCTTTGCCATCCACGTTTATATATGAGTAATTCTCACTTCACTGTATCATCCAGACTAAAAAATGTCATGTTTACATAGAGTTTTGTGTATTGGTCCCTTATTCTTCCAGATGGAAATGTTATTAGATTCTTTGCCAAGCGCATACTGTCTATAGCGTTTCCAGACGATGAGTAACAATAAATAATCAAGTGGCTATGTGGTCTAATGGTATGACACTCGCTTTCGTATCGGAAGGTCCTGGGTTCGAGCCTCGCGCTCGGTGCATAGTTGAGTCCTTGGAAAAGGCTCTTTACTCACATTCTCTCACCGTGCTCAGGTTTAAAATGAGTACCTGGCCTTTAACAGCGTGTCTTTATCCGAAAAATTGTAATATCGCCTAACAGGCGTCATGTCCCGTCCTACATGTTAAATGTTGCTGTTGACCAGGGACCCCTTGCAAAGTGCTTTGAGCACATTTAGTGGATATTGCACTATACAAAGCTCAATTTTATTTATTTTTTGGAAAGATGCTAATACAGCACAGGCCATAAAATATGGCGTGTAGGTGTTATTGTATTATTGTGATAAAGATGAAACCCTCCACGCCTACAACTCGTTTGTCACAGTTATATGACTTCGGCCATTAGATTACCCTAATACAATCACCAAGAGTTGTCTATCCTTTGTATTTATTTGCTGCAATGGAATGGATAATAATTCCTTGGGAAATTTATCGGCGATGTTAGTAACCAATTGGATTCAATAGTCTGATGTCACGTCGCACAGCAACGGCGGTCATCATGGTTCTAAACACAGAAAATCTGTACTTTTTATTCTTCATGCTGGCTAGAATTTTTCATATGTCTTGTGATCAGAATGTGTAAAAGTCAAAACATGATCAGAATTATGTTGGGTTTTTTTTTCTCTGGATACGCTTCTATGCTCATCGGAGAAATATTTCATAAGGGTCTCCGCCATTGTTCAGATAGTTTAGAGCCAGTTACTAAGTTACAATGCGTCATTACGAGGGAAGTGATGTTACGACTGTTGAAGCGTATTATATGCCGTACTTTGGAAAAAACACGTGTTTTGAAAATTGGATAAAATACTCGTTCTTCAGATACCAATCGATTACCTCTCTCCTTACCTACCAGCTGTTTCCAGAATGTTCTCTGAAACATCACACGACCCAATACAAAAATAGATTCTTCTTCACTCAAACAAAAACAAGGAACACGTACATTCTATACATAATATTGTTTAACTAAATAAGCTCTAATACAATGCAGTCTGTGATTTACACAAAAAATTACAATGGTAATATTATTAATTTGTATCGTAACGAATGTGACGATTTTTGTATGGGTGGTAGGGGAGGGTTAAAATGACCCTCAAATTGGCGAAAACTCTCAAACCTGGGATTTGATGGAAGACTTCTTTTTTCCCGAGATGAGCGTTATTTAAATCGATCGATATTTGAAGGACGAGTTTTCTGGCAAGATTTTTAAAATTCATATACGACAGTTAACTGGTTAATTAATGGTACGCGCTTAAGTAAAATTCTCACAACCTACTGTATTACTTGCCACAACGTTCGAAATCGACGCACGCAACAATGCGCAATCGTTAATGTTATTTTGGTGGTATGCGTGTAAGTAAAATCATCAAGTCTACCCGCCAGACGAATGGTACCATCACACAAAACTATATTATATAACCTTAAACATCTGTAGTTTATAGCGAATACTAATCATCCAATTGGCGGTCTAAAAACAATGTGAAATACATGAATCTCGTCAAATTCATTCATTCAATAAGGCCTCGAAAGGCCCCAGGTTTGAGAGTTTTTGCCAAGATGACTTATTTTTTGTCTTTTAGGGCCATGAGGCCCATGGAGCCGGAGTTTATCCCGGTTTCTATAGCGTGAAACAGACAATAGCAAATGCTTGATTTCCTTTGTCTTGTCTATCGCAAAGTACTTTCCGCCAGATCTAACAGACCCAGCTACCCTATCACTGCCGGGGGGGGGGGGGGGGGTGTCGGGGAATATCTTTCCATTCGCCTTTATTGTTTCATCATTCGTGTTTTGTTGGCAAAGGCGAAATCCGAAACGTCCACATCGTCCGCATCGTCCGTTTTCCTTTAATTTAATTGGAGCTTCAATTCTATTTAAGTATTGTTATTCATTTTTACACCTGAGTACGATGAGCTAATGTGAGTCAAGAGCCTTTTTCAAGGACTTGAACTAAAAACCTGATAGGTCAAACGCCGATTGTCTTTCTATACGTCTGTCTGTTTGTTTGTCTGTTGGTCTGTTTGTCCATTACTCCGTTACTTCGTCAACAACGCCTCTCCATCTCGTTTGAAAACGCCCACACCCTCATCGCTGCCCGATCACCAACGATCAACTTTATTTCCCTACTCACTCACTCACTCACACACACACACGCGCGCGCGCACAAGCACTCACTCTCAGTAAACTGCTGAAAACGAGCATATATTTAATGCTCGGATTTACAAGACAACCTCTGGCGTCGAGAAACGGTGAACGACGTGAAAAAGGCAGGCGAGCGCATTGTGACAAGGAGACTCGCAAACACGAAAACTTGTTATTGTTATTCTTACTCGTGGGAACACGACAGGAAATTACAGGAAAGATCGAAGTTCATTATAATCTGCTGTTGATATGAGATACGAGAGAAGAAATTAATTTTTTGTAAAGGCCTGGAAGATCAAAAACAATATTATGAAAACAATACCGTTGCCAAAGTTATTTACCAGACATCTAGAATTATAATGACTTCTATAAACTAATTTACAGCTGTTTATCTCTTTACGATTATATGTAAATTGATATTGTTTCATTCAATTCATTGATCGACTAAAAAAAAACAATTTCGAATATGAGAACAAAAAAAGCAGAGAGTTGAAATTTACGGCGAATTTGCAAAGGAGGAAAAAAAATAACAACTGCCCAGACGATAGATTTCAATCACTTAAAATTTTTCTGATTTGTTGTGTTAGTTTTATTAAAATCGTTGACAAAATTAAAATTTTGGATTTTGTTCCCTAACAACACTAATAGTCGAATTACGCTTTGTGGACCTATATTTTGTTTCATCCTGAAATTTAATATTATTATGTGACGTTTTCAACCTTAATAAGTAACTGATTTTGTGTTCAATCAAGATTGTATTTGTATTTTTAAAAATATAGTCTATATTTGGCGTTTTAATTTCATAAACACAGAGCATTTTTCATGTTGATATATGAATGTCTTTAAAAAATAGAACCAAAAACGAAGTAAATAAATAATTTCCAGATCGTGTTTACATTCTATGTGAGAGGACCTGACTTAGCCAAATAATGTGTCATTTTTCTGGATTTTTTCTCGTGGCATTTCACTACGTCTTTCTACAATGTACATCTATTCTAGCCTTGGACTCGAACCAACTATATGGAAATTCAGATACTCCAGCTCTTCTAAAGAGACCATCTTTTGCCTCATGGGCGGGTAAAAGAAGTGGTGATAGAAATTCAAACACTAACCACAATGGCTTTCACCATGGCATTGCAAATGAGTTCAGGTTGCCCAGTCTTCCTGCAAAACGACCATCTTTTAGTGCTTGGTCCGGGAAAAGATCATCGTTAGATTTACTACAACGTCCACAGCAGTTGCCAAAGTATAAAGGTTATGAACTCAGACAGATAGTTGATCATATTTTAGCAAATAAGTATAAAATCAATGATAATGAGAACGTTAATGAGGATATTGACGATGGCGATGACGATGATATGTTTGATGATGATGGCGATATAATTTCATTTCCCGATAATAAGAGAAGAAGTGGATTTTTTTCTTGGCATGGAAGAAAACGGTCCTTTCTTAAGCCCCTTCATAAAAACCCTGTAATTACAAAAAACGATGATGGAGATGAAAGCAACGACGATGAAGAGGATGATGATGATGATGATAAATCAACCTATACTGAGAATTTCAATAAGGAAGACGACGGCGTTGATGATAATAATAATAATAATAATAATAATAATAATAATAACGATAACGATGACGTCAACAGACTAATGATCGATGGAGTTGAAACATCCAAACGATTCGATTATCCCTGTAGTGCGTATTGGGCACTGTGCTTTCCAGTAAGAACTCAACTAAAACAAGGATTTCCATCGCTGCAATTCAAGCGGTCGACACCAAATTTGCATTCAAACTTCGTAAGAACAGGAGTGACGGGTACATTTAATCAGATAAACAATAAAGGAGAAAATTCGAATGATTACTCATCGCTCGAAAAATTAGTGTCGAGTTTGTTTTCGTTAAACAATGAAAATAACAAACTAGTTACTTCTGTTCCCAATTTTGACACCTTGCACAGTTCAGAAAGTGCAAAATATCCTAACAGTGACGCATACGATTCGTACGTTCAAATTCCCTGGGAAATAAAGGAGGAAAGATTAATAGGATTGGGAAATCTCGGTGATGTTCAGAAAAACGGTAACATTTTTCCTGGTGGTAGGAATGCCAATGCTGATAGTCATGACCCTGGTTACAATAAATTCCTCACAGCTTTCAGAAATTCTAATCTTTTAGCGAAAAAAGGTAATAGTGACAATGATGATTTACTTGATCCTGTTTTGACGTCAATATTTGATTCCGATAAAATAGATGTATTTTCTAGTGGCCATTCTGCAACCGATCATTTACGTAAAAGGCGTAGTGTTGGCAAAGCCGAAGAAATAAGTATAAAACCTAATGCTGAAAAGATTTCAGAACAAGGTAAAGAAAATAAAAATGTTGCTTTACAAGAGCAAAATAAAACATTTGATTCTGATATTAGGCAGGACGAGAAAAATTACAGCGCTGAAGAAAATCAATTAAACTATATTCAAAATGAAAAAAGTCCAACGCAAAAATTGGAGTCAGATGACAGGCAAATTATAGGTAGCAATTCTAAAGACACAATCCAAATTAGGCAAGGACCTAGATATGAGAAAAAAGAATCGCAAGCACAATCATTTTGGCAAGGGCCTGGGGTTCCAACTTTTAGTTATCAACCGCCTGCTTATTATCTACTGCCAGTTATAATTGATAATGAAGAATCCACAATGCAGGATGATATTCCACATACCCCAGTCAGTGACACTTATGCCAGTAATATTAAAAATATCCGAGCCATAGTTGACCCGTACGTATATTTTATGGAATTTTCACAAGATCCTACAGTTACATATCCTCTTGACGCCCCCAACGATCCTATGTTAAATAATGCTAGCCCTAAAATTCAGACTGATAATTCAATTGCGACCGGCAAAAGATCTGCGTTTGGGTCGTGGTCAGGAAAAAGATCAGAAAATTCCAAAAATTCAAATCCGCAGATATCGAAAGAAATATTTCATTGTAGTCACTGCCCGAGAAATAAAAGATCCGTAATGGACGATGGCTATGGAGATAGTTTTATTGATGATGTGTCCTTGGCAAAAAGACCGGCATTTAGTTCATGGTCCGGTAAAAGATCGTTTATGAACAACAAAAGACCGGCATTTAGTTCTTGGTCCGGTAAGAGATCGCTTGTCAACACAAAAAGACCGGCATTTAGTTCTTGGTCCGGTAAGAGATCGCTTGTCAATACAAAAAGACCGGCATTTAGTTCTTGGTCGGGAAAACGATCAATTTATGATTTCATCTTACCTTCAAAAAGACCGGCATTCAGCGTGTGGTCAGGAAAACGTTTGTTTGATGGTGGCGACCCCGACAAAAGACCTGCTTTTGACTCATTGTCAGGAAAAGAATCTTCAGCTGAAGATATTTACGCTTCGAAACGACCTGCTTTTAGTTCATGGTCAGGTAAAAAGAAGAGGTCGATTTATTTAGGATTTCAAGCCATCAAACGACCTGCATTTTCATCTTGGTCTGGGAAACGATCTTCAGGCAATGTCATGTTAGCTTCAAAAAGACCAGCTTTTAGTTCTTGGTCGGGGAAAAGGTCAGCAGATGAGGGGAATGCGCCGTCAAAAAGGCCAGCGTTTAGTTCTTGGTCAGGGAAAAGAGGTTTAGAAGACAAAGTCGAGGCCTCAAAAAGACCTGCTTTTAGCTCCTGGTCAGGAAAAAGATCTGAAAGCTCAAACAATGAAATACCTTCATCAAAGAGACCTGCATTTAGTTCTTGGTCAGGGAAAAGAGCTGCAGAAAATGGAATTGAGGCCTCAAAAAGGCCTGCCTTTAGCTCCTGGTCAGGAAAAAGATCATCAAATGATGACGACGTTGAGGCTGCAAAACGTCCTGCTTTCAGTTCTTGGTCTGGAAAACGATCTGTAACTGATGGGGATGTTGTAACTTCAAACGACAAAAGACCCGCATTCAGCTCATGGTCAGGCAAACGGTCAATCAATGATAATGTTATAGAGTCAAAGCGGCCAGCCTTTAGCTCTTGGTCAGGAAAAAGAAGTGCAACTCATGGTGATGATGATACTATCTTGAATTCGAAGAGGCCGGCTTTTAGCTCTTGGTCTGGAAAGAGATCAATGGATGATGAAACTGGGATGCCCTCAAAACGACCGGCTTTTAGTTCGTGGTCCGGGAAAAGATCTACAAATTATATAGATAGCGACTTGATTTCAAAAAGACCAGCGTTCAGCTCTTGGTCGGGTAAAAGAGCTGATGATGAAGAGATAAGTTCATCAAAACGGCCTGCTTTTAGCTCTTGGTCGGGCAAAAGAGCAATGGATGAAGATGCATTATCAACATCAAAACGACCAGCTTTTAGTTCCTGGTCGGGCAAAAGATCAGTCGACGGCGACGCATTATCAACGGCAAAAAGGCCTGCCTTTAGCTCCTGGTCGGGAAAAAGATCAGAAAATGACGACGCATTATTAACATCTAAACGACCAGCTTTCAGTTCCTGGTCGGGGAAAAGATCAGAAAATGACGACGCATTATTAACATCTAAACGACCAGCTTTCAGTTCCTGGTCGGGGAAAAGATCAGTAGATGGCGTTAAAGTATTATCAAAGCGACCAGCCTTTAGCTCCTGGTCGGGCAAGAAATCAGGAGATGACGACGCATTATTAAACTCTAAACGGCCAGCATTTAGTTCTTGGTCGGGCAAAAGATCAATGGATGATCACACATTGTTATCAAAGCGACCAGCTTTCAGTTCCTGGTCGGGCAAAAGATCAGTAATTGACTATTCCGCACTATCAAAGCGTCCAGCTTTTAGTTCTTGGTCGGGCAAAAGATCAATAGATGATCATTCATTATTATCAAAGCGTCCAGCTTTTAGTTCCTGGTCGGGTAAAAGATCATTCATCGACAATTCAAAAAGGCCAGCATTTGGTTCCTGGTCTGGTAAAAGATCTTTCTGGAACAACATGGCAATTCTAAAATCACCAATTTTATCTAGTTCCTCGTCGGGTAAAAGATCGTTCAATAAAGACATGCTAACCGTATGGGATCCGTTAAAATACCTTAGTTTATACCACGAATATCAACCATGGGAAGTACACGATAGGATGACTTCAGTCAAAAGGCCGTCGTTCAGTGCTTGGTCTGGTAAACGTTCTTTATAGCAGTAAAGGGTTAATAACTTCGAATAAAAAATAATAGAGATTATTTAGATTGAAATTTCAAATATGGCTTTAGAATGTTATTATTAAAAAGTGCGAGTTAGATAAATGCGACCTATCGCCTAAAAAAGGTGTTATATAATATTGTCGGGATGAGCCAAACATTAACAAAATATATTTTAAGTTTAAAAGATTTAAAAGACAGATAATTAGACAGATGTATATCATCGGGTGAAAAAAAAAAAAACACGAAGAGATATTATTCTTCCCCTCTCCATAGCAGATAGTAACGCGTAATGATATCAAGTTTACAATCATAATAATTTGTGACGTCAGATTATCAAGCATTCAATAGAGCAGTAAAGTTAGGTGCCCCAAACGTAAACAATAACAAGTTGCTAGTGATTTCCGTTAGGGACCGGAATAATTTACGCACAATATAAGTCTCCCAATTTTGTAGTTTGAGTTGTAGGCAATACACTTTCAGTATTGAAAATATGTTTACATAAAATCTAACAGTTGCAGAAATAATAATATAAGGCTAAATTATTATGAAAATCAGGCTCCGAATAATTCTCGTTTTGTTCACACCAGCGCAATAATTTGCTCTGGTCTAAAAATAGATAGACTGTAACTTTTGATAAATTTTAGAAAATTTTACCTTTTGTTCCATAAAATATCCATATCTAGACATTATTTGATGCATGATCGAGTATTTATGAATATGTGTTTCTTTTGCCACCTAACAGCCAAATTTTAAAGGTTATTTTTTTCTATTATTTACATTGGAACGTGAGCTGTCAAGACAGGAACATGTGGTTTGCCACGTGCTTCTCAGACCTTTGTTTACGTTTGGGGCACCTAACTTTACTGCTCTATTTCACTAAAAACTAGATTCTTTTTTTTTAAAGTATCATTTAAGTATTTTTGAACATGTCTTTTGTTCAAAGATAACGAAATTGGAATCGATTGAGGGAGAGAATAAACGATTTCTTATCCTCTTGCGTTTTGGAATTCGAACTTTGTTCCCAACGCGTACTCGCAAGCTCGCGCGGCGGTTGAGAACACGTCCGGAATTCAAAAATTCTAAAGTGTAAGAATCGTATCTTATTCGATAAAAATGTATTCAAGGATTGCAGAATATTTTCACATATTTTATTGGTGTGAAATTAGGTGTAAGTGACAGCTGATTGGTAATTATAAATAATCTTTTGGTGCGCATGAATAATACAAATCCAACGTTTTTATTTTTGGGTAGAATTGTCATTCAAGCAGAAGAAGAAAGTTACAAATTATTGTGAATAGAAGCACTAACACCATACCATTTGGTTACAAATTATCTAATAACCTTACATGTAGGAGTGGAATAAACGTATTCTTTCATTTCTCTGTATTTATCAAACTCGTTATATTTTTATCGTGCAATAACACATACTCGCAAGCTCGTTGTGTTATTGGGCACGATAAAAATAACTCGTTTAATAAATACAAAGAGATGAAAGATTCGTATAATATACTGATAGGAAAAAATATCAATTACCATCCGTTTACATAATACATTATATTTTTCGTTATTGTTGTTGTTTGTATTTTTACTTTCCAATCACCGCTGTCTGAAAATAGTATAGATGTCAAGTTGAGCCAGGCACTAGAAAATGATTTTTCAGTCAATTAAATAAACGACATCGATATATCATTAACTCACTCAATCCTAGTGATGTTTGCTACTTTTCCAAATTGGAAAAAATGTATTGAAATGAGCATGATAGTTTTATTCAACTATCTTTAACAAGTAAGTACCAAAAACATTAGCTTTGATACTGTGCCTATAATTTGTCTCAGAAAAATGTATTAACCCTCTCCTTACCAACCATAGCAAAATCGTCACATTCGTTTCGATACAACCAACATTTTTCTTATTCAAATTTCTCTTGTACATCATAAAGCTTAAAGAAAATGAACGTGTGTTGAAGAACATTTTTGCTAAAGAAATCAATTTATCGCAATAACTTTCTACTATTGTGTTTGAGCGATAAAAAAAATCTATTTTTATGTTAGTTGGGTGTGAAGTTGGGGGGAAAATCCTGAATGTGGCTGGTAAGGAGAGAGTTAAATAGGCATGAGGTAAAAGTAACGCGGGTTAATTACGGATATAGTCGGTGTTAGGGTTGAGTTAGTTAAATAAAATAAATATGTGGCCTGCCGTCTCGAAACGGTGTTTTGTCAGGGTGAGACAGACACCCAAAAAAATTATTCCTAGAGTTATAAAGATTAAAAATGTAAGATTTTAGTGCGTTGAGCATGATATAGCTTTGAAAATGCCCAATAGAAGTGTGATATATTATTTTTGTTATTATTGTTATTATTATTATTATTATTATTATTATATATTATTATTATTATTATTATTATTATTATTATTATTATTATTATTATTATCATTATCATTATTATTGTTATTATTATTATTATTATTATTATTATTATTATTATTATTATTATTATTTAGTAGTAGTAGTAGTTAGTAGTAGTAGTAGTAGTAGTAGTAGTAGTAGTAGTAGTAGTAGTATAGTAGTAGTAGTAGTAGTAGTAGTACTAGTAGTAGTAGTATAGTAGTAGCAGTAGTAGTAGTAGTAGTAGTAGTAGTAGTAGTAGTAGTAGTAATAATAGTAGTAGTAGTAGTAGTAGTAGTAGTAGTAGTAGTAGTAGTAGTAGTGGTAGTAGTAGTAGTAGTAGTAGTAGTAAGAGTAGTAGTAGTAGTAGTAGTAGTAGTAGTAGTAGTAGTAGTAGTAGTAGTAGTAGTGTAGTAGTAGTAGTAGTAGTGATGTATAGTGATTATTATTATTATTATTATTATTATTATATTATTATTATTATTATTATTATTATTGTTGTTATTATTATTATTATTATTATTATTATTATTATTATTATTATTATTATTATAATTATTATTATTATTATTATTATTATTATTATTATTATTATTATTATTATTATCATTATCATTATTATTGTTATTATTAATATTTTTATTATTATTATTATTATTGTTATTATTATTATGTATAGTATAGTAGTAGTAGTAGTAGTAGTAGTAGTAGTAGTAGTAGTAGTAGTAGTAGTAGTAGTAGTACTAGTACTAGTAGTAGTAGTAGTAGTAGTAGTAGTAGTAGTAGTAGTAGTAGTAGTAGTAGTAGTAGTAGTAGTAGTAGTAGTAGTAGTAGTAGTAGTTAGTAGTAGTAGTAGTAGTAGTAGTAGTAGTAGTAGTAGTAGTAGTAGTAGTAGTAGTAGTAGTAGTCGATTTATTATTATTATTACTATTATTATTATTATTATTATTATTATTACTATTATTATCATTATTATTATTATCTTTATTATTATTATTATATTATTATTATTATTATTATTATTATTATTATTATTATTATTATTATTATTATTATTATATCTCATCATCATCATCATTATTATTATTATTATTATTATTATTATTATTATATTATTATTATATATTATTAATATTATTAATTAATTATTATTATTATTATTATTATTATATATTATTATTATTATTATTATTATTATTATATTATTATTATTATTTATTATTATTATTATTATTATTATTATTATTATTATATTATTATTTTTATTATTATTATTATATTATTATTATTATTTTTATTAATCATTAATTATCGTATTATAATATTGTCCATTGTTGTCAATCAAGCATCATATTATGGACCGCCGTCTCAAAATGTTTTCATTTCGGAGTGAAATAAATACCTAAACAAACTAGTTTTAAAATAAAGAATATTAAAAATGAAAGATTATAGGTTGTCAGGTAAACAAACTATATCCGTTTTCCGCATCTGTTAAAAAACATTTTTTCATAATTACAACAAAAATCTCATTGCGGAATTTTGTCGGACTGAACTATTTGCTAGAAATTGAGGTAATAAATACATTAATTAATTAATTAATTAATTAATTAATCAATTACTAAAATAAATAAATAAACATAATTCCCTTTATTCATGCCATACGGGAGATTTGTCTCTGGGGTCTACTCCGAAGAAAGACTGGAATAACCCAGGCGTCAGCCGCAGTGCAGCGCCGTAAATTTAGCTGAGGCGAGGTGACTTGCTAAAGTCAACACAGCGCAGCGGCAGTTGATAGAACTCAGTACCTTTCGGGTACGAAGCAAAGACCAGCCACGCTGCCCCGTGGCTACAAAACAAACCCCGACTTAAATGCGATTCTTTATGACGGAGAGTAAATACAATTTCTTACACTGGAAAAAAGATTTAGCTTTTATATAGCGCAATATCCACTAAACGTGCTCAAAGCGATCCCTGACCAACAGCAACACTTAACATAATATAGGACGGGACACAACGCCTGTTAGGCGATATTACATTTTTGCTTTCGGACAGAGACAACGCTGTTACCGGCCAGGTACTCATTTTACACCTGAGTACGATGAGAGAATGTGAGTAAAGAGCCTGTTCCAAGGACTCCACTATGCGCGGAGCGAGGCTCTAACCCAGGACCTTCCGTTCCGAAAGCGAGTGTCATACCACTAAACTTTTTTTTTTTTTTTTTTTTAGCATTATGTGCAGAGTTTAAGCAAGTTTATAATGTAAAACCCTACAAACTATGGAGTGATCCTCGACAATATTGGAGGTTTCCACAAGACGAAGAAGAAGAAGAAGAAGAACCGCATAGTCGCACAAAAACAAAAAGAAAACAAACTCCAACAACCATCATATCTCTTATGAGATCAATTTTCACTTCCCTCGTTGTGGGCCATTCCAGGTGCACTTGTTTACAGGTCTGTTGACCCAATTTGATTTGGGTCCAATGTTAATCAGTTTACAAAGTTTTACAAAGTTTATTTAATTAAATCTTAGACTTTCACAAATAATTCATGCAATTTGATGACAACATACATGAAAGTGAGGAGAAAAATAAATGGTAAATGGAACCAAAAAAAAATATAATGATACCATTGGTAAACCACAAATATACAACAATGATAATACCAGCAGTGCTTACAATATTACTACTACTACTACTACTACTACTACTACTACTACTACTACTACTACTACTACTACTACTACTACTACTACTACTACTAATAATAATAATAATAATAATAATAATATATAATAATAATAATAATAATAATAATAATAATAATAATAATAATAATAATAATAATAATAATAATATTAACAATAATAATATTAACAATAATAATAATAATAATAATAATAATAATAATAATAATAATAATAATAATAGTAATAATGATAGTAACAATAATATAATAATAATAATAATAATAAATAATATATAATGAATAATAATAATAATATATAATAATAATATATAATAATAATAATAATAATAATAATAATAATAATAATAATAATAATAATATATAATATATAATAATAATAATATGATAAATAAATAATAAAGATAATAATATAATGATATAATAATAATAATAATAATAATAATAATAATAATAATAATAATAATAATATATCATCATCATCATCATCATATCATCATCATCATAATAATAATAATAATAATAATAATAATAATAATAATAATAATAATAATAATAATAATAATAATAAGGAAATTCTATAAAACTAGCTCAATAAAGTTGTGTCCATCATGACCAACGTTATCCATCATTGTAATGTTTAAACAAGCCCGTAACAGTGTTCGGTTATCAGACCTGCAAATATGTGCACGTAGGCACCAATCAGTCTTATTATTATTATTATTATCATTATTATTATTATTATTATTATTATTATTATCATTATTATTATTATTATCATCATCATCATTATTATTATTATTATTATTATTATTATTATTATCATCATCATCATCATTATTATTATTATTATTATTATTATTATTATTATTATTATTATTATTATTATTATTATTATTATTATTATTATATTATTATTATCATTCTTATTCTTATTATTCTTATTATTATTATTCTTTATTATTATTATTATTATTATTCTTATTATTATTATTATTATTATTATTATTATTATTATTATTATTATTATCATCATTAATAATTGATTAAAAATTATATTTTTAACACGTAAACCCCTCCGACATAATACCGCTTAGAGGCGGTGGGTCACTATTATTTGATTATAAATTCTATTTTTAGCACATAAACCACTCCAACATAATACCGATTAGAGACGGTGGGTCACTATTATTTGATTATAAATTCTATTTTTAGCACGTAAACTACTCCAACCTAATACCGCTTAGAGGCGGTGGGTCACTATTATTTGATTATAAATTCTATTTTTAGCACGTAAACAATTCCGATATATAATACCTTTAGAATTGAACGCTGACAAATGTGAGTTTTGTACATTTATCTTTTTAAATTCTTTATCAAATGAAATTAAAAAATCAATTCATAATTATTGTTAATGCAATTTGGAACATTATAAAATTGAATAATAGATTTCAAAGAACCCATACACTAATATCTAATATCTTATTATTAAATCTCGTTAGACAATGATGAAGGAATAATGAAATAAATAAAATAAAAACTCCCCTTTATTCATTCCAGAAGGAAAATATGTTTAAGGCCTATTTCAAAGGAAGACTGGAATGTTCCAGGCGTCAGCCGCAGTGCAGCGCCTTAAACTGAACAAATGGCGAAATGACTTGATCAAGGCCGTACAGGGTAGCGGGTATTCGAACTAGGTACCTTTCGGGTACGAAGCAAAGAATGTACTGCTGAGCCACGCTGAATATCAAACTAAATCTAGAGTTTAAAATAAGCAAAGAATGATTTCAAAAATGTGATCTAGTGTCATAGATCATAGCGGCAGTCAGTCAATGCAATGTCGTTGTGTGGCTATGTAGTCTAGTGGTATGACACTCGCCTTCGGACCGGAAGGTCCTGGGTTCAAGACGCGCTCTGAGCGGCGCATAGTCGAGTCCTTGGAAAAAGGCTTTTTACTCGCATTCTCTCAACGTACTCAGGTGTCAAATTAGTACCTGACCGTTAACAGCGTTGTCTCTGTCCGCAGCAATTGTAATATCGCCTAACAGGCGTCATGTCTCGTTCTCCATGTTAAGCGTTGCTGTTGGTTAGAGACCCCCTGTAAAGCGTTTTGAGCACGTTTAGTGGATGTTGCTCTATATAAATGCTCAAGTTAATTTTTAACAAACAAAACATTAAAAAAAAAAAGATGCTGGAAATTGATGGTCACTAAGAACATCCCCTGTTAGTTAAACTGTTCGTCCCCTTGTTGAATATCTTTTGGTTATGAATGGTATTATTTCATTTGTTACCACAATTAGTGGTATTACCATTTTGTTTTGCTGGTTTCATTTACCCCTTTTTTGTTTCTATTTCATTTAAGATGATATCAAATTTTGTGAATTATTGGCGAAAGCCTAACAGTAAATAAACTTGAAAAAAAAATGAGGAAAAAAACGATTTATTTCCCAAAGGTCTTGCAAACATTCTTCTATTCTATTCTACATTTTGGTACATACCGAAGGTCCGACTGTAGCAATCGTTGACTATAGATAGTATGCAGATGACGTCACTCAGGCCTTTGTTATTGTTTTTGCCACCCGCGTTTGTGAGTTGTTCTCATTAAACTGTATTAATCAGACTATAAAAGTTCATGGTTACACAGAGTTTGTGTGTTGGTCCGTCATACTTCCGGATGGCAATGTTGTGAACTCCTTGGCCAAGCGCATTCTATCTATAGCCTGAAACAAGAACCCACTAGGACTAGTTTGACGTCATTTAAAAAAAGTTTTTGCACCGTTTAGTGAGTAGTGCTCAAGGAAACAAGTGATCCCATTGGTTGAACTATTGAATACAACCGTAGCCATCGTTAACTGAAAGCCTGACACTGACCAAAACATGACGTCAAAATGCCAGTCTTTGGCCACAAAAGAAAACAAATCGTGAGTTGTATTCAATAGTTCAACCAATGGGACCACTTGTTTCCATGAGCACTACTAACGACAGCTCACTAGGCAGTGCAAAAACAAATAATGACGTCAAAATGCCAGTCTTTTTGGGCTTCAGTGTCAGGCTATAACTTAATGATGACTACGCTTATAGCCTGACACAAGAACCCACCAGGACTTATAGTTTGACGTCATTTTTGTTTAGGTTTTTGCACCGTCTCGGGACGTAGCCATCGTAAAGTTATAGCCTGACACCGAAACCCAAAAAGACTGGCCTTTTGACGTCATTATTTGTTTTTGCACCGCCTAGTGAGCTGTCGTTAGTAGTGCTCATGGAAACAAGTGGTCCCATTGGTTGAACTATTGCATACAACTCACGATTTGTTTTCTTTTGTGGCCAAAGACTGGCATTCTGACGTCATTTTCTGGTCAGTGTCATGCTAGAACCCTCTAAGACTTATAGTTTGACGTCATTTTTTAGTTTTATGCAACGTCTAGTGAGTTGTCGTTAGTAGAGCTCAAGGAAACAAGTGGTCCCATTGGTTGACCTTTTTCATACAACTCACGATTTGTTTTCTTTTGACGCCATTTTTTTGGTCAGTGTCAGGCTTTACGTTAACGACGGCTCCGATCCGACCCACAGTTACAGTTAGTGAGTATTTATTACAATATTTCACTCACTAGTGAATGAATTGCATCACAACACTTGATGACACGATGTTGTTTACTTCGAGTGATATGCGAGTTGATACTTAAAATGACTATGGGTCGTCGGTTCACGGTTATAGATAGTATGCAGATGACGTCACTCAGGCCTTTGTTATTGTTTTTCCCATCCGCGTTTGTGAGTTGTTCTCACTAAACTGTATTAACAAGACTATAAAAGTTCATGGTTACACATAGTTTGTGTGTTGGTCCGTTATACTTCCGGATGGCAATGTTGTGAACTCCTTGGCCAAGCGCATTCTATCTATAGGTCAATATCAGAGTTATTTGAATAATAATGAGCATATTTCTATAGCGCCTTTCGTCGAACCCTCAAAGCGCTTTTTTTTTTTAAAGTACAGTGTTTACCTATCAAATATCAAAACAATTGAGAGGATAAAACGGGCATCAACAACATCATCAATACAAAAGTCACATACAATAATTTAAAATTCAATTAAGTAAATATTTTTCTGAAAAGATATGTTTTCAGGGTTTGTTTTTTTTTAAATGTATATTGAGCTCGAAAATCCCACGGAATTAGATATAAGGCATTAAAAAAAAAAAATTTTAAATAAAATTCCCCTTATTCATCCCACAGGGGAAATTTGTCTCTAGAGTCTATTACAAGGGAAGACTGGGATAACCCAGGCGCAGCCGCGGTGCAGCGCCGCAAATTGAGCTCGGGCGAAATGACTTGCTCGAGGCCACACTACAGTGCAGCGGGTAGTCGAATCGTGGCCTTCGTAAAGTTATTGCCTGATACTGACCAAAAAATGACGTCATAATGCCTGTCTTTTGCAACAAAAGAAAACAAATTGTGAGTTGAATTCAATAGTTCTACCAATGAAATAACTTGTTTCCTTGAGCTCTACTCACGACAACTTACTAGGCGGTGCAAAAAAACATTAATAATGACGTCAAACTGCCAGTCCTTTTGGATTTCAGTATCAGGCTATATAACATAACGATGGCTACGGTCGAACTCGGTACCATTCGGGTACGAAGCAAAGACCTTGCTGCTGAGCCACGCTGCCCCATAACTATAATCTATATATAGATAGAACGAAGTTGACGCCACTCAGGTCTTTGTTATTGTTTGTTTGTTTTTTTGCCATCCGCGTTTATGAGTAAAACTCACTAAACTGTAATAACCAGACTATAGATAGTATGCGCTTGTCTAAGAAGCTCATAACATTGCCATCCGGAAGTATAACGGACCAACACACAAAACTGTGTGTAACCATGAACTTTCATAGTCTGGTTAATACATTTTAGTGAGAACAACTCACAAACGCGGATGGCAAAAACAATAACAAAGGCCTGAGTGACGTCATCTTCGAACTATCTATAAACGTTTAAGGTAACACATATATTTGTGTGTTGGTCCGTTATACTTCCGGATGGCAATGTTATGAGCTTCTTAGCCAAGCGCATACTATCTATCGAAATTTGAAAATGTTCTGTGTTTGTACGTTATATCCGGCTGGCAGATGTTATGAGTTTTTTTACTTAAGCGCATATCATATATAATCCGATTGGTAGAATTGAGTGAGAACGAATGATTCAAATCACTAAAGACAACAATAATGAGTTGATGAACATCAATTTTGTTCCATCTTGAAGGAGTCAACACGTCTCATAATATATTTTAGCAAAACATAACAAAATATAAATAAAACGAAGATGAAGTCACTTAGGTCTTTGTTATTGTTATTTACCATCCATGTTTATGAGTAATTCTCACCAGACGATAAACGTTCAAAGGTTACACATAGTTTTGTGTGTTGGTCCGTTATATTTCTGGGTGGCAATTTTGTGAGTTTTTTTTAGCCTAGCGCACAGCACAGCATATATAGATAGAATGAAGTTGACGTCACTCGGTCTTTATTGTTCTTTGCCATCCGCGTTTATGAGTAATTCTCACTAAACTGCATTAACCAGACTATTAACGTTTAATATTACACATATCTTTGTGTGTTGGTTCGTTATATTTCCGGATGACAATGTTGTGAGCTTCTTGGCCAAGCGCATACTATCTATCGATAATATGCGCTTGGCTAAGAAGCTCACAACTTTGCCATCCGGAAGAATAATGTACCAACACACAAAACTTTGTGTTACCATGATCGTTTATAGTCAGGTTAATACAGCTTAGTGAGAATTACTCATAAACGCGGATGGCAAAAAACAATAACAAAGACTTGAGTCACGTCAACTTCCAACTATCAACAGAAATTAGCAAAAAAAAAACAAGTAGTTGAATTGAATGGACGTTTCAATTTGATTACCATCGAGAGAATAAATTGAAGATTCGATTTCATTTAACCACTGTTATTTATTTCTTCCAACTTTAAGAAACAATTCCATTATATCTAGTA
>NC_088371.1:13219115-13231615 GCF_034508935.2 Berghia stephanieae
TTCATATGTTTTCGAATATTTAATTGAAGCTTACATTCAATTTCACATTGTTATTTCTTACCGACTTAGAAGAGAACGATATATAACTGATTTGAGTTAAAACTACAGGAGTTTAGATTGTAAAAAGTATTGAACAAAAAATGAACATTATGCTTCGTGAGTACTTGTGAGCATTTAAATATTGTTCTTTTTAAAGCTGTTTAATTCATTTTGCTCATCATGATTTAATATTAATTAGGATGTTTTGGGGTTATCGCTACTTTTTCTTGTTTATATCAACGGTATGTCAGAACGAATACCCCCAGGCTCAACAATGGGAGCGATCTATATTCACGTTTTCGTCCAACCAGGTCATCAATCACATGATTTGTTGCTCTCCAACGACTGGATATATCTAATCAAATGTAAGCATGCTGCTTTGTTTATGAAAGTTGTAAACATACCCATGTGTCAAGCTGAATAAAGTGACCAATCGTGATGTTAGATATTTAAAAGCTGTGAATACTTTTCATAATGTGGGTCACTTTGAGCACATTTTGCAATGTGACCAATGACCTCGAGCACATGGAAAGTTAATATAGACCATGCCCATTCGGTTGTTTGCAGATGACAGTCTACTATAGATAGCATGCACTTGGCTAATAAGTTCACAACATTGCCATCCGGAAGTATAACTGGTCAACACACAAAACTGTGTGTAACCATGATCGTTTATAGTCTGGTTAATACAGTTTAGTGAGAATTACTCATAAACGCGGATGGCAAAAAAAAAAATAAAAAAATAACAAAGAACTGAGTGACGTCATCTTCGAACTATCTATACCGAAAAAAAAATCAGAGAAATACGGAGTCGTTCTACAATAGGGCCTCTCAAACCTACAAGAATGGGAAAGCGAGTGGAATAATCAATAAAAGGAGGATATTTGACAATGACTACAAAATCCACAATGAAAAATTGAAAACTGAAACGAAGGCTGACCACCTGGGCATGACAATCGACGGCGAGTTAAGATGGAATCCACATAATATTGAAAAAGCAACAAAGCCAATAACACCCTTAGATTTCTACGTCAGAACCTTTCTACATTTTTTTGGTATGTAATCAGTCCTTTGGACCTTCGTAGTACTAATAAATAAATGATTTTGTTACATAACTGTGGCATAACTATTTCAATAGCAGGATGCATAGGCAGATTCTTAGGATTACAGGACTTAAATCTCTCCTTACTGACTAGTTCATGGATTTTCCTCAAAACGGCATTAGTACACAATATAAGATAGTATTTTAAAACTCTACTCAAAGGGGATTAGAACATACTATCTATATAATTTTGTTCAGTTCTTATAACTAAAACATAAAATGCCTTCAAAGTTTGTGAGGTACGAAAGGCATCTCAATGAGAAAAATGTTGATGTCATCGTAACGAACGTGACGAATTTCCTATGGTTGGTAAGGAGAGTGTTACAAGACCTAGGGTGGATGATCTTTATTGACAACCAGAAGGCTGACCACCTGGGCATGACAATCGACGACAAGTTAAGATGGAATCCACATAATATTGAAAAGATATGCAACAAAGCCAATAACACTCTTAGATTTCTACGTCAGAACCTTTCTACATTTTTTGTTGTATGTAACCAGTCCTTTGGACCTTCGTAGTACTAATAATGATTATGTTCCATAACTGCGGCATAACTATTTCAATAGCAGGATGTATAGACAGATTCTTCGGAGTAGAGAACTTAAAAGACCTAGGGTGGATGATCTTTATTGACGACCAGAAGGCTGACTACCTGGGCATAACAATAGACGGCGAGTTAAGATGGAACCCATATATGTGACCCATCGTACCAAAACGGTATTATGTCGGGATGAACCAGATCCTAAAAAGCCAAATAGAAGCTAAACTGGTCAAAAATTTGAGTTATTGCTATTTAGCATTCAAAGATACAATATTCATATTCTACAATAATACATACAAACTCACGGATATTTCTGGAATAATTTCAATTTTCAGCACCTTAATCATTCCGACAAAATACCGTTTTGAGACGAGGGGTCACATATTGAAAAGATATACAACAAAGCCAGCCAATAACACCCTTAGATTTCTACGTCAGAACCTATCATCATGACCCACAAGAGTGAAAGAAGAGTGCTACAAACTATTTGTGAGAGCTGTTTTAGAATATAGCATCAGCATAATATGGGATCCGATTACATCAAACACCGATCAATAAGATAGTAAATAATAAATTATGAAATTGAGCTTTGTATAGCGCATTATCCACTAAATGTGCTCAAAGCACTTTACAAGAGGTCCCTGGTCAACAGCAACATTTAACATGTACGACGGAACATGCCGCCTGTTAGGCGATATTACAATTTTTCGGACAAAGACAACGCTGTTAACGTCCGGGTACTCATTTTACACCTGAGTACGGTGAGAGAAAGTGAGTAAATAGCCTTTTCCAAGGACTCAACTATGCGCCGAGCGAGGCTCGAACTCAGGACCTTCCGATCCGAAAGCGAGTGTCATACCACAAGACCACATAGCCGCACAGTATGAGTATAAGATAGAAGTATAAGATAGAATTGATTCAAAGAAGAGCCTGTCGATTTGTCTGTAATGACTACACTTGCGACAACACAGTGTAAAAGACATGATGAAGCATTTAAACTGGACCCCATTTATAGAACGAAGAAAGACGCAAAAGTTCAATATTATGTTGGTCGTGGGCCGACAGCAGGGAACCACTACCATCCCAAATAACACATTGAAAAGACACGGAAGAAAAGAAAATGCAAATAACGCTGCCATATTCTAAAATCAATGTACACAATCAGTCGTTCTTCCCCAGTACCATTAGCGCATGGAACAGCATTGCTGAAAATTTCAGAGCGACAAATAGCCTGACAGAACGAAGATGACGTCACTCTGGTCTTTGTTATTGTTTGTTTCTTTTTTTTTTTTAGCCATCCGCGTTCATGAGTAATTTTCACTAAACTGTATTAACTAGACTATAGATAGTTCGAAGATTACGTCACTCAGGTCTTTGTTATCGTTTTTTGCCATCCGCGTTTATGAGTAATGCTCACTGAACTGTATTAACCTGACTATAAACGTTCATGGATACACACAGTTTTGTGTGTTGGTCCGTTATACTTCCGGATTTCAATGTTATGAGCTTCTTAGCCAAGCGCATACTATCTATAAGCGTTCAAAGATGCACACATATTTTTTTGTGTTGGTCCTTTCTACTTCCGGATGGCAATGTTGTGAGCTTCTTAGCCAAGTGCATACTATCTGTAGGACGATATGTGTATCTTTGAATGCTTATAGTCTGGTTAATGCAGTTTAGTGAGAATTACTCATAAACGTGGATGGCAAAAAACAATAACAAAGACCTGAGTGACGTCAACTTCATTCTATCTATAGTAAGGTCGAGTAGTTTAAAATCAAGAGATAGTGTGCACTTGGCTAAGAAGGTCACAACATTGCCATCCGGAAATATAACGGATCAACACACAAAACTATGTGTAACCGTGAACGTTTGTTTATGCTCTGGTTAATACAGTTTAGTGAGAATTACTCTCAAACATGGCTGGCAAAAAAAAAACAATAACAAAGACCAGAGTGACGTCCTTTTCGTTCTATCTATAAAATGATACGTCAATGTCACCCCACCACACCGTGGCCTTCATAAAGTAATGGCCTGACACTGACCAAAAAATGACGTCAAAATGCCAGTCTTTGGCCACAAAAGAAAACAAATCGTGAGTTGTATTCAAAAGTTAAACCAATGGGACCACTTGTTTCCATGAGCACTACTAACGACAACTCACTTGGCCGTGCAAAAAAACAAACAAATAATGACGTCAAAATGCCAGTATTTTTGGGTTTCAGTGTCAGGCTATAGATAGAATGCGCTTGGCCAAGGAGTTCACAACATTGCCATCCGGAAGTATAACGGACCAACACACAAACTCTGTGTAACCATGAACTTTTATAGTCTGGTTAATACAGTTTAGTGAGGACAACTCACAAACGCGGATGGCAAAAACAATAACAAAGGCCTGAGTGACGTCATCTGCATACTATCTATAACTTAACGATGGCTACGACCACACCAAGTTGCGTCAATCTTCATCACGTGATTGGATTGGATGGGATCCCGTTATGGGCCAGATTTTACAACGACCCCAAAGAATGACAATAGAATTAATAGCAATTTGAACGAAGCAACCAGATATTAGAAGATATTAAAGCTTTTTGAAACATGTTATCATCAAAATAACTATTGTGTTGTTAATGGGTCTTCGAACATAATTTTTAGAACATTACTTTCTTTTTTCTCTCTCTCTCTCTTTTCCTTGTTTTGTTATTGCTCGAAATTGATTTAATTTAATACAATTATACAATTTTATCTGATTATCTTTAAATCCTGAATTATATTCTGCATTAAGATTATGATTTTAAGGGATTTGGGGATTTTGAAACCGAGGGCTGAACACCGGATCACCCTAT
Source organism: Berghia stephanieae (assembly GCF_034508935.2). Lineage (NCBI taxonomy): Eukaryota > Metazoa > Mollusca > Gastropoda > Nudibranchia > Aeolidiidae > Berghia > Berghia stephanieae. The sequence continues at coordinate 13,223,645 of NC_088371.1, forward strand.
TGATTAAAAGTGCTGTTACAAAATGGTTGTCTTTGTCCACAAAAAGTCGTTTAAAAGGAAATCTTTCCTTCTCATTGTATGTCCCGACTACAACAATTGATCCATTTATTTGATGAAAATAATAAGATGGCTTCTTTTTTATCTGTCTTTCTAATCTTTTTTTTTTCTTCTATTTTTATTTTTTATTCAGTGGACGCTTCAGTGCAATTTTAAGAGACAATTAGGCTGGGTTTTTATTTTCTTCCTTTTCATTTATTTTATTTTTTATCTCAGAGAAAGAAGTGGAGCTTGCGATGATTTTTGGAAATGAAATAATATAATAAAGCATGATTATCTCTCTTAGTTCTTCAGAGCCATAAGACCCATGGAGTCGGGGTTTATCCCGGTTTAAAAAGCGTGAAACGGACAAAAGAAATTGCTTTCTATCCTTTGGATAGGACGCTAGACTATCGCAAAGTACTTTCCGCCAGATCTAACAGACCCAGCGACCCATTTACTGCTGGGCAGACAAGGGGAAAATAATAAAATCTGGACTGCACGATGGGATCGTTCTCGGTCCCCTTGCATGGGAAGCGACTGTTCTACCAACTGAGCTATAGTTAATATGCGCTTGGATAAGAAACTCACAACATTGCCATCCGGAAGTATAACAGACCAACACACAAACCTATGTGTAACCATGAGCCTTCATTGTCTGGTTAATACAGTTTAGTGAGAATTACTCATAAACGCGGATGGCAAAAAACAATAGCAAAGATCTGAGTGACGTCATCTTCGTTCTATCTTTAGTGAGTATGCGATTGACTAAGACACTCACAACATTACCATCCGGAAGTATACCGGACCAGCACACAAATCTTTGTGTAACCTTTTATAGTCGGGTTTAGTGAGAATTACTCATAAACGCGAATATCATACCACAAGACCACAAAGCAGCACGACTCTTGCCCCATCGTTCTGTCGTGAGTTATGGCATTCTCCACACACACACACGCAAACACACACACACACACACACACACACGAGCACACACATACAATCATACACACACACACACACCAATAAGTACCTAATGTCCCTGCCCGACGGTGTCATGAGCGAGTACTGAGAACGAGTTCGAAATATAAATTTAAATAAATTAATTAAATTGAGCTTTTATATTGAGCAATATCCACGAAATGTGCTCAAAGCGCTCTACAAAGGATCCCTGACCAACAGCAACATTTAACATTTAGGACCGCACGCCTGTTAGGCGATGTTACAATTATTTTTAGACAGAGTCAACGCTGTTAACGGCCAGTTACTCATTTTATGCCTGAGTACGGTGAGAGAATGTGAGTGAAAAGCCTTTTATTCTATACGCCGAGTGAGGCTCGAACCCAGGACCTTCCGATTCTAAAGCGAGTGTCATACCACTAGACCACAGAGCCGCGGTTTCAATCGCAGAAGTGCGAGCATCTTTCTATACTGGTCCAATGACCTCACCCGAAGCGCATTTATTTGCAGGTCTGATAACCCAATTCCTTATGGGCTCATTGTTGTAATGGAAATCTCAACAAAAAAAGACTCAAAATATTATCCATTACAAAAATGTTAAACTAGGCCCATAAGCCGGTTAGGATGTCAGACCTGCATATATGCATACGTCGACCTCACCCATAGCACTCCTTTTCAAAATGAATTCTTTTTAAAAAAATATTTTAACGATTGGTTCTCGAATCTAATGATTTAACATTAATAATTATAAATGTGAACAGGACGACGTGCACTTAAATGCAGGTCTGATAACCCAATTCTTTGTGGGGTCATTCATGTAATGGGAACTAAAAAAAATTTTAAATGACGCAAAATATTGTCCTTCACAACAATGTTTAACGAGGCCCATAAGCGGATTCGGATGTCAGACCTGAATAATTGTGCGCGTCGGGTTAGGGTATCATTAGCATTACACATCAAAATCTATCTCAGTACCGAAGAAAAATAAATCTTGAACTTACTACGTTTTTAATTATTTATTTATTTACAAAGGATATTTGGGACGCCTGTAAATTTTGACAGTGGTGAGTATTGGAAGGATTTTCGAAGAGTACAGGACGGAGTTTAAAAGGAGGGTCGGATATCGTATATGAGAGAGAGAGAGAGAGAGAGAGAGAGAGAGATAGAGAGAGAGAGGAAAAGAGAGAGGGGGTGAGAGAGAGAGAGGAAAAGAGAGAGGGGGGTGTGAGAGAGATGAAAAGAGAGAGGGGGTGAGAGAGAGGAAAAGAGAGAGGGGGAGAGAGGATGAGAGAGAGAAAGAGAGAAGAATGAGAGAGAGGAAGAGAGAAGGGTGAGAGAGAAGAAGAGAGAGAGAGAGGGAGAGAGAGAGAGAGAGGGGAAGAGAGAGAAGAGGGAGAGGAATAGAGAGGGAGAGAGAGGAGAGAGGATGGGGGAGAGAGAGGAAGAGAAAGGGAGAGAGGAAAAGAGGGAGAGAGAGAGAGAGAGAGAGAGAGAGAGAGAGAGAGAGAGAGAGAGGATAGACAAGGAGATTGTGAGAAAATCACAGAGCGGATAGAGAGACAGACAAAGTAGCAGACTGAATGAAAGAGAGAGTGAGAGAAATATGCATACACACATACACACAGAGAGAGAGAGAGAGATGGAGAGAGGCAAAGAGAGAGGGAGAGAGAGTTAGAGAGAGAGAGAGAGAGATGGGGAGATAGAAGAAGCTTGGGATATATATTGAAATAGAGATAAAGATTGAGAGAATGAGATGGAGAGAGATGGGGAGGGAGATGGAGTGAAGAGACAAAGAAAGAAAGAAAGAAAGAGAGAGCGAGAGAGAGAGAGAGAGATAAATCAGTTTAAGGAAAAACTGTCTCTCGAGACAAAGAAGCGTTTTATTTATTATTATAAGACATAAAGTTAGCTTTGTATAGCTGGCTGCGTCGATCGCTATGTCAACATATAAAAATGAAAAAAAAAATCGATACAAATGTGAAAATTATTTCATAAAGAAAAAAAAATTGAAAGAAATAAAATTCCCTTTATTCCTCCCATTGGGGATATTTTTCTCTAGGTTCTATTCAAAGAGAAGACTGGAATAACCCAGACGTGAGCCGCAGTGCATCGCCGCATATTGAGCTTGGGCGAGGTGACTTGCTCAAGGCCGCACAACGCAGAGGGGGTGTGTGTGTGTGTGTGTGGGGGGGGGTGATTGAACTCGATATCTTCCAGGTACGAAGCGAAGACCCTACCGCTGAGCCACGCTGTCCCCTAATATAAATATTAAATATTAATAATACTGCAACATTTGGTTTTCTTACAATATATAAATAAGACCAAATTACCCATTCAATACTGAGTAGACAGCGTTTTATAAATTAATTATCCGGATAATAATGTCACGGAACGGAACCCCCAACCTCCTCCCCCTCCCCTCCCCCCGTTGTTTTGTTCGTCACGACCCCTTCTACACATTCTAAGCCAGCAGTTGACCTCCAAATTGATATGAACAATAAATCATTGTCACAACATTGTCGAGATGAAGTGTTCCGTGTGATGACGACGATGGGGGCGAACATTACATTAGTGTGTGTAATGGAACCCCGTGCTTGTACCACGATCCTCTTGGAATTCTAGGTTTATTGGTTTAAATAAACTAAAGTCAATACTGCCGGGCTCGGAGAATAAATAATAATAATAATAATAATAATAAAATAATAATAATAATAATAATAATAATAATAAATAATAATAATAATAATAATAATAATAATAATAATAATAATAATAATAATAATAATAATAATAATAATAATAATATAATAATAATAATAATAATAATAATGCTGAAAACTTATATAGCGCTATAACTCCGAGACACCAGACTCTAAGCGCTTGTAAAAAAAACAAGTATGTTTTTTTTTAATTGGCCAGAAAACTCGCCATTTAAATATCAGATTAAGAAATTAACCCTCTCCTTACTACTTGCATTAAAATCGTCACATTTGTTACGATACATAATATACATTTTTTAAATTCAGATTTATTTTGTACATCACATGCTTTGAAGAATGATCTTTGTTTAATTAATAAGAACATAAGGTTGATTTGTAGAGAGGTTGTTTGAGTTTAAAATATCAATTTTTCTGCTGGGTAAGTCTGCCATTTTGGGAAAATACTGAAAATCATCGGTTAGGAGAGAGTTACGGAGTGCGGCTATGTGGTCTTGTGGTATGACACTCGCTTTCGGATCGGAAGGTCCTGGGTTCGAGCATCGCGCTCGGCACATAGTTGAGTCCTTGGAAAAGGCTCTTTTCTCACATTCTCTCACCGTACTCAGGTCTAAAATGAGTACCTGGTCGTTAACAGCGTTGTCTTTGTCCGAAAAATTGTAATATCGCCTAACAGGCCTAACGTCCCGTCCTACATGTTAAATGTTGCTGTTGACCAGGGACCCCTTGTAAAGCGCTTTGAGCACGTTTAGTGGATATTGCACTATATAAAGCTCAATTTTTTTTTTTAATTTTACGGAGCAGGCACCAATGTGATATAAAGAACTGAACAAGTGTGTATGAAAGGTTCCAGACAAAGCAAGAAAGAAAAATGCAAGAAAAAAAAATAACCATCCCAAAAAAAATCATTCCGACTGATTTTTTGGGATTTTTTTTTTCTTGTATTTTTTTAGCTTTATATAGCGTAATATCCACTAAATGTGGTCAACAGCAACATTTAACATATAGTACGGAACATGCCGCCTGTTAGGCGATAATACAAATTTTCGGACAAAGACAACGCTTTTAACGGCCAGGTACTCATTTTACACCGGAGTACGGTGAGAGAATGTGAGTAAAGAGCCTTTTCCAAGGACTCAAATTTGCGCCGAACGCGAGGCTCGAATCCAGGACCTCCGATCCGAAAGCGAGTGTCATACCACTAAACCACATAGCCGTTTACCGGAAGTTTAACCCATAACCAATGTGCATAAAAATGATGGTGTCTGGTTTTGATCAAATATTGACGAAACCATGGAATTTTTGATAAAACAAACTCGATGTCTAATCAAACAAATTAGGTACACAAAATCTATATTCAGATCAATTGTAAACGCTATGCATGACTTGCTGGCGGTTGGTTTGATGGATCTGAAGCCTTAGTCGAACAGAAAAATGGATTTGCTAAATATAATAATAATAATAATAATATAATAATAATAATAATAATAATAATAATAATAATAATAATAATAATAATAATAATAATAATAATAATAATAATGATGATGATGATGATAATAAATAATAATAATAATAATAATAATAATAATAATAATAATAATAATAATAATAATAATAATAATAATAATAATAATAACAATAATAATCTGTCTTTCTATCTATTTATCCTTCTATCTATCCATCCATCTCCCTATCTATCTGTTTATCAATAAATAAATCAAATAACCTATTTGACTATCTTTCAGTCGGTTTGCGATCAATAAATCGATTTTAAAAACGCAGTTTAACTATCTATCTATCTATCTATCTATATATATATATATATATATATATATATATATATATATATATATATATATATATACATATATGTATGCGTTTATCTCATCTTTCTATCTATCTCTCTATTTATTTATCTCTCTATCTACCTATTTATCTGACTATCTATCTATCTATTTATCTATTTTTCTATCTATCTATCTATCTATCTATCTATCTATCTATCTATCTGTCTGTCTATCTATCTATCTATCTGTCTGTCTATCGTTATATATATATATATATATATATATTATATATATATATATATATTGTCTATCTCTGTATCTGTATAATAGAATAGCAATGGCGGTCATTGTAATCGATGGGTATTTAAAAGACAATAAAGAACCGAACACGTGTGTATGAAAGGTGCCAGGCAAAGCAAGAAAGTAAAATATAGAAAAATATGTTACGCTGCGATGTGTTCTTGTGGTATGACACTCGCTTTCGGATCGGAAGGTCCTGGGTTCGAGCCTCGCTCGCTCGGCGCAGTGTTGAGTCCTTGGAAAAGGCTCTTTACTCACATTCTCACACCTATATATATATATATATATATATATATATATATATATATATATATATATATATATATGTATATGTAGGTAGATAGATATATACGTATATAGATAGAAAGTTAAATTGCTTTTCTGGGTGATGAGTTTTAGTGCATAATAGATTGAAAGATAGTCAGATGGGTCACAGACGGTCTATGCTGTATTGATTAATAAATATAGAAAGATAGATCGATAGATGAATAGTCGAGGGTGGTACTGATCCATCATATTTTTTTCAATTTCTGCAACACTGATTGCGGCTATCGCCTTAGCTGGTGTTTCTTGACTCGCCATGTTAGTCAGTATTTTGTAAACAACCGGCGATTGGTTGACAAGGAAACCGTCTACATTCTTCTCATTAGGTACGGAGTGAGCAGTTAAAAATGTATTAAAACATTGCCAGTAGTCGCTCGTTTGACATGATGACAGTAGTACTGACGCGATTACATTATGTACAATAAGGGTAGTAAATTATTGACGAAATATAACTGTAATTACTCACCCAATCGTCCGACTGTTTGGTTGGATGAAGACGACGTACCGTTTTGTTTACTTCTGTGACGTAACGGTTGACCTCAGTGCCCACGAGCTGTGGCGGGGAAAAAAAAGGGCGGGAAGACTTCTTACCACGTGATGAGCGGCTGTCTTATCAAGTGCTGACCTTACTGCAGGCAGAAAAGTCACTTGCTCCGATTATCTCCGCTGGCAGGTTTCCGTGTGTTGACATTTCGACTGTCGTAAAGAAACGCTCCGATAGGCAGATGCGCAGGATAAAGGTGAAAAATCCTCGTCGCCAATGTTGTGTTTTTGACGGGACACCAGAGTAATATTGTGGAATCACTCAACTCAGAAGCGTTAAGTGATAAAATGTGAGACAACAATGTATTACTGAGTATAAGTTAGATATATCCCAACAACATTGTAAGTAGAAAAAAACAGTATAAATTAACTCAAACATGGAAAGTAAGGAACAAAGAGTGCATCCTTCTCTAGGGCATGCCACTCTGATATTTGTAAGCACAAATAATAATTTAAACAATGGACTTAATGAATGATAACTAATTAAGCTGTAACTAAAGCCAATAAGTAAATAACAAAGGGGGGCAACTCTTTCTTAGCGTAACTCGAGGTGTAAGTCCAAAACAGATATATAGATAGATAGATCGATAGATAGATATATAGATGGATGGATAGACAGATAGATAGATAGATAGATAGATAGATAGATAGATAGATATAGATAGAGATATAGATCGATAGATAGATAGATAGATAGATAGATAGATAGATAGATAGATAGATAGATAGATAGATAGATAGATAGGTAGGTAGGTATATAAGTAGATAAATAGATTGATAGATAGATAGATAGATAGATAGATAGATAGATAGATAGATAGATAGATAGATAGATAGATAGATAGATAGATAGATAGATAGATAGCAGTAATAACAAAAAAGAAAGATACACACACACCGATACACAATATTCGTGTGTTGTAGTTTAAAATAAAAGATTCGAAAGGAACAACTACAGAAGTTGGAACATTAATAAAAAGAGATTTTTTGGCCAATTGCATTAAGATTTTACATTGTAAACAATCAATTTCAACCTATTATGTTCAATTTTACCGTAAAACGATTTTCACGTAGAAATCTAAAAATCAATTCAAACTGTTTGTTTGTTCGTTAGTTTGTTTGTTTTGTTGTTTTAGTATGTATGTGTGTATGCCTCTGTGTGTGTGTGTGTGTGTGTGTGTGTCTTTTTGTTGTTTATGAATGTGAATTGTTTGATAGATCGTATTTTAAAAGCATAATATAATTATGAGATTATAGACTATTGTTTCTTGTAGTAGTAATAGTAGTCGTCGTCGTCGTCG
>NC_088371.1:13236615-13241615 GCF_034508935.2 Berghia stephanieae
CGTAGAACAAGATTGGCCACACGTAGCACTTCAAGACTCGGAATCTAATCCCGAACGACATCTGTTTGTTTTTCAAAATGTTTCCCAGGTCCATGAAGGCCTGTTTGGCTTGAGTTATTCTTGCTCGTATGTCTCGGTTACATCTTCCATCTGTTGTCACTATTGAACCTAGGTATTTAAAACTTTCTACGTTGGTAAGCTGCTCGCCGTGAATCGTTATATTGCAGGTGTTGTTGTTTTCGGGGTTTTTCTGTATTACCATGCATTCTGTTTTGGTGATATTCACTTCCATTCCCTTGGCTTCACTATCTACTACCACTTTGTCAACAATCTTTTGAAGTTGGATTTCTGATGTTGCAATGAGTAATAATAATAATAATAATAATAATAATAATAATAATAATCTTTATTGTCCAAATTAAAGGCAATTCATGTGAGGTAAACAATGCTCAGTTTGGTTCATGGTATGAACATCAACACATTTACAAATACAGACACAGCCATACACGAACATACACGCTTGCACATTGTTTCTACACGTGTATACAAAAGAAATGAGCGTACATACAAACACATATACATACATACATACATACATACATACATACATACATGCAGACATACATACAAACCAGCATATCATCGTATATGCATGCCTACATTCATACATACATACATACATACATACATACATACATACATATATACATACACACAGACACACACACAGACAGATAGAACGATACGATATATTTGCTGGGACAGCAGATAACCATATTATAAATATAGTGTCTTATATTAAGAAGAAGATGGCAATGATTGTGATGATGATGATGATGATGATGATGATGATGATGATGATGATGATGATGATGATGATGATGATGATATGATAATGATGATGATGATCGATAATGATGATGATGATGATGATGATGATGATGATGATGATGATGATGATGATGATGATGATAACGACGGCGGCAATGTCGATGATGATGATTCACGACACTGCTTCTCGTTATTTTCATTGGTTGTCTCATTTTTCCACAGAAGATTTGTTAATTAATTTTATGGCGGTTGGAATGAAGGTTGTCTTATGTCGATTTGTCCGACATTTTGCTTCTAGATACCGTCTTCCGGAGCGCAGAAGTTGGAATTTTTCGTTCAGCGGATGCCTCTTTTCGTTGATAATGTTAAAAGATTTCTTCTCAACTGCATTAATATAAGTTGTGTCAAGGCTTCTAAGGTCTGTGTTAATTATTTTTGAAGCCTCTCTGAGGGTTCTATGTAGTTTGGATTTTTCTTTTGTTCCACAGCTTCCATACCACGTTGTGATGCCAAACGAAACGATACTCAATATTAATGACTTGTAGATTTGTATCATGGTCTTTCTGTTCACATTGAAAGACCTTAATTTTCTGAGTATATACAAGCGCTGGTTACATTTTTTGATGACATTGTTGGTGTGCGATTCAAATCTTAGACTGTTATCTATAATTACACCAAGGTATTTAAACGTTTCAACAGTTTCAACCGCCTGATTGTTAATTTTTGTTATTTGTCTTGCTCTTTTTCCTATTTTTCTGTGATCAAACAGTTGTTCCTTTGTTTTTGTTACATTGAGCTCTAGACAGTTATCGGCACACCATTTGCTGAATTTACTAACTTGCTCAGTGTATTTAAATTCGGAGACGGAATCATTGAGCAGGCCGAGTATTGCGGTGTCATCAGCATACTTGATGAGTTGGCAGTTATCAAAGCTAGCCACACAATCGTTTGTATAGAGGATGTAAAGTAGAGGTGAGCTTACACACCCTTGTGGGCATCCGTTTGAAAGAGTTTTTACTGATGATATATTTGAGCCTACTCTGACATGTTGGGGGCGATCGATGAGAAAGTTGTTATACCAGTTGATGAGGTAATGGGGAAGGTTTAGAGCATGCAGTTTACTAATTAATATGTTGGTTTTCATGGCATTAAAGGCAGACGAAAAATCGACGTATAGGATTCGGCAGTAGTTGGCGGGTGAAACATCCAAGTGATTTGATATTGAATGCATCACTGTGAGGAGTGCGTCTTCCACACTAAGATTTTGTTGGTAGGCAAACTGATATGGATCAAGTATGTGTTGGTCATATATAAATTGCAACAGCTCTCTTTTCAGAATCTTTTCCAGACATTTCATAATAATTGATGTTAAAGCAACAGGTCTATAATCATTCAGCTGAGTTGGTGGATTCTTTTTGGGTACTGGAATTATAGTCGATGTTTTCCATATAATTGGGATTTTCTGTTCATCTATTGAACGTTGGAAAATAGGCAAGAAAGGGACAGCTAGTTGGTTGTTACAGTTTGAAATGAGTTCCCCACTAAGTCCATCTGGACCTGGTGCTTTTTTCTTTTTACATAATTTAAGAACATTGATGACCGCCTCTTCTTCGATTTCTGGCGGAGGAGACGTATTTTTTGTTATGATATTAATTTTTGAAAGTACGTTGTCAATGGTGTCGAATCGACAGTAAAACTTATTTAATTCCTCGATATTCATATGTGTGTCATTGTTAAAATCTGTCTTTTTGTTGTTAACGCCACCCATTTCTTTAATCATCCTCCACGCCTGCGATGCATTTGAATTTTTAAGGTTTGTTTCCATTTTATCTTTATATTTACGTTTTTCTTCATAAATTACCCTCTTTAATTGTTTTTCTGCCTCGTGCTGCTTGTTTTTGTCCCCACTCATATGAGCGATTTTCTTCATATTTATAAATAACTTAACTCGTTTGTTGACCCAAGGTTTGTTGTTGTTAAATATTTTAATCCTTTTAGTGTCCACGCACAAATCACAACAGAAATGAATATAAGACGTGACAACATCAACCCACTCGTCCAGTGACATGTTATCAGACATGAGTTCATCCCATATTGTGCAGTCAAAACAACCTTGGAGTTTGTTTATATTTTCTGTTGACCAAAGACGAGTTTCTTTCACAATCGCTTTATGTTGTCTTAATTTAGTTTTGTAGGTTGGAATCAACAACACACTATTGTGATCTGAATTTCCTATTTTTACTTTTTGAACGCTTCTGTATGAATTTTTTATATTTGTATAGCACAGATCCAGGGTTTTATCTCGTCTGGTAGGAACAGAGACGTGTTGATAAAAAGAATTTATAGGAGGGCAGTGATTGAAATCACCAAGAATTATTACGGGGGCATCAGGATGTTTTCTTAAAAAATTAAATGATTCCTCCTCAATTACCGTAAAGCTGTGTTAGCATTCGCATCAGGAGGGACGTACACAGCAATGACATAAATAAGTGGGAATTCCCGAGGTAAATAGTGGGGTCTAAGAGAGAGGGAAATGAGCTCGATGTCCTTTTCACATAATGAACGTGTAGTTCGACAGCTTTTGCACCAGTTTTTGTTGACATACACACAAATACCACCACCTTTTTGTTTTCCTGTCATTGAGCTATCTCTGTCACGCCTATGTATTATGAAATTTTCCAATTCTACACTTTTATCTGTATCTAAGTCTGAAAGCCATGACTCTGTAAAACACAGTATGCTTGAGTTTTCATAATCAGGATCAAATTTACACAACGCGCTAATATTGTCCGCTTTGTTTCTGATAGATCGAACGTTTGAAAGTATAATCATAGGTAGTGGTACTTTACCAGTTCTTCGAATTCTTTGCTTGACGCCTCCACGTTTTCCTCTTTTTCTTTTCTTGATTGAAACAATAAAACCTTTTCGATCATTTGTTTTGATTGTTGTTTGTCCAATATCAAGCAATTCGTTTTTTGTGTAGACGACGGTCGCCATATTGTTTTTATTTCGAACACAACAACATTGTTCACTCGTAGTAACTTTTCATGCTCTACACATTATTGAAATAGGTACCACAAATAGAAATATTTAAATATAGTCATACCTGTATTCCAATTACAAATAATAAGTCCATATACAAAAACGATGGCAGATAATAACACAAGAATACAAACTTTTACTGATGAACAACAGAGCAATGAAAAACCAAGCGTCGCCATTGAGCGCCACCGGAAAAAAAAAATAAATAAATAAAAAAAAAAAAAAAAAAAAAAAAAAAAAAGTACCGTATCGTCTGCGTTTCTTATATTATTTATGTTGTGACCTCCTACTTTTATTCCCTCCATATTATTTATGCCCCTCATGATTGTTTCTTGGTATAGATTAAACAGATCTGGTGAGGCAACACACCCTTGACGGACTCCTTTCTTAATAGGAATGGAATTTCCTGTAGAGTTTCCGATTTTGATAGATGCCTGCTGGGTGTAGTATAATGTTTGCATGAGTCTGAGGTCTTTCTCATCAGCGCCAATGGAGTGCAGTTGTTTTAGTATTTCTTCGTGGCGTACTCTATCAAAAGCTTTTTTGTAGTCGACAAAACAGAGGTATAGTGGGGTCTGAACCTGTATAGCTCTTTCACTTAAAACACGGAGGAGGTATATTGCGTTCCTTGTCCCTCTGTCAGGTTGGAATCCATATTGTTCTTCTGCGATTTCGGGGTTAATCTTATTCCTTAGCCTGTTGATAATTATACGCAACAGTATTTTGTTGATGTGACTTATTAAACTTATAGTTCTAAAATTTTCGCATCTGACTGCACCTGCTTTCTTTGGTATTGCTATGAAAATAGAGTTACAGAGATCTTCTGGAATTTTCCAGTATTGTATTATTGTTGAATAATATGTGAAGTTCATCAATTGCTAGATCTCCTAGGCTTTTTAATACCTCTACAGATATTTCATCAGGGCCTGCTGCTTTACCATCCTTCATTCGTTCCATGGCATGTTCAATTTCACTTTTGGTGATGTTTGGTCCGCTTAATGGTTCTTTGAATTTCAGTGGTGGTTCATTTCTATTTGGATCATTGTACAGTTCGCCTATGTATTCTACCCATCGGCTTTCTATATGTTGTTCTTCAAATAGCAGTTCCCCTTGTTTGTTTTGGATAC
>NC_088371.1:13244115-13246615 GCF_034508935.2 Berghia stephanieae
CCCGTAATTCATTTTGATTATCAGACCTGTAATAAAGTATACGTCAGTTATTATTTACCTCATGTCATGCATTTACATTTATTAAATGTTTAAAAACAAAAATGACGTAAGTGAATTTTTTTTTTTTTTGGATGTAGATATTGTGTGTAAATTTTCAAATTTGATTCCATAGCTTAGCATGCTTTCCAATGTTAATAATGATTTAACTAGATAAATCGCACAAAAATTTAATGTATTGGTTTCTCTAATTCTCTTTCTTAATATTCGTGACCCAAGGTCTAAAAACGGTATTATGTCAAGATAATTTAAATGCTGAGAATCACATTTTTAGACCAAGACCAATTGTGTTTGTTTTGTTTTACTTTTTCTTCTTGTTTTCCTTTTCTTTTCTTTTATTTTTGTTTTGTTTTGTTTTGTTTTGTTATTGTCTTTTTGTTTTTGTTTTTAATTTTAGTTGTGTTTTGTTTTCTGTATTGGTCTTTTTTTCGTTTTGGTTTGTTATTTTCGTTGTGAGTGTGTGTGTGGGTATGTGTGTGTATGTGTGTGTATGTGTGTGTATGTGTGTGTGTTGTCCACAATGAAGACTCAATCTATCTTAAATTTTAGTCTATAGAAGGAACGTAATTGACTTCACCCAGATTTTAAAATCATTTTTAGACAGCCTGTTAGTTAATAGTACTCACTTACTTAAATCAATCTGATTATACACGTTACAGGTTACACAAAATTGTGTGAGTTGACAAGTTTAATTAGGCTGGCGGATGTTGTGCGTATTTTACCAAAATGCATATCATCAATAAAATTCAATTTTGAGTACCTTACTCATCCGGGCAACATACCAGTTTGACCATGTGGGCCACATTATGACATTTCATCCATTATTAATTCTGTATCGAATTAATTTCTACATAATAGATTCTGTGCGTTAAGTTTATAAAATCAAAACAGCGTTAAGCGGAGTATAGATAGAATGACGTTTACGTCACTCGGGTCTTTGTTAATGTTTTCCCATCCAAGTTTATGAGTAATTCTCACTAAACTATAGAAAGAATGCACTTGGCTAAGAAGTTCACAACATTGCCATCCGGAAGTATAACGGAGCAACACACAAAACTGTGTGTAACCATGAATTTTTATAGATAGTTCGAAGATGACGTCACTCATGTCTTTGTTATTGTTTTTTGCCATCCGCGTTTATGAGTAATGCTCACTGAACTGTATTAACCCGACTATAAACGTTCATGGATACACACAGTTTTGTGTGTTGGTCCGTTTTACTTCCGGATGGCAATGTTATGAGCTTCTTAGTCAAGCGCGTACTATCTATAGTCTGGTTAATACAGTTCAGTGAGAATCACTCACAAACGCGGATGGCAAAATATAATAACAAAGGCTTGAGTGACGTCATCTTCATTCTATCTATATCATCCAGACTATAGATAGATTCAAGATGACGTCACTCAGGTCTTTGTTATTATTTATTGCCATCCGCGTTTATGAGTAATGCTCACTGAAAGGTATTAACCTGACTATAAACGTTCATGGATACACACAGTTGTGTGTGTTGGTCCGTTATACTTCCGGATGGCAATGTTATGAGCTTCTTAGCCAAGCGCATACTATCTATAACTGACAATACACAAAACTTTGTGTAACCAAATCGTTTATAGTCAGGTTAATACAGTTTAGTGAGAATTACTCATAAACGCGGATGGCAAAATATAATAATAAAGACCTGAGTGACGTCAACTTCGAACTATCTGTAAACGTTCAAGGTTATATATATATATATAATATATATATATATATATATATATATATATATATATATATATATTTATACAATATATATAGGCTTTTAGTTTCTTTTAAAACTCACAACATCCGCCAGTCGGTTATAACGTACCAACGCACAAAAGTATTTGTAACCTGAAAAAATTGCAGTCTGATCAATACAATTTAGTGAGAACTATTAATAAAAATGGCTGGCTAAAAGCAATTGATAGAATGCGCTTGGCCAAGGAGTTCACAACATTGCCATCCGGAAGTTTTACGGACCAACACACAAACTCTGTGTAACCATGAACTTTTATAGTCTGGTTAATACAGTCTAGTGAGAACAACTCACAAACGCGGATGGCAAAAACAATAACAAAGGCCTGAGTGACGTCATCTTCAAACTATCTATAGATAGAATGCGCTTGGCCAAGGAGTTCACAACATTGCCATCCGGAAGTATAACGGACCAACACACAAACTCTGTGTAACCATGAACTATTATAGTCTTGTTAATACAGTTTAGTGAGAACAACTCACAAACGCGGATGGCAAAAACAATAACAAAGGCCTGAATGACGTCATCTGCATACTATCTATAGCAAAGTTGTGTACGTGACGTCAATTTCGTTCCTTCTTTTCGTTAAAATATTGTTTTTATTTTTAAAAGATTTTTTTTCTTCTAAATACCACAGAGAAAACCACATCTACAGGAAAGGAGATG
>NC_088371.1:13254115-13261615 GCF_034508935.2 Berghia stephanieae
AAGAGAAAACGATTGGGATGTAAAAAATACGAGTTCCAATTTCTTTGGAAGTGTAAATCTGCTCGTCCCGAGTACTGTGTTTGATCTTCTGGTTTCAGAGTGATGGCATCTTATTTTCAAGTCTATTAAGTTCATCCATCCTCGCTCTATTAATGTCACGCTATCCTACAAATCCGCCTATAGATAGAATGCGGCTATGTGGTCAAGTGGTATGACACTCGCTTTCGGATCGGAAGGTCCTGTGTTCGAGCCTCGCGCTCGGCGCATAACGAGTCCTTTGAAAAGGCTCTTTACTCACATACACTCACCGTACTCAGGTGTAAAATGAGTACCTGGCCGTTAACAGCAGTGTCTTTGTCCAAAAAATTGTAATATCGCCTTACGGGCGGCATGTCTCGTCCTACATGTTAAATGTTGCTGTTGACCAGGGACCGCTTGTAAAGCGCTTTGAGCACATTTATTGGATATTCCGCTATATAAAGCTCAATTTTATTTTTTCTATAGATAGTATGCGCCTGGCCCACGAAGCTCACAAAATTGCCATCCGGAAGTATAACGGACCAACACACAAAACTCTTTGTAACCATGAACTTTTATAGTCTGGTTAATAGAGTTAAGTGAGAATTACTCATGAACGGCAAAGGCATAAAAATGTTGGGAAAAAACTGGTATTAAAAAATTTGGCTAGAAGACTCGTCCTTCAAATATCGATCGATTTCAATGACCCATAATCTTTACAAAAACTCTCAAACCTGGGACTTCGCGACTTTGAGGGTTTTTGCAAAAGATGATGGGTCTTTTAAATCTATCGATATTTAAAGGACGAGTTTTCTAGCCACATTTTTTAATCCGATCCCCCCCCCCCCCCCCCCCCCCGAAAAAAAACTCACCTCATTTAAAGAATGACCAGTTATCTGGTCATATGTTTTAACTCACTCAACCCTAACACCGACTGTATCGATAGTATGCTACGGGGCTATTATTACCCCCCATGCTATTAATTACATTATTCTGAGACAGATTATAGGCATAGTATCAAAGCTAATGTTTTTAGTTTTTGCATGTCAATGGTAGTTAAATAGAACTATCTATGCACATTCTCATTTTTAATACATTTTTTTTCAATTGTGAAAAGTAGCAAGAATCTCTCTTGAGTGAGTTAATGCTATTTTTATTAGGGGGGGGGGGGGGGGGGGGGGGGGGTTCCCCCGAGTACAGCAGACAACGGGTTAATGAAAATACGTTACGCCTAAACTGTTCATAATATCTAATAATAATATTTTTATTCCAGTTTCTCCCACGTCACCACCAACGCCTACAGTGTTATAACTCACTTTTATTGAGAGATTAATGAACCTTCTAGGCAACGATGAGGAAAGTTTATAGCTTGTAATATAGCCTATATAACATATTATAACATACATATATGTCCTCACAGCCAAGCCTCTTTGTCTAAAATTCCATTATTTATAGATAATGACACTTGAAGACATTAATTATAAGACTAAGAGACGATTATGGTCATAATGATGATCGTAAAGATCCAAGTATAATATTATCATCCGATAAATCAAACGTCAAATGAGAGCGTGAAAAGAGTTACTCATTAAATGTTCGAGGGTTATTCTCAAACGCTTCATATCCTCAACAAACACGTTTGAACACCGAGCGTGTAAAAGCGAATGCTTTTTGCGAGTCATTTTGACAACCACGCGTTTCCGACTATATTTCATTAAAGATAATATGCGCTTGGCTAAGAAGCTCACAACATTGCCATCCGGAAGTATAACGGACCAACACACAAAACTGTGTGTAACCTTGAACGTTTATAGTCTGGTTGATATTGTTTAATGAATATTACTCATAAACGCGGAAAGCAAAAACAAATAACAAAAATCCAAGTCACGTCAACTTCATTCAATATATAGAGTCAGACGGGCAGAGAGGTCGTGACGTCACACTTTCAGCTTTTATATAAATATAAATAAAAAGAATATTTTCGTCGATTTAAAAAAAAATGAATAATCATGATTATCAACCTGCAGATTATTTAACAATCAAAACACAATATTCGTAAAGCGCCCTCAAAACCCTTGCACGGATATAATAATGATAATAACAATAATAATAATGATAATAATAATAATAATAATAATAATAATAATAATAATAATAATAATAATAATAATAATAATAATAATAATAATAATAATAATAATAATAATAATAATAAAATACTGCACACTTATATAGCGCCAACATCTCATGCAATATGAGCTCTAGGAGCTTTACAAAATTAAAATATATATCATTAATTAAACAATGACTACAGCTATTAAATACAGACATATTCAATATTTAAAACGCCATCAACATAGAGATACAATTTTAATCAAGCAAAGTAGTGTTTTCTAAAATAATATGTCTTTAGCCAGCTGCTTTTGAATGCCTCCAGGGATTCTGGGTGCGGCTATGTCGTCTAGTGGTATGACTCTTGCTTTCGGATCGGAAGGTCCTGGGTTCGAGCCTCGCGCTCGGCGCATAGTTGAGTCCTTGGAAAAGGCTCTTTACTGACATTCTCTCACCGTACTCAGGTGTAAAATGATACCTGGCCGTTAACAGCAGTGGCTTTGTCCGAAAAATTGTAATATCGCCTTACAGGCGGCATGTCTCGTCCTACATGTTGAAATGTTGCTGTTAACCAGGAACCCTTTGTAAAGCGCTTTGAGCACATTTAGTGGATATTGCGCTATATAAAGAACAATTTTTATTTTTTAAAAATTCTTTTGTTAAAATCTCGTAAGGTAATTTATTTCAAATGGGGGGGGGGGGGGGGCAGATGATGAAAAAGCTCTTTTATCTGCATTCAATTTGTTTTGGGGAGTGCGTGACAAGAGCACATCTGAGGCTGATCGTAAGCTCCGAACAGGGGATACCACGTACAATCGTGTCTCGTTGGTTGTTTACAAACAATAGTAATATAGATAGTATGAAATTGAAGTCACTCAAGTCTTTGTTATTGTTTTTGTCATCCGCGTTTATGAGTAATAGGCTTCAACAGTCGTGACGTCACGTCCCTCGTAATGACGCTTTTTCTAAACTATGGGAACAATTGCGGACACCCTTATAAAATACTTTTCCAACGAGCATAAACGTGTATCCAGATGAGAAAAACATTCTATATCTGATCATTGTTTTACTTTTATACATTCTGATCACATGACATGTGAAATAGTTCTAGTCAGCATGAAGAATAAAAAGTACTGATTTTCTTTGTTTAGAACCAAGCTGCTCGTTGCTGGGCGGACGGGACACCAGACTATTGAATCCTATTTTCACTAAACTGTTTATTAACCAGACTATAAACGTTCATGGTCACACATAGTTTGGTGCGTTGGTCTGTTATACTTCCGGATGGAAATGTTGTGAGCTTCTTAGCCAAGCGCATACTATCTATACCTCTTTCATTCTGGGGAAAACCCCTTTTGAGGGGAATTCCCGATTTCACTTAACAAAAGCAAAAGCGTTTCTATCATCCTTTGTAGATAGATAGAATTTAACGTAGAGTCCAGGAAATATTTTTTTTATCCGCACGTTTCCGTTTTTACTAAAAATAGATTTTGTCGCGCAATGATATCTTGACCACAATAATAAAAATAAAAGGTGAAATCGTTGATCATAGCGAGAATGATTTTACATAAGATATATTTTGATAAGAAAGGGTATAGATAGTTGGGCTTGGCTTAGAAGCTCAAAATATTGCCATCCGGAAGTGTAACGGGCCAACCCACAAAACTTCGTGAAACCATGATCATTTATAGTCAGGTTAATAAAGTTTAGTTAGAATTACTCACAAACGAGGACGGCAAAAAAAAAAACAAAACCAATAACAAAGACATGCGTGACGTCAACTTCGAACTATCTATAGATAGTATGCGCTTGGCTAAGAAGTTCACAACATTGCCATCCGGAAGTATAACGGACCAACATATGTGTAACCATGAACTTTTATAGTCTGGTTAATACAGTTTATTGAAAATCACTCACAAACTCGGATGGCAAAATATAATAACAAAGGCTTGAGTGACGTCATCTTCATTCTATCTATATGCGAGATCATTGCAGGGGTATAGTTAAAGTATACTTACTTTACTTTAGTAGTACAGCTGGGGTCAGGCGAGTCGCCTATCAGCCGATTGTTATCTTCAGTGCTTGTTACGTCTTCCTCATTGTTTTCACACTTTCTATGCTTTGGTTTTTGTATGCTGAGCGTTGCGGGGATTTGAACCATTCTGATGAGAGTTCGTATTTATATTGGCTCCATACTTTATCCAGTCTGCTTTTAAAGGCATTCATAGAGGGTGCTGTGACTATGTCGTCTGGTAAAGAGTTCCAGGCATTTACAATTCTTATGCTGAAGAAGTTTTCTCTCACTGAGGTTTTCACTGACGGTTTTTTCAGCTTCAAGCTATGTCCTCGTGTGGTCGTTTGACTTGAACTGTGTTTACAATTTCGAACTTCTTCCCAGTACACGCCCCCAGATTGAGCAGCCGCATTGGAGACATTTGAATGTCCACTCTTCCGGAGGACTCGATACATACCTGGTTTCAAAGTGATGGCATCTTATTTTTCTAGTCTAAGTATATTAGACTACCACAGTGGGCAGGGAGTTACATACTGTGTCTTCTATCCCCTTATATCTGTTTTCCAACTTACTGTCTGTCTTTGTCTTGGGATGAGATTATTTGGTTTTGTCCTTGCCCTGGCCGGAGCCCTGGCTGGGAGGGAAACAGTCAAATGCATAGTTATTGTTTTGGGAGATGATATTTTTTTCCTTGTAAATCATCTCTCTGTTATGTATTATTATATTTGTGATTTTGAATGTATAATGTAAGCATTTGAGTGTATTCCTCTTTGTTGGAATTTGTGCTTGTGTCTTGATGAGACTTATAGGTGATCTCAAACTAATTACATTGGTGGTATGCTCTTGGAATTTACATGTGACCCCTTTTTGTTCCCAGTTCCACTTTGTCTTACTTTCTCTTGGGTGCTTTAATTGTAATTGTAGAACTTTTTACTATCCCATTTTCTTCCTTTTTATTGGCTTTGATATAACCTAAATGTTTTGCAAGCGCCGTAAAACTCTTAAAAATAAACAACATAAGTATATTATGCTGGTCGTCAATAAAGAACGCCCAACCTCTCTCTTTTACGTCAAGTAATCTAATAATCAGCCCATTCATCCTGATATTAAAATAATTATGACAAGTCAATATGTAACCTATTCATTATTAGTCACGCTTCCAAGGATTTTGGAACCGGAACGCGTGACGTCACGACGTTTCTGCCCTGTTGTTATGTGCTCATTGTTGTGATGGAAATACTCTCAAACCACCGCAAAATATCGTCAATTACAACAATGTTAAATTAAGCCCACAATTTTGGATTCACTAGTCTGGTGTCACGTCGCCCAGCAACGGCGAGCAGCCTGGTTCTAAACAAATAAAATGGGTAATTTTTACTCTTCATGCTGGGTAGAACTTTTCATATGTAATGTGATCAGAATGTATAAAAGTCAAAACACTTTTATGCTTGTCGGAGAAATATTTCATAAGGGCCCCCGCCATTGTTCCGATAGTTTAGAGCCAGTTACTAAGTTACCATGCGTCATTACGAAGGAAGTGACGTCATGACTGTTGAAGCCTATTGCCGTCAGGTATCGGATCAATAAATATGTGCACGAAGAGGCAAGACTTTCGTTCTTCACCAAAATACACTTTGATGACGTCACCATTCGGTTATTACTTTGAGTTTGCAAACGAGGACACGAGCAGACGCAACCAATGATATTCGAATGAGTTGAGCATTCGTTCGTTCGAACAATAATGCCATCGTCTAAATAAGCCGACTAGACGCATAAAGAGTAAATTTACCGTTGATTATGTGTGTATTTTGTTGATTTAAACTGGTGTAAAAGTGTTCTAATCTACTCGTCTTCTCACCCACTTTGATGTGGTAATGAGAACTAACCGCCAAACTAACACAAGATGATTCTTCATCAAAACAATGATAAATCATTCATTCCTGAACCCTCTCTTTACCAACCATAGGAAAATTGTCATATTCATTACGATCTAACCAGCACTTTTATCATTCAAACTTCTTTTGTAAATCACACAATTTAAAGAAAAATGTTTTATTATAGCTAAAAAAAACGCGACACTGTGTTGTAGAGTTCATTTTGCTGATCAATATATTATGTATAGAATGTATTTGTTGCTTTTCTGTTTGGGTAAGAAAAAAACTGTTTTTGTGTTGGGTAATACGCTTCAAAATTCGTAACGTCACTTCCCTCGTAATGACGCATCGTAACTTAGTAACTGGCTCTAAACTATCGGATCAATGGCTGACGTCCTTATGAAATATTTCTCCGACGAGCATAAAAGTGTATCCAGAGGGAAAAAAAACATTATAAATCTGATCATGTTTTGACTTTTACACATTCTGATCACAGGACATATGAAAAGTTCTAGCCAGCATGAAGAATTAAATGTACCGATTTCTTCGTTTAGAACCACGATGGCCGCCGTTGCTGGGCGACGTCGTGACATCAGACTATTGAATCCAATTGTGAAATTTTGGAGAAAATTCTGAAAATGGCTGGTAAGGAAAGAGTTAACCGATTAACTGCCGTACTATGATAAAACAAGTATTTCAAAAATTGACCAGAAAACTTGTCCTTCAAATATCGACCGATTTAAATGATCTCGTTTTGGTAAATACCTTCAAACATGGGACTGCGCGAAGTCCCAGATTTGAGGGTTTTGCCAAGATGAGAGTCATTACAATCGATCGATATTTGAAAGACAAGTTTTCTGGACAAATTTTTTAACACGACGTGCGGCTATGTGGGCTTGTGGTCTGACACTCGTTTTCGGATCGGAAAGTTCTGGGTTCGAGCCTCGCTCGGCACATAGTTGAGTCCTTGAAAAAGACGCTTTACTAGCATTCTCTCACCGTACTCAGATGTAAAATGAGTACCTAGCTGTTAACAGCGTTGTCTCTGTCTCAAAAAATGTAATATCGCCTAACAGGCGTCATGTCCCGTCCTACATATTAAGTATTGCTGTTGGCCAGGGACCCTTTGTAAAGCGCCTTGAGCACGTTTAGTGGATATTGTGCTGTATAAAAGCTCAATTGTTTTCCTGATAAGACAGCCATTTTCTGATTACTGTCATTATGTGCTTCGTAACCAGTCTGACTGGCAAAAAAAGCCACGATGGATGATGATGAACCAGTCTTGTGAAAATCAGGTCGTGACAAAATGTCGTTTTCATAACGTTTTATTTATTTCCAACTTGATGGACTCACCGACAATCAAATCGATCACAGACTGACCCAACAGCGCATTAAATCAAGCAAGCATAAACAAGCCAAAACTTGAAACTCGCTTTTTGTGAGGTTTAATCACACTACAGACGAATGAGATAATGTGGTAGT
>NC_088371.1:13266615-13269115 GCF_034508935.2 Berghia stephanieae
TCAATATCATTCAAATGAATACGTGAACTTGTCTCAATCGGCATACCTGAAGCAAGACCGTCAGGCGTCAGTATCCAAAGCTTGTCGTGCTTAAACAACCACAAGTCATTTCCTACTGTCAACGCGGCGTCTAAGTTGCAAGGAACTCCCTCCCACATGTCAAATGGACCAAAAGCACCGCTCCTGTCGTTCGACATAAACTGACAATTTTTGAAAAACATGGTCGTACCATTCAAATTCCCAGCAGCGTCCAGACCGTCCTTGAAAAAATCGCCATGTTCTTGACCACCAAATATTCTGGCTTTCACAGGTGAGAACCGTGACCACGCAGAATAGTAATGATGACCCGAGAAAAAGTAAGCGTATTCGTCGACAACCCAGATAAAAGCCGCATCAGGCCAAGAGACTCGGAAATAATAGTAGCTGTTGCCCTGCCATGTTTGAGCAAAGTCCTGGTCTAAGCTGACGTATGTTGTTCCTAAGAATAAGAAAGAATATCCGCGCTCGTTGTAAGCGGCAGATATTCTTTTGCAGTTCTCGTGGTTTTCTGTCTGACTGGATGTTGTCGCCAAGAGCAGTAGTCCAAATATGGCGAGTATTCTTGAAATGGGAGAATTCATTGTTAATATTATTTATTACGTTGACGGGGATGATGTTTGTCGGTTTTGTTGATATTCTTGCTTGTCTAGTAGAAGAAAAAATATAATGAGAAGTAATAATTAATGATAATCTACTAAATATGTGGTCCCTAGCCAAGAACAAAACGTAACATGTAGGACGAGACATGACGCCTGTCAGGGGATATTTCAATTTTTACAAACTGATTACAGCAAGGTACTCATTTTATACCTGAGCACGGTTAATAACGAACTTTTTCCTTTGTTAACAGCGTTGTTTCTGTCAGGCACATAATGTAATATACATGTTACGAGTTGCTGTTGGCCAGGGACCCTTTGTAAGGCGCTTTGAGCACGTTTAGGGGATATTTGTGCTATATCCACGTTCATGCTCATGTTTGGTTATAATTATTACGTTCTGATAGATATCATAACGATTCTTATTCATATTGTGTTATGTACAAAACAAATGTAAATCTGAAAAATGCTCATTGTGTCGTTACAAATATGACGATTTCCCCATAGTTGGTAAGGAGAGGTTTAAAATCCAGATTTAAACATCAGGTTCACCGTACTATAATACCGTTTTGTGACGTTATGATACATTTTTGTTCTAATAATACTCAAATGTTTTGCGATTGGGACCGATTCGACGTTCACATATTTGCAGGTCTGATAACCAGTGGCAAGAAAGGGCTTGATTCCACGTTGTTATAATGAATAATATTCTGCGTTGTTTTGAGACAATGAGCCCAAAACAATTTGGTTTTTTAGACATGCAAATAAGTACGCGTCGGACCAATCATATTATATACAGAAAGACGTTATGCTGAACTGACTTACTGACTTAAGACCTTTCGCTTCATAATCATCCGATCGGGACGCCTCGGCTGTCTCCCTAATCATCTGTGTCATTTCCTTCTACTGTTCACGGATTATTCCGGTCAACATGGCTGACACATATTGGCACTGACCCTCCGCTCAGTGAATTGTCTTTAGCCTCATTTGTCAAATGATTTTGAAGGATGAAATTATGCTGAAAAGTTACGATTAACGTTTAAGTCGCCAGAAATATGAGGGGTTTTTTTTACTGGGGGAGGGGGGTAGAGTCGTTTTGTAAGTTTATATATTGTTTTCATGTAAAAATATTCGAAGTCTTCTGAAAAAAATACAAATACCTATTTAAAATTTTTGTCAGAAAAAAAAAACTCATCAGATTCTAGCAAAAGCAAATTCCCATGTTTGAGAGTTGTTAAGGAAGCAATTAATAAAACTTACCTTATACTTTGGACGGATAGTTCATTTATATAAGATAATGTAAGTTTTGAGTTTAATTTTATCCAGTTTGGTTGAGTGGCATGAATGATGCTGGAATATTAATCTTTTTGTAGCAATGCTCATAACTGGGAAAAATGATAATAACAAATTATGTATTTCCCCCCATAACTGTTAAATTATACTACAATTCGTTACTACAATATTCATTATACTTTAATTCTAGGAGTATTCATGTTTAAGTCTCTATCGGCATTAAAATTATGATTATGCAGGCACACAATGTGAATTTTATTTTTTAAAATATGTAGCCCAATCAGAAGAGCATCACAATCAAGCGCAAAGAGATAAGGTTCAACTAGTGTTGAGTTGGCTTATCATCATCATCATCATCATCATCATCATCATCATCATCATCATCATCATCATCATCATCATCATTATTATTATTATTATTATTATTATTATTATTATTATTATTATTATTATTATTATTACAAGTAGTAGTAGTAGTAGTAGTAGTAGTAGTAGTAGTAGTAGTAGTAGTAGTAGTAGTAGTAGTAGTAGTAGTAGTGTAATAATAATAATAATAAATGGCATTTATATAG
>NC_088371.1:13271615-13276615 GCF_034508935.2 Berghia stephanieae
AATTTCATAAGGTCTTCCTTTGATTTTAATTCTCTGTTATTTTGAAAGCTTTTTCGGTCTCGATTCAGGACAGTGTAAATTGACGTGGGTGGTCTACCTTGATATTTCTTTTGTCCAGATTAGGTGAAAAAGTACTCATGGCAGAAGTAGAGACTTGTTAATTAATCGGTACTATTTTGGCTATTTTGACAAAAATCTAAAGCCAGCATCCTAAACACGGCATTCGACACAGTCTATCTACATTCACATCAGAAGACATTAATAAGTAAATGAGTAATTCTTTTATCTAAATTGCAAAAATGTATAACGTGTTATGTCATTCATTGTTAACTAATAGGTGTTAGATGTTGTCAAATGTTCACTCCCGCATTTATTAACAATGACAGAATGAACATTCAACGTACATTTTCATTTTTCAATTAATCCTAAAATGTATCTTATTGAAAACAATATGCTAATTTCACATTTATTTTCTATTGTATTTTTGACACCTCAATATGATAATTGTTTGGGGTCTTTTTAATTAGAAACACCCTATCACCCCTATCCTCTCACAAACTTCCCGAAACAAAAAAAAAGCAATAGAGTAATCGCCAAGTTTTATTTACTTCACTCGCCAAGTTATCAACTTGATCTGTGTTTTCATTTATTATCATATTTTAATGAAGGTTTCATAATAAACTTCAGTGCATTTCTAGTACGCTGAACTTCAGCAAATATTTCAATTCAAGGGTTATGAGATGCGTTTGCTTGTAATAATTACAATTATTGTACATTATAGTGTAAAACAAACAGATTAATTGTTGGTCTGTATAGGCCTTCAGAACCAAAGGACTCATGGAGCAGAAAGTAGCCCGGGGTTTTATGGCGTTAAGGAGCAGTTGTAATTGCTTACAATTCCTTGGATAAGACGTTTGTTTACTGAAATTATCTTCTACGAATGGGAGGGGGTGATCTGAAAAAATTCGACCGCTCTAAGGATCAGCTCCTGTCGTCCCTATGCTCTCTAGGCGAGTTTTCTACTACCTGAATTACTGCAAAACTAGAGTATTTGGTGGTGAAGAAGAAGGAGATTTTTTCATGGATGGTTTGAATGTTACAGGAAACCTGAATGGCACAATCATATTTTGTCAAAAACATGCCTTGCCCAAGTTCAGTTTGGCCTCAAATCGAATCAGTCTCGAAATACCACGAGTCTTCCAATGTTATTTCTTAGTATTTCATTATTATTATTTATTAATACTTTTATATATATATATATATATATATATATATATATATATATATATATATATATATATATATATATCAGCATTTAAACCTTCTGCGTCTGTCACTGAAACAGAAAAATATCAAATGGTTCATCAACTTTGAGGGAATCTTGAATCTTGGTTGGCAACAGCATATCGCCAACGAAGAATTCTCCAAGCGCACAAGAATGCAAAATATTATGGATGAAGTCTAGCACAGACGATGGAAATGGCAGGGTCACGTTCTCCGAATGAAGAAGTCTAGACTGCTCAACACATAACTCCCCTACGGGAAAGAGAAAGAGAGGCAGACCATTTGGCACCGGAAGAGGAGAGGAAAGAGGCTGGAAAGACATGGATTGAGTGAGCTTGCTGGCCCAGGATAGAGATGCCTGGAGGAATTTTGTTGCACCAAGATACCAAGAGGATAATATAATAATAATAATAATAATAATAATAATAATAATAATAATAATAATAATAATAATAATAATAATAATAATAATAATAATAATGTAATTTATATATATAGCGCCTGTCACATACAACATAGCTTTTTAAGCGCACAATATACGTGGTATGCAATATATATCATTTTTTTAAAACGCTCTTTACAACATTTAAAGGATGAGAATAATGAATATTTATATATAAATTAGGGTAAATAGGTTCTATGAGGTGACACTACAAAATAATCTAATTAAACCTAAGAAGATTGCTTATCCATTCTTTTTCATGTTATCTTTTATTTTTTTAAAATAAATAAATAAATCCCCAAATGGTCCTTTCTACATACCATCTAAATATAACAGAAAGAAATGACTTTTTGATTTTCTTTTATAAACTGCCTAAGAATCAGTGAAGCGAGAGGGCAGATTGAATGACAAAGAAGTCCACATTGTTGGAGCTGCGCAATATGAGATTCTGTCTTTTAATTTTGTGTTCCCCCTTTTTGTGGTGCGCAAAAGATGCTGATCACAAGATCTTAAATTACGAGATGGGATATGATCATTAATAAAATCTTTCAGATGCAAAGGTGAGCAATCGTTTAAAAGAGAGCATTGGAATTGTATAATCAATTCTAGCGTTAACAGGCAACTAGTTCATAAAACATTACGGCTATGTTCTACTTATTCTTCTTCATAACAATTCGTGCGGCTTGTTTTTAGTAAAAGTTGTGGTTTCTTGAAAAGATCGTCAGGCAGATTAAAAAATAATGAATCACAATAGCAAGTCTAATAATAATAATAATAATGAATAATGAATGAATTTATATAGCGCCTAGATCCACAATGTGCTCAGAGGCGCTTTACAATGCAAATAAAACACAACAATAAATTGATAATTTAAGCATAAAACCTATCATATTGGAATAGCATTAATCAATTTGTAATTTAATTAATTTAAAGTCTATAAAATATAAAATAATAGATTAATGTTTGAATGGACATTTGGGTTGAAATATTTGACAATTGGGCATTTTTTCGTAAATGGAGATAAAGAATTTTGTAAAATTAGGATGCATGGTTTTCCATGGCCAGTTTACAATCAAAATAAATGCCGAGATTACGGAATTTGTCCGAAAAAGGAATAATCTCAATTTGGGCTGAATTGCTGTTATCTACGGCCCCTTGTAAAGAGATTTGAGCACATTTAGTGGATATTGCCCTATATAAAAGCTAAAGATTTGTGTGTGGGGGGGGGGGGTCTTTATTTTCTTTTAAATCTTGCTTATATATGTTTCTCTTTATAAATCTACGAGAACTTTCTTTGTTAACCAAAATTGATTTTAATTGGTTATTTTTAGGTCACTCTGTTTTGCATACTTATCTTCGTTAAATTATGCGCAATGATCAATTATGACAGTGTTAATCTATTCTATTGTTAATAATGAAATAATGGTAGAACAAGATCAAACAGTTCAAGTCGAAGACCACCAAAAGGACTATAGATAGCTTGACTCTGAAATTGTTATACATTGTTATTTTTTCTCATTTTGTAATAATCAACAAACTGCCTCACATTGTCACTTCCTCACGTATAGATTGTATGCGCTTGGCTAAGAAGCTCATAACATTGCCATCCGGAAGTAAAACGGACCAACACACAAAATTGTGTGTATCCATGAACGTTTATAGTCAGGTTAATACAGTTCAGTGAGCATTACTCACAAACGCGGATGGCAGAAAACAATAACAAAGACCTGAGTGACGTCATCTTCGAACTATCTATAGATATCGACGTCTACTCTCTATTTCCGCCAAATTTATTTTAATGTGTTGTTCTGTCTGTCTGTTTGTTTGTTTCAGAGGTCGGCAGTGTTCCGTGGTAAGGTCACACCTATTAAAAAGGTCATCTCCTGCTGGGATTTCCCCTGAATTGTTTTACTCCGTAAACGATCAATGCTCGACCTAAATCAGAAAAAGAAAGTTCTCGTAGATTTATAAAAAGAAACAAATAAGCAAAATTTAAAAGAAAAAAAAAGAAAGAAAAACCCCGCATCTTTAGCTTTTATATAGGGCAAAATCCACTAAATATATATGCACATATATATATATAAACGTTTTTGTCAATATTGCGTAATGTGGCTCGTATATGAAAAGATATCAACCACTGCTGCCCTGCCTATCCCTAGATAATGAGATGGGGTTATGCAATATTTCCAATACGGGCTGTTTTCAATAACAATGATTTAATACATGTTTATCTAGATGAAGTTTTCATATAATATAATTGATCATATTGTTCTTGATTATAAGGGTTGTTAATTAAAGAGTTATATGAACCTATAGTCAGTCAGATAGCAGCTCATACGTTCATTAAATGATGAAAAGAAAAGGACAAAATCCCTGAAAAATGTTTCGATGAATGTGGGACTGCACTTGACACGTGAAAAAAAGAATAATGATGATAATTTCGACGAACAAAAACAACAACAAAAAAGAACAAATATAACCAAATTTAAATTCTGGGCTGAATTTTTATATAGTCAAATAGTAAGGCGACAACATTATTTCAAAAATAAGAATTTGGGTCGCAGGGTTTATTTATCCAAAAAAGCAAAAGCAGAACAAAACAAAACGCAAAACAAAAACAAAACACAAAGACAGAAAAATAAAAAATAACAACAGCTAAATAACAAAATAAAACAATAAAAAAACGCAAACAAAACACACACACACACTTTTTGTCTCACCCCCCCCCCTACCACCCCCCTACCCCTCACCCCCCCCCCCCCCCCCCCCCATCCTCCATCATTGTTATTGTCCTTATCACGGTAAAGAAACCGGGTTAAAACTCCTGCTCAATGGGCCTCATGGTTCTGAAGGGCTATTACTTTAATTGCCACAAAATAACAAAAAAATACATTTTTTAATTACAGACTCTCCCATGAATACACTTCAAATTTTGTTGAAAGCTTTTACACATTGAAAAAAGCTCTTTGTCTCCAATTATTGAGCAATAAAAAAATCACACAATGAATAACGAACATGTAAAATAAAAATAAAAAGTTTAAAAGAACTGAATTGAATTAATTGATGTTCAAAATCAAACAAAACAAAATAAAAATAGGAACAAAAAAAGGACAAATGTCATGAAATGGATATATCAAAAATAATTAAAGGATCTAATGAGGATTTAACGAAGGTCACGTGAAATTATACTGGTGGTGATGACAGCATCATAGCCCTTATTAATATTTTAATCTCCACCATCGGGAATAGTAATTAAAGTAATCATTTCTGTTAT
>NC_088371.1:13289115-13301615 GCF_034508935.2 Berghia stephanieae
AAAGGAGGAGGAGAAGAAGAAGAAGAAGAAGAAGAAGAAGAAGAAGAAGAAGAAGAAGAAGAAGAAGAAGAAGAAGAAGAAGAAGAAGAAGAAGAAGAAGAAGAAAGAAGAAGAAGAAGAAGAAGAAGAAGAAGAAGAAGAAGAAGAAGAGAAGAAGAAGAAGAAGAAGAAAGAGAAAGAAGAAGAAGAAGAAGAAGAAGAAGAAGAGAGAAGAAGAAGAAGAAGAAGAAGAAGAAGAAGAAGAAGAGAAGAGAAGAAGAAGAAGAAGAAGAAGAAGAAGAAGAGAAGAAGAAGAAGAAGAAGAAGGAAGAAGAAGAAGAAGAAGAAGAAGAGAAGAAGAAGAAGAAGAAGAGAAAGAAGAAGAAGAAGAAGAAGAAGAAGAAGAAGAAGAAGAAGAAGAAGAAGAAAGAAGAAGAAGAAGAAGAAGAAGAAGAAGAAGAAAGAAGAAGAGAAGAAGAGAAGAAGAAAAGAAGAAAGAAGAAGAGAAGGAAGAAGAAGAAAAGAAGAAGAAGAAGAAGAGAAGAAGAAGAAAAGAGAAGAGAAGAAGAGAAGAAGAGAAGAAGAAGAAGAAGAAGAAGAAGAGAAGAAGAAGAAGAAGAAGAAGAGAGAAGAAGAAGAAGAAGAAGAAGAGAGAGAAGAAGAAGAAGAAGAAGAAGAAGAAGAAGAAGAAGAAGAAGAAGAAGAAGAAGAAGAGAAGAGAAAGAGAAGAAGAGAGAAGAAGAAGAAGAAGAAGAAGAAGAAGAAGAGAAGAAGAAGAAGAGAAGAAGAAGAAGAAGAAGAGAAGAAGAAGAAGAAGAAGAAGAAGAAGAAGAAGAGAAGAAGAAGAAGAAGAAGAAGAAGAAAGAAGAAGAAGAGAAGAAAGAAGAAGAAAGAGAAGAAGAAGAAGAAGAAGAAGAGAAGAAGAAGAAAGAAGAAAAGAGAGAAGAAGAAGAAGAAGAAGAAGAAGAGAGAAGAAGAAGAAGAAGAAGAAGAAGAAGAAAGAAGAAGAAGAAAGAAGAAGAAGAGAAGAAGAAGAAAGAAGAAGAAGAAGAAGAAAAGAAGAAGAAGAGAAGAAGAAGAAGAGAAGGAAGAGAGAAGAAGAAGAAGAAGAAGAAGAAGAAGAAGAAGAAGAAGAAGAAGAAGAAGAAGAAGAAGAAGAAGAAGAAGAAGAAGAATGTCACGCCAAACAGAACTACCTAAAGATTCAAAACACTCATTTTACTATACTTACCTTGTACTCTTTGGACTGGACGCAGCGGAGTTATGTCTGGAGTGGAATTGAAAACGCAAGGTTGGTGAGTTTGCTCTTATGTACTTTTTTGTGGACTCAATAGTGGATTTTTTTTATAACAATTATAAGAGAAATAATTACTTTAATGACTATTCTCTATAGTGGTGATTAAAATAGTTAACAATGGCTACAATGCTGTCATCAACACCAGTAAAATTTCACATAACCTACGTTAAATCCCCTTTCATTCCTTTTAATCATTTTACATAAATATCCAGTTCATGGCGTATGTTTTCTGTTGTTCATTTGTTATTGGTTTATTTTATTTTTCTGTTTCTTCCTTTCTTTTTTTTTTTGTTTTTTTTTTTTGTTTGATATTGAAAATGAATTCATTCAATTGCAGTTCTTTTTCTATTTTTTATTTTTATTTTACATGTTCGTTATTCACTGTGTTATCTTTTTTATTGCCCTATTGGAGACAAAGAGATTTTCAGTGTTTAGAAGCTTTCAACAAAATTTGAAATGTATTCATGGAAAGGTCTGCAATTAAAAATAATTATGTATTTTTGTTATTTTATGACAAAGAAAGGGAAAATCCCTCAGAACCATGAGGTACATTGAGCTGGAGTTTAACCCGGTTTCTTCAGGTCAATAACATAATCGCACAAAGCGCTTTACAAGGGGTCCCTGACCAACAGCAACACGTAACATGTAGAACGAAACATGACCCCTGTTAGGCGATATTACATTTTTTTCGGACAGAGACAACGCTGTTAACCCCCGACCGGTCATGTACTCATTTTACACCTGAGTACGGGAAGAGAATGTGAGTAAAGAGTCTTTTCCAAGGACTCAACATATATCTCAAAATGTATCTATGTGTTTAAATAGTTGTATGTCCAGGTAATATAGTATGTATCGTCTGTAAAAAAGGTTTAATTGTTTTAACACGTTCGTGTTATTACTTATGTTTAATTGACATGATTTATATTAAATCTTCGTGTGCTCGAGGTAATTGGTCACTTTACAAAATGTGCTCAAAGTGACCCACTTAGTGAAGAGTGTTCACAGCTTTTTAAATATCTAACATCACGATTGGTCTCTTGATTCAGCTTGACACACGGGTATGTTTATAACTTTGTAAACAAAGCAGCGTGTTTACATTTGTTAGAAATATTCAATTGTTGGACAGCATCAAATCATGTGATTGACATAATAATAATAATAATAATAATAATAATAATAATAATAATAATAATAATAATAATAATAATAATAATAATAATAATAATAATAATAATCATAATAATAATAATAATAAATAATAATAATAATCATGATAATAGTTATTTGCTGAATAATGGTTTTCAGCCCAGAGCTTGTCGCGTGAAGCATTTTGCTCTTTTTTTTCTTTATTAAACATTTATTCTTTTAACTTTTTGTTTAAAACTTTCTATTCACCACAGCAGCTTGTGTGTTAGAGTACTGTATTAATTTTTTAATAAATTGAGCTGAAGCTATTCAAATTGTTTCCGTTCATACGGTTACCAGCATTTGAAGAGAGGAATACATTTAATTTTGTAGACAATGTATCTTGTTTTATATTCAGTTTTAGACTTTTAAAGTGACATTTATTCTACTTAAATCAAAGGGAATCGATAACGGTTTGGAAAAAAATAAGTTTTTACAGTTGAAATGCGCCATAATTCAATGGGTAAAGGGAGATAATTGTTTTGTTTTAAATAAGGAAATTTGATATTTATAACATTTTGGAATGGAACCCTTTTATATAGAGATAGAATGAAGTTGACGTCATTCAGGTCTTTGTTATTGTTTGCCATCCATGTGTATGAGTAATTATCACTTAACTGTTTTAACCAGACTATAAAAGTTCAAGGTTAAACATAGATTGTGTGCTGCTCCGTTATATTTTCGGATGGCAATGTTGTGAGCTTCTTCACCAAGGTGTAAACATGAATTCTTATAGTCTGGTTAATACAATTAAGTTAGAATTAGTCATAAACGTGGATGGCAAAAAAAACAATAACAAAGACCCGACTTCATTCTATTCTATTCTTCAATCTATAGATAGAATGCGCTTGGCCAAGGAGTTCACAACATTGCCATCCGGAAGTATAACGGACCAACACACAAACTCTGTGTAACCATGAACTTTTATAGTCTGGTTAATACAGTTTAGTGAGAACAACTCACAAACGCGGATGGCAAAAACAATAACAAAGGCCTGAATGACGTCATCTGCATACTATCTATATATAATGGATATCATGACTATTTCCTTCAGAGCCATTTGATCCATGGAGCCGGACGGAGTTTATCCGTAGCCCTCGTTAAGTTATTGCCTGACAATGAGACCGTAGCCATCGTTAAGTTATAATCTGACACTGAGACCTTAGCCATCGTTAAGTTATAGCCTGACACTGAGATCGTGGCCATCGTTAAGTTATAGCCTGACACTGAGACCGTAGCCATCGTAAAGTTATAGCCCGACACTGAGACCGTAGCCATTGTAAAGTTATAGCCTGACGTAGCCATTGTAAAGTTATAGCCTGACACTGCACTGAGACCTTGGTCATCATAAAGTTATAGCCTGACACTGAGACCGTAGCCATTGTAAAGTTATAGCCTGACACTGAGCAAAAAAATGACGCCAAAATGCCAGTCTTTTGCCACAAAAGAAAACAAATCGTGAGTTGTATTCAATAGTTCAACTAATGAAATAACTTGTTTTCTTGAGCTCTAATAACAACAACTCACTAGACGCTACACAAAATGTCCGTCCTATAGGGTTCTAGTGTCAGCTAAATGTTTACGATGGCTACGCTGAGACCCAAAAGGACTGGTCTTTTGACGTTACGGCTACGGTTTATCCCGGTTTCTATTGCGTGAAACGGACAATAGCAATTGTTTGTTACCCTTTGGATAGGACGCTGATCTATCGCTAAGTACTTTCCGCCAGATCTAAGAGACCCAGCTACCCAATCCCTGCTGGGTGGATAAGAGGGGGAGGGGTCAGAAAAAAAATCTCGACTGAGCTTTGAGCTTTATATAGCGCAATATCCACTAAATGTGCTCAAAGCGTTTTACAAGGGGTCCCTGGTCAACATCAACATCTAACACGTAGGACGGGACATGACGCCTGTTAGGCGATATTACAATTTTTCGGACAAAGACAACGACTGCACCCGGGATCGGACCTGATCCCTTTGCGTGTGAAGCGAGTGCTCTACCAACTGAGTTATTGGGACCCCCTTGCGACAACCTGGATTTAATTATTTCCGAGAAAAAAAAATATGTAAAAAGTATTGGTTTATGACGATGTGTATATATTTGCAGGTCTGATAACCCAAATTGTTACGGTCTCCTAATTTTTGTTATGGGAATAATCTCGAACAGATCCCAAAAAATTATTTATTACAACAATGTTAAATCAGGCCCATAAATGCATTCGCTTATCAGACCTGCAAATATATGCACCTTGGTCATTACTTATGCGGCTATGTGGTTTAGTGGTATGACACTCGCTTTCGGATAGGAAGGTGCTGGGTTCGAGCCTCGCTCGGCGCATAGTTGAGTCCTTGGAGAAGGCTCTTTACTCACATTCTCTCACCGTACTCAGGTGTAAAATGAGTACCTGGTCGTTAACAGCGTTGTCTTTGTCCGAAAAATTGTGACATCGCCAAACAGGCGTCATGTCCCGTCCTAAATGATAAATGTTGCTGTTGGCCAGGGACCACTTGTAAAGCGCTTTGAGCAATTTGAGTGGATATTGTCCTATATAAAAGCTCAAAAAAGCTCAATTATCTTTTAAATTATCATGACTGTTGTATCATGTATATGATTGTGTTGTGTTCTTAGATCACTATTTGATACGACGTATTATTCCAAGAATCAACAAACCAAATTGATACAGTAAAAGAACTTTAATTAAACAGCATAACATAAGACGCATGTGTACAGGATGACAGTTGGATACAGAATGATTCCCAACAAGGTAGCCAGTAGAACAGACGCTAGTTGTGAACGATACTACACTAGATGGGCGATACAAGTTACGATACTTGAATACAATAACTTTCATTCACAACAGGTTGTTTTTCAAGTATCGTCACATTGTTATACATAAACAATAATGTTTTCCCCTTTGATAATAATTAAGTCATTAATTTCCCTCGTAAATTGTCAAAACATATCATTAATTTATAGAGTTTCATACACATTGAAAAGGCGTGAACATGCTTTGGATCTATTGTTTATCTGATGTCCTCCGAAAAAAATAACAACATATATTTAAAATTTTGGCCAGAAAACTCGTCCTTCAAATATCGATCGATTAAAATGGTTCGCATCATGTCAAATACTCTCAAACCTGGAATTTTTCTAAACAGTCGCAGGTGTGAGAGTTTTTGGATAAGACGAAAATTATTGTAATCGATTATGTGAAGAACGAGATTTCTGGTCAAATTTATTTTAATGTGTTGTTTTGTTTTCTTGTTTGTTCAGAGATCGGAGTGTTGACATCTGTTCGTGGTGAGATCAACCCTGAATTGTTTTACTCCGTAAACGCTCAATGCTCGACCTAAATCTGAAAACAAAATACCCCCAAAACACTTGAGCTTTTATATAGCGCACTATATTTACTAAACATGCTCAAAGCGCTTTACAATTATCAACATGTTAGACGAGACATGCCGCCCATTAGGTGACCTGGGTACAGTGGGAGAATGTGAGTAAAGAGTCTTTTCCTGGGACTCAATTAATTATGAAACTCGAACCCGGGATCGTCCGATCCGAAGGTGAGTGTCTTACCACTAGACCACATAGCCGCACAAACTACATCTACTCTATACTGACAAAACGCCGTTTAACTTTTGGGTCAAATCTAAAAAGCTGAATATGAAAAAGTACGAGACAAAGCAAATAGAAAAGAAAATAAACGATAAAAAAATCATCCGAAAAAATGATCGCAACTTTAATAGCCCCAAAACCTAACCAGATATCGTCTCAAAAATGCCACCATCGTTTACCTTCGGTTTTATAATACGATTATTAAATGTTAGCGTATCCATGGATTACAATGGACTTGAAATAGTTTTTCTTTCCTTTTTTCTTCCCCTGAGAAATGGTGTTTTTAAGATACGATAGTTTTGCACGCTTCTCTCGATGTGTCAGAACAGAGAAACGTGTTTTATCTCGATCTGTAAGAACAGAGAAACGTGTTTTCTCTCGATGTGTAAGAACAGAGAAACTTGTTTTCTCTCGATGTGTAAGAACAGAGAAACTTGTTTTCTCTCGATGTGTAAGAACAGAGAAACTTGTTTTCTCTCGATGTGTAAGAACAGAGAAACTTGTATTCTCTCGATGTCTTAGAACAGAGAAACTTGTTTTATCTCGTTGTGTAAGAACAGAGAAACTTGTTTTATCTTGTTGTGTAAGAACCGAGAAACTTGTTTTATCTCGTTGTGAAAGAACAGAGAAACTTGTTTTTCAATAAAGGCATCTATTTTCACTCATATTTTATAAATCAATCCTTCAATTCAGTATTCCCCATCAGATACAATTCAGTTTCAATGCAAGGGTTTATTTTTAAGCAATTGCCAATATAACTCGTACATTAATCTGATAATGTTTCCAATTTACAAATCAAATTAAGTAAAATCAATAATAAAGCAAGGCTAACAATAATAATAATAATAATAATAATAATAATAATAATAATAATAATAATAATAATAATAATAATAATATAATAATAATAATAATAATAATAATAATAATAATAATAATAATAATAATAATAATAATAATAATAATAATAATAATAATAATAACAATAATGATAATAATAATAATAATACTATTATTATTAATAATAATGATGATGATGATGATGATGATGATGATGATGATGATGATGATGTTGATGATGATGATGATGATATACTAATAATAATAATAATAATAATAATAATAATAATAATAATAATAATAATAATAATAATAATAATAATAATAATACCAACATACATAATATTGTTTACTGAGACGATTGCTCACAAACGTGGTTTGAAAATGTACGGCAGTTTGTTTATAATTACAAAATGAGAAATAAACAATCTATAATAATGTCAGGGTCGAGCTATCTATAGATAGAATGAAGATGACGTCACTCTGGTCTTTGTTATTGCTTTTTGCCATCCGCGTTCATGAGTAATGCTCAATGAACTGCATTAACCCGACTATAAACGTTCATGGATACACACAGTTTTGTGTGTTGGTCCGTTATACTTCCGGATGGCAATGTTATGAGCTTCTTAGCCAAGCGCATACTATCTATAGTCCTTTTGGTGATCTTCTACTTGAACTGTTTGATCTTGGTCTTCCATTATTTAATCATTAATAACAACAAAATAGATTAAACTGTAATGATTAATCATTGCGCATAATTTAACTAAAATAAGTTGGTATACAAAACAGAGTGACCTAAAAATAACCAATTAAAACAACATATGGTTAACAAAGAAAGTTCTCGCGAGATTTATAAAAAGAAACAAATAAGCAAGATTTTTTTAAAACAGAAAAAAAACGGACATATAAGAACTTTAGCTTTTATACAGGGCATTGTCCACTAAACGAGCTCAAAGCGCTTTACAAAGGGTCCGTAGTTAACAGCAATACAGCTCTTTGATATTGATTTATCCAGCCATTTTTATGAGTAGTTGTCACTAACTTATATCAATAAGACTATTAACGATCAAGGTTGCACATCATTTTCTTTGTTGGCACGTTCTATCCGACTGGCGGATGTTGTGAGTTTATTCTAAACGCACAGCACCAATAGGTACAAAGTAAACACACATGGACCTAGTCAATACCTGTGGTGTACAAATACTCTTCAACAGTCGTAACGTCACTTCCTTCCTAATGACGCATGATAATTTAGTAACACTGGCTCTAAACTATCGGAACAATGGCGGACGCCCGTATGAAATATTTCTCCGGCGAGCATAAAAACGTATCCAGAGGGGGAAAAACATAAGTTTGATCATGTTTTGACTTTTACACATTCTGATGATAAGGCATATGAAAAGTTCTAGCCAGCATGAAGAATAAAAAGTAATGATTTTCTTTGTTTAGAACCAAGATGGCCGCCCTTTGCCGGGCGGCGTGACATCAGACTACTAAATCCAATTCAAGGTTACTTGACATAGTAGTTTTCCTGTAGATAGTATGCGCTTGGCTAAGAAGCTCATAACATTGCCATCTGGAAGTATAACGGACCAATACACACAACTGTGTGTATCCATGAACGTTTATAGTCAGGTTAATACAGTTCAGTGAGCATTACTCATAAACGCGGATGGCAAAAAACAATAACAAAGACCTGAGTGACGTCATCTTCGAACTATATAGATAGAATGCGCTTGGCCAAGGAGTTCACAACATTGCCATCCGGAAGTATAACGGACCAACACACAAACTCTGTGTAACCATGAACTTTTATAGTCTGGTTAATACAGTTTAGTGAGAACAAATCACAAACGCGGATGGCAAAAACAATAACAAAGGCCTGAGTGACGTCATCTGCATACTATCTATATAAACAGATTGTTTCTTCTCTTTTGGATATGACTCAAACAACAAAAAGGCGTTTCTGCTATGCAAAATGGTAAATTTAGACAATGTCATAATAGTTTGCGATCAATGGTGTCAAAGGCTGCCGACAAATCTAATGAAGACCATAAACATACCTCATCAAGAATATTTAGTTCAAGCATAGCTGTCCGTTCAATGCAAGTACTCCCACCTTATTGTCATACTCGCTAACCACACGGTTGACACACACTCAGGTAACAAAATTGTGGCGTCTCTTTTCGATGGGATTTGATGAAACAAATCAAATTTTATTTTCGATAAAAATCATTATGATGTCAAGTCAATCTCAAAATACCCGCAAATCATTTTCATGTCAATTGTAAACACCATGCAAGATTTGGTGACGATTGGTCCAGTGCTTTTGGGGCCTTACAAGAAATCGAATTTGTGACCCCTCGTAATAAAGCGGTATTAAGTCGGCATGACTAAGATGCTGAAACTGGAATTTGTATCCAGAAATATCATGCTTAAGTTTATATGCTTTATAAAAGAGAAGGAATATCATATTTTACTGTGCTAAATACCAACGTTACATATTTTTGAGCAGATTAACTATAATTTGACTTTTTAGCATCTGGTCCATCCCGACATAATACCGTTTTGAGACGAGGGGTCACATTTGATCAAATTTATAATAAAATATCCGTGCCGACATTCAAAATTGCCGCTCCAGAACTGTGTATTATTTTCAGGCAAATTGAAGAGAGGCACACATATGTGACCCGCAGTCTCAAAACGTTATAATGTCGGATGAACGAGATGCTGGAAATTGTAATAGCAGCCGCAAATATGAAGCTTGGTGTTTATTTCCACTCAATATGGTGGAGAATTAATATACTTTATCAAATTGCAATACAAATCAAAGTTGGTATTTTTTATCATTTCAATTAAAGATCTGAACAAGTGTGTATAAATCGTGCCAACTCTCTACTTTCTCAATTTTATATTTTCAAAAAATATTAATAAATAAAAAAAAGATTAAATAAATTCCCTTTATTCTTCCCTAAGGGGAATTTATTTTTTCTTTAGGGTCCATTCCAAGGGAAGACTGGAATAACCCAAGCGTCAGTCCCAGAGCCACTCTATCCCACAATTAAAAATGGAGCAACTCAAATGTCTTCCTCCTCACCCTCTCGGATTCAATGTTTGTGTTGTGCGATGCAAGCGATGGTTCACAGCGTATAACGCTTACCTTGTAAAGAATATAGGAATGGGCATGATCGATATAACATTTCCATGTGCACGAGGTCATTGGTCACATTGCAAAGTGTGCTCAAAATGACCCACATAGTGAAAAATTTATGAAAGCAGCGTGTTTACATTTGTTTAGAAATAGATATCCAATCGTTGGACATCAACGAACCATGTGATTGATGACTCGGCTGGACGAAAACATGAACATATAGATCGCTCCCATTAAAATTATCCCAACTATCTGGGTTCTCTGTGGTGTAATGGTAACACATCTGACCGGTAAGGGGCAGCGTGGCTCAGTGGTACGGTCTTTGCTTCGTACCCGAAAGGTACCGAGTTCAATCACCGGCCGCTGCGCTGTGTGGCCTTGAGCAAGTCACCTCGTCCTAGCTCACGTTGCGGCGCTGCTCAGCGGCTGACGCTTGGGTTATTCCAGTCTTCCCTTTGAATAGACCCTAAAGACAAATTTCCCCCTGGGGATGAATAAAGGGAATTTATTTTTTATTATTGTTTTTTTTTTCATGTATTTTTCTTTCTTGCTCTGCCCGGCACCGTTTATACACATCTGTTTAGATTCTTATCCTACGCCGGTGCCTGCTCCCTAGTTTCTAAATTTATCATTTCAATTTTACATTCACTTTTAGGATCTCGGTACATCCCGACATAATACCGTTTTGGGACGGTGGGTCACACATTATTTACATTAAGATGAACAAGAAGACATTTCAAGGATTTTGATAAAGATGGCAAAATAAAAACTGGATGGTAGCTTTTCTTAACATTTGTGGCCCCTCGTCTCAAAACGGTATTAAGTCGGGATGATTAAGATGCTTAGAATGGAATTTGTAGCCAGAAACATCATGCTTAAGTTGAGTTTATATACTTTATAGAGAAGGAATATCCTTTTTTTATGTGCAGAATACCAACATTCCATATTTTTGACCAGTTTAACTCTAATTTGACTTTTTAGCGTCTGGTCCATCCCGGCATAATACCGTTTTGAGACTAGGGGTCACATTTGAATCAAGACCACTATTTATCAACGATAGTTTTACAACTGCTATTTCAAACATATCAAATGCAATGTCAGTGACAAGAGAATTGTATTTTAGTATAGGAAAGGTAGGCAACATTTACATTTTCTTGGATTGTCAATGAACTGGTCAGATAATATACCTGCCGCTGACATGACCTTAAAGTGTTACAAGCGCCGTAAAACCCTTAAAAACATATAAAAACAGATAAGGTAAGATATGGTGATAAATAAATTCTTGTCTTGACAACCGATTTGACTATTTTTGACTAAAGTATTATTTCACACATAATCTTGTGAGCCGTGTTGCATTTGACTTCATGAAATAACCCATTGGGATAATCAGCACTAGTGCATGATTCACTTCCATTAAAATTGTTTGGTTGACCAGTTTTCCAGACCGCATACCACCAGACACTTGTTGCCTCAAACAGCTCACCATCCGCCCAGTAGAATTTGTCGTTGATTCTCTCTAACCCAACCCAAGTTGAACCAGACAATTTTTCTTTGAACACGACAAACTTTGTAATACTCCTTGGCATATAAACTACACTGTTGACATTTGTGCATCTGTTCTTAACAAAGGGATAATCATATTGACCATGTCCCACATAGATACAGACAGCAACACCATTTTTGATCACCAGCGAGAACCCTATTTTCTCGTCACAGATTGTCCTGGCGTAAAATGAGCCTGACACAGTATCAGGCAACGTGGAAACGGTTCTAACGACACCGTATCCTGGAGTACAGATTTGGAATTCTGGGTCAAAACGGACGCTGTTACATCCGGAATATTTGGACAGACATTTCTGAACACACGCCAAACGGGACCTCGAAATCCAAGTTGAGTTTCCGATTGTTTTCATTCTCAGGGCTCCTGAAATGCCTCCAATAAGGCTCCATGACGTTAATTTCAGTTCTCCGCGAACAAAAGCTGAGCCAACGAGGAAAAACTGAATGAGCAGATACACACGAAGATAAGAGCTATTGGTACAATCACTACAATATCTCATTTTCATTCTTCTTTCAAAAATCATATGACACGTTAAAATAGACAAAATCAAATGTTTTATATCTATCAAGGATTTCCACCAATTGAACGTTTGGATCATTAACTAGTATAAACTCTTCTATGGAGAAATTCAAAAATTCAGACGTCAATCCTTCTTTGGCCAGCAACGAAACAATTATGTGAGATGAGACAATGGCATTGATTCAGCATAACAACGTCATTGTCTCATCTCTCATTCATCGTGTTTTATTGATGAAGGGGGCAACCAAAAGAATTCACATTATCGGCCATCGTTGATTATATTGAAGCTTTAATTCCGTTTCCCACTATCACTTATTAAAATTTGCGACAAACCTTCTCAAAACGATTTC
>NC_088371.1:13306615-13319115 GCF_034508935.2 Berghia stephanieae
TAAACGATATGAAACCTTAAATGTTTATTGATACAATGCGTTCAGGTAAAATACTCACAACATCCGTTTGCAGGATAGAACGTAACAACACACAAAACTATGTGTAGCATTAAACGTTAATTGATTGATACAACTTAGTGAGAACAAATCATTAGAATGGATGTATCAACAACAATTTTTAAAAAGCTTTGTTGTCAATTTCTTTCCTTCTATAGATAGTATGCAGATGACGTCACTCAGGCCTTTGTTATTGTTTTTGCCATCCGCGTTTGTGAGTTGTTCTCACTAAACTGTATTAACCAGACTATAAAAGTTCATGGTTACACAGAGTTTGTGTGTTGGTCCGTTATACTTCCGGATGGCAATGTTGTGAACTCCTTGGCCAAGCGCATTCTATCTATAGTCTGATGAATGAATTTAGTGAGAATTGGCGGGGGGGGGGGGGGGGGGGGGGAGTACAAAAGGTGAAAGACATCAACTTTGTTCTCTCTGTATTGAAAAATATTTCAATAACACAGTTCATATTCGTGTACCGATAAGTCAATCTAAAAAGTTGCTCAGTTATTGGCGGAACGAAATTGACGTCACTCAGCTCTTTGTTATTGTTTTCAGTCAGCTATTTATGAGCAGTTCTCACTAAATCCTATCAATCATACTATAGATAGTATGCGCTTGGCTAAGAAATCCACAACTTTGCCATCCGGAAGTATGACGGACCATCGAACAAAACTATGTGTGACCTTGAACGTTTATAGTCTGATTAATACAGTTTAGTGTGAATTACTCATAAACGCGGATCGCAAAAAAAAAAAAAATAATAACAAAGACCTGAGTGACGTCAACTTCGTTCTTTCTATAAACGTTCAAGGTTACACATAGTCCTCATGCGTTGGTATGTTCTATCCTGCTGGCAGATGGTGTGGGTTTTTTGTTTTATTTTGGCTAAACGCACAACAGTAGTACTTAAAGAAACTATAAACACATGTGATCTTTGGTACACATTGCATCAAAAAACAAAAATACAAATGCTGCTGATTGAAGCCTGAATGAAAAGAATTTTATGGAATAGATAGAATGAAGATGATGTCACTCAGGTCTTTGTTATTGTTTTCTTTTCTTTTTTTTTTCTTTTTTTTTTTTTGCCATCCACGTTTATGAGTAATTCTCACTAAACTGTATTTACCAGACTATAACCGTTCATGATTACACATAGTTTTGTTTGTTTGTCCGTTGTACTCCGGAAGTCAAGTTAATACAGTTCAGTGAGCATTACTCATAAACGCGGATGGCAAAAAAACAATAACAAAGACCTGAGTGACGTCATCTTTGAACTATCTATACTTTCTTTTGATCGCAAGTATAGATAGTATGCGCTTGGCTAAGAATCTCACAACATTGCCATCCGGAAGTATAACGGACCAACACACAAAACTGTGTGTATCCATGAACGTTTATAGTCAGGTTAATACAGTTCAGTGAGCATTACTCATAAATGCGGATGGAAAAAAACAATAACAAAGACCTGAGTGACGTCATCTTCGAACTATCTATAGATAGTATGCAGATGACGTCACTCATGCCTTTGTTATTGTTTTTGCCATCCGCGTTTGTGAGTTGTTCTCACTAAACTGTAT
Organism: Berghia stephanieae; assembly: GCF_034508935.2. Lineage (NCBI taxonomy): Eukaryota > Metazoa > Mollusca > Gastropoda > Nudibranchia > Aeolidiidae > Berghia > Berghia stephanieae. The sequence goes on from NC_088371.1 coordinate 13,308,250, forward strand.
TAACCAGACGATAAAAGTTCATGGTTACACAGAGTTTGTGTGTTGATCCGTTATACTTCCGGATGGCAATGTTGTGAACTACTTGGCCAAGCGCATTCTATCTATATAAAGACATGATCAGGACGTTTCAGGTTACCCTTTTGACAACCAAACACAATGAGCATGATCTATATTAACTTTCCATGTGCTCGAGGCCATTGGTCACATTGCAAAATGTGTTCAAAGTGACCCAAATAGTGAAAAGTGTTCACAGCTTTTTATATATCTAACAACACGATTGGTCACTTTGTTCAGCTTGACACATGGGTGTGTTTATATTTTTCATAAACAAAGCAGCGTGTTTACATGTGTTAAGATATATCCAATCGTTGGACAACAACAAATCATGTGATTGATGACCTGGTTGGACGAAAACACGAATATAGATCGCCCCCCATTAATCAGGCATCTTACTCGACGTCTTTAATGTTTAATTAATGGGAGTGATCTATATTCATGTTTTCGTCAACTAAGTCATCAATCACATGATTTGTTGCTGTCCAACGATTGGATATTTCTTCAGAAATGTAAACACGCTGCTTTCTTTATGAAAGTTGTAAACATACTCATGTGTTATGCTCAGGAAAATGATCAATTGTGATGTTGGATATTTCTCAAATTGTGAACACTTTTCACTATGTGGGTCATTTTGAACAGAGTTTGCAATGTGACCAATGATCTCGAGCACATGGAAAGTTAAAATTGATCGCTCCCATTGTGTGAGACTGAGACTACCAGGAACAAAGCCAGTTGCAGAAGAAGCTGGCAAGAATATTAAATAAGATATCATTCACAAAGGGGAAACCAAAAACGTCCACAATATTCGTCTTTGTAAATTAAACTTTAGCTTCCATCTCATTTCAGGGTGACCCGATAGCTCAGTTGGTAGAGCACTCGCTTCACACGCAAAGGGACCGAGATCGATCCCGGGTGCCGTATAGATTTTCTATGACCCCCCCCCCCCCCCCACCCTTGTCTACCCAGCAGTAGATGGGTGGCTGGGTCTGTCAGATTTGGTGGACAGTACTTTGCGATAGACTAGCGTCCCATCCAAAGGACAACAAGCAATTGCTGTTGTCGGTTTCACGCTATAGAAACCGGGATAAACTCCAGCTCCATGGAACTACATTTCATTTTATTACTCTTATCTAATAAAGTAAGGAAGCCGAACAAATAACGCATGGATTAAAAATTGTTATTTTTTCATTGCATTGTATGCTTAGTTAAACGATATTTAGTGGAGTTACACATAAAAAGCTTTTTTTAAAAAAATTCAATAGCAACGACTCAGTTAAAATAATAAAAAGAGTATTTTGTGTTTTGTTATTATCTAGAGCTTTGACGTGACTTGCAACGTTTGATAAAGATCTGAACACCGAGGTGAACTGATTTTTTGGGATGGTATTTTTTTGTCTTGTATTTTTCTTTCTTGTTTTGTCTGGCACCTTTTATTTCATCTTGTTCAGTTCTTTATCTTACACCGGTGCCTGCTCCTTAATTTCTTAATTTGATACTTGGTAATGCAAATGTTGCTGCTCGAAGCTCGAAGAAATAAATAAACATGTCTTGTTTATTCATCTTAACTACGCCACTACCACATTATCTCATTCATCTGTAGTGTTTCATTCATCCTGTTTTGTTAATAAATAGGAAACCCGAAACGTTCATTTGATCTGGGTTTTTTTGTAATTAAATTGAAGCTTACATTCAATTTCACATTATTATTTATTAATTGGATACTTGCAACGTTTCTCAACTTCAGACTAGCCACCCTTCTCGGTGTTATCTGCACATCTTGTGTTCGGATATTTATATCAAAAGGTGAAACCCTCATAAAGTTTGCTTCATTTTTTTGTTTCTCTTTGTCCTTAGTGTACGTGTTCTATTTTCTATTTACTGTCCGTGTGTCCTCGCGTTTTTCTCTTTACTTTTAAATTCCCATGTATAAAACAGTGATGTCTTTTATTCTACTCTTGGGATGCATTTTCTACTATCCTTTTCATTTCCCTTTTCACGTACATTGTACCTTTTGATTTTCCTCTTTGATTCGTTTCTTTTAATGCTCATCTACCATTAATGTGTACTCGTTAAATCTTCCTTTTTCTCATTATACCACATTGTCGGACGAATTCCTTATCATTGTTTATGATTTTTGTTTGTTGTTTTTTTGTTTTGTTTTATGTTTGCGTAAATTTCAATTTTGTTCATCGGTTGCTATTTTCATTTGTTATTTTCTTGTTTGTTTGTTTGTTTGTTTGTTGTTTTTTTTTTTGGTTGTTTTTTTTTGTTGTTTTTTTTTTTTTGTTTTGTTTTTTTGGTGAGGTCAAGTTGTCTGTTGAAATCATCCATGCTTCTTTGGTGACCTTGTTTACTGGAAATATAACTCTCATCACTGCGACTGTCAGTCCCATTTCCCATGCTTATGATGCTTATGGCCACCGTGTTCTTTTAAATATTCCAGGTTTTGCTCATACATTTCTTTAGCTTGTTCCCTTTTTTGCTCCTCGCTTTCAGTTTCACTCTCATCACTCGAATGAAAACCATGGAGAAACGGTACGTGTCTTTTGAACCTCTTATGGCCCAACACTCTGAACAACTCTTCACTGTCTACATCGGTGCTATCGCCGTCATAGCTCTCTTCACTCTCTTCGTCACGAATTTCATGAGCGACCCAAGCTTTCAGTCGTGCCAATATCAATTCTCTCTCAAATCTTTCGTGCTTCGTCTCATTCTCATCCCCGTGTCCAAAGCGTTCATTAAGCAAATAATGAAGCAATTTAACCAGCGCCCTCTCGTGACTTTCTTCGAATTCCTCGCTCCATTCTTCACTCCAATCCTCGCTATCATCATCATCATCGAAGTCTTTCCAGTCCAGTTTGTTGAACAATTTTTCGAAACTTTTCATCTTCTGCGCATGTCTCTTTGTGATGCGAACTCCAGAACCACCATCATGTCCATCCGGGCTGCAGAGCGTATACTTTTTTAGCGTAATTTTAGAATTCGCATCAACCGGACCTTCAACCGAACCGTTTGCTGACATGTACCACATTTGATTGAATTTTACAAGAGCAATTCTTCCATCATCATCATCATCACCATTGTCCTCAAACAATCGGAAAGCAGCATCAATTTCACATGGCAGTCCAATTTTGTATAAAGAATGAGGCCCTGTCATATGATGGCCTTTGGTGTATTTGTAGTATCTACAATGATAAAGGAATATAGCCCTTGTGTTGTCAAAACTGGCAGCAGCTGTGACGCCTCCATTAAGTTTCTCACCCCAGTTGTCTTCATTATCGACCGGGCCAATCAAACCGTAGGACGAGGAATACAGAAAATTCTCTGTGTATCTGAAGAAGAAAGTTTTATGATCAAAATGAAGGGCAGCGTCCATGTCTTCTAATTCTCCCCAAAATCCTTCAGTTTTGAACGTGTTGACCTCTGTTAAATTTTCATCCAACTGGATGGTCAAGTCGTTCGAAAACAGATAGGTGTCGCCATTGTAAGCGAAGGCCGCGTCCAGGTGAAGACATGTCGAGGTCCCGCCACTGCCTTCCTCTTGACCTGCGACGTATACTAGAAAAAGTGACAAGACGAAATATAGACGTCCCATTGTGTGTACCTGGTAGGGAATAATAGTAAATGATGTCAATGGCATTGTGAACAAAGAGTCATAAGAAAATACTGGCAGCCCTAATTGGATTCAGTAGTCTGATGTCACGCCGCCCGACAACGGCGGCCATCTTGGTTCTAAACTAAGAAAATCATTACTTTTTATTCTTCATATTGGCTAGAACTTCTCATATGCCTTGTGATCAGAATGTGTAAAAGTCAAAACATGATCAAATTTATGTTTTTCCCCCCTCTAGATACGCTTTTATGCTCGCCGGAGAAATATTTCATACGGGCGTCTGCCATTGTTCCGATAGTTTAGAGCCAGTGTTACTAAGTTATCATGCATCATTAAGAAGGAAGTGACGTTACGACAGTTGAAGAGTATTCTAGTATTCTGACCCAAACCCAACTCTACTTTGAACTCAACCCTAAAAAAATTCTAAAATTCAGCTTTTGTATAGGGCAATATCCACTAAACGTGCTCAAAGCGCTTTACATTGGGTTCCCTGGCCAACAGCAACACATAACATGCAGGACGAGACATGACGCCTGTTAGAGCGATATTACCATTTTTGGGACAGAGACAACGCTGTGGCCAGGTACTCATTTTACACCTGAGTACGGTGAGATAATGTGAGTAAAGAGCCTTCTCCAACGACTCAACTATGCACCGAGCGTGGCTCGAACCCAGGACCTTTTGATCCGAAAGCGAGTGTCATACCACAAGACCACATAGCCGCACAACCCTAACGATAAAGCCCTTGGAATTGGGTTTTATTTCAGTTAATGTGCCGTTAAAATGATAGTATCATTTCTTGTTACCCTTTAAGCATATCATAGTGCTAGTCTTTGACACAGTACTTTTTATCAGATCAAACGGGTTTAGCTACCCAATCACTGCTGGATTCATATAGGACTCTGAAAGCTCGTAGTGTTATTTGGCAAGATATAAATAAAATCGTTTGATGAATACTAAGACATGAAATAATCGTATGTTAATAAAACTCGGTACTTTTTATTCTTCATGTTGCCTAGAACTTTTTCAGATGTCATGTGATCATAATGTATAAAAGTCAAAACATGATCATATTTATAATGTTTTTTCTCCTCTTGATACACTTTTATCCTCGTCGGAGAAGAATTTAATAAGTTCGTACGTCATTGTTCCGATAGTTTAGAACCTGTTACTAAGTTACTATGCGTCATTACGAGGGACTTGACGTCACGACTGTTGAAGACTATTACAAAAGACACAGCCCCTTCCTCTCCATTACGTCAACACCTCAATGAATGAAACAGTAAGACAGCACTTTGTGTGTCTACCTCTTGAAGACCTCAGATACACATTCCTCTCACCAAGTCACATGGAACATCTACAAAAGACATATAACTTTTTTTGCGATGTGTTCTAGTGGTATGACACTCGCTTTCGGATCGGAACGTCCTGGGTTCGAGCCTCGCTCGGGGCATAGTTGAGTCCTTGGAGAAGGCTCTTTACTCATGTGTAAAATGAGTGCCTGGCCGTTACCAGCGTTGTCTGTGTCGGAAAAAAAATTGTATTATCGCCGAACAGGCGTCATGTCTCGTTCTACATGTTACGCGTTGCTGTTAGTCAGGGACCCTTTGTAAAGCGATTTGAGCACTTTTAGTGGATATTGCGCTATATAAAAGCTCAACTTTTTAAAAACTTTTACGTCATGGCACGAGACCAAGGGCCAAGAGCTTAGCTGGTCGTTGTTCGGATAAGTAAGTAATATAAGAAAAATTTAAATATCAGTTTAAACCACTTGACTGCTAAATTAAAATCTTGAAGTGCATCAGTATGGATACAAAAATGGCGTGAATTCTGAATAACACATACCGTTTTCTTTTATAAATTCGTTCTATCTCCAAAACCATCAATTAGAATATCTTAAACCTAGACATTTTGGAAAGAGGAAACGTTATTTTGGGAAGAGGAAAAGTTATAGTAATAATAATAATAATAATAATAATAATAATAATAATAATAATAATAATAATAATAATAATAATAATATATATAATATATTTTATCATTATTATTATTATTATTATTATTATTATTATTATTATTATTATTATTATTATTATTATTATTATTATTATTATTATTATATTTATACTTTATTCATCCAAAAAAATGGAAATTCGTTTACAAACGTGGCATGCATAAAAATGTATAAACACAAAATTGAGAATGTATGGAAAGAGGAAAATGTAAATTTTTATATTTAAAAATTAAATCTTAAAGTGAATGAGTGTTTGTAGATATGAATTGTTGGCATGCCTCAATACTTACTTTATTTTTTATAATTTAAAAAAATATATTAATTTGACTTCAGAACAACCTCCTCTTGGATGTGAGTGAGAAAACCATGGAACGAACATAAAAAGTGACAGAAAACATTTATAACAGTTAACTTTTTAAATAATTAGTCGGCCTGCGATTCCTCTGGAGAAATGTCCTCTTGACCTGTAACCTTCTTACGGCTAATTTTCTCTTTCAAAAGCTTGAGCTTTTATATAGTGCAACAATATCCACTGAACGTGCTTAAAGCGTTTTACAAGGGATCCCTGGCCAACAGCAAAACTCAACGTGTAGTAGGACGTGACAAATTTGACGCCTGTTAGGCGATATTACAATTTTTTTCCGGACAGACACAACCCTTTTTAACGGGCAGGTAGGTACTCATTTTACACCTGAGTACGGTCATGAGAGAATGTTGGTGAAGAAACTCAACTGAGCTGACCGAGTCTCGAACCTAGAACCTTTCGATCCGAAAGAGATTGTTTTTTTGTTTCATACAAGCATAATACCGTTTTCAAACGATTGATCACATAATATCATTATCCACATCGAATTTCTTTCTTTTTTTTTTTTTTTTTTTGTTTTGTTCAAACTGCAGAAAACCTACCTTAAACTCCCTCTTATTTTGAACTAATTCAAAATATCTCCAAGGTCGAATCTATGAATGAAGTCTAAAGACAGAAGAAAGACATCAGTGTACCTTATATACAGTAGTAAAATATACCTCTATATTACTGTGTACTCTTTAAAAACACGTTTTTAAAATTTTGGCCATAAAACTAACCAGATTTGAAAGTTTTTGACAAGATAAGGGACATTTCAATCGATTGATATGTGATAGATGAGTTTTATGGCCAAAATTAGTTTAATATGTTTTTTTCAGAATACGCAGAGCATTATTATTTTGCAATAGTTGCGCAACTTAATTTCCAAGGAGAGTAGGGGTGTGATTGACATATGTCATTATAAATAAGTTACCGGTAGAAAATTGCATGTTGCAATCAATCATCAAATTTAATGATATAAATAAAGTGACGTCTGTAATTAGAAGAAAGATTTTATTTAACTCATTAATGGCGGCGTGAACTGATTTTTTCTCTTTCTTTTTACATTAATCAATCCATTATTTCATAGGGCTGCGTGAACGATATATTATGTGACCTTTCGTCTTACAACGGTATTTATGTCGGGGTGTACCAGATTGCTAATAATATACGATTCTTTCATCTCTTTGTATTTATTAAACGGATTATTTTTATCATGCCCAATAAAACAACGAGCTTGCGAGTATGTGTTATGATTGCGCGATATAAAAATACCGAGTTTATTAAATACAAAGAAATGAAAGAATACGTATATTATACGACCCCTCCAAATAAGATTATTATATATTTTGTAACCAAATGGTATGGTATTATTACTTCTATTCACCACAATTTGTAGGGGACCCTTTGTAAAGCGCTTTGAGCTTTGAGTTTAGTGGATATTGCGCTATAATATAAAAACTCAATTGTTTAAAAATTGTCAAAAACTCTCAACTTGAAAGTTTTTGACAGGATGAGGGTTGTTTAAATCGATCAATATGTGACCCCCGTCTCAAAACGGTATTAAGACGGGATGACTAAGATGCTGAAACTGGAATTGGTAGCCAGAAATATCATGTTTAAGTTGAGTTTATATGCTTTATAGAGGAGAAGGAATATCATATTTTACTGTACTAAATACCAACGTTTCATATTTTTGTCCAGATTAACTATAATTTGACTTTTTCGCATCTGGTCCATCCGGACATAATACCGTTTTGAGACCAGGTGTCACATATTTGAAAGACGAGTTCTCTATCCAAGTTCAAGAGTACGGCTGGTAACAGTTAATCATAAATAATGGTGCATCTTTGTTATTATTATTATTATGATTTCATACACTAAGATACATACGATTACCGTAGAGTGGAATTATAATATTAACATGATATAAGGGTACCTGCATTGTAATTTTTGGAGATTTATTTGTACGGTCTTTTCTTCTCTTCGTACCCGAAAGGTACCGAGTTCGATCACTCGTCCCTACGCTGTGTGGCCTTGAGCAAGTCACCTCGCCCTAGCTCAATTTGCGGCGCTGCACTGCGGCTGACCCCTGGGTATTCCAGTCTTCAATTGGAGTAAACACTAGGGACAAATTTAAAGGGATTTTTATTTATTTATTTTTATTTTTATGTAAAAATCTATAGGTTGAAAATAAATTGGAATTAAAAGAAAATAAGACAAGAGATTGTTTGTCTTCTAAGCGAATACAAAGAGCTGTGTCTTTTTTACGAAACCTGCCGAAACCCTACGAAACCCGACGAAACCCGACAACAAAGTTATGGGAAGCAGGTAGCAGTGGAGAGTGAACCTGGGACTCAGGGAAAAGTGTACATCATTGGGGAGTGAACCTGTGACTGTGTTTCGGCGGGTTTCGTAAAAACGACACACCGAATACAAAGCTACTACAAGCTGAGGACTGTAAAAAAAAATAATGTAGAAAAATTGAATGTAAAGCTTTAAAAAAATATTGAACACTGAACGATTCTGCCTTAAGACCATTTTTAAAAACCTTTTGCAAGAACAGTGGGGCTCAGCGGTACGGTCTTTGCTTCTTACCCGAAAGGTACCGAGTTCAATCACTCGCCACTGCGTTGTGTGGCCTTGAGCAAGTCACCTCGCCCTATCTCAATTTGCGGCGCTTTTCTGCGGCTGACGCCTGGGTTATTCCAGTCTTCTCTTGGAGTAGACACGAGAGACAAATTTCTCCTATGGGATGAATAAAGGGATTTTTATTTATTTATTTTTATTTTTATGTAAAAATCTGTAGGTTGAAAATAAATTAGAATTAAACGAAAATAAGACAAGAGATTGTTTTCTAAGTGAATACAAAGCTGCTACTACAAGCTGTGGACTGTAAAAAGTAATGTAAAAAAAATGAATGTAAAGCTTTAAAAAATATTGAACACTGACCGACTCTCTCTTAAGACCCTTTTATAAATCCTATTGCAATAACAGTTTAAATGTGTGAATTAATAATGTTTTAACTGGTTTTGAGGAAGGGTTTTGAGCCAAAATCATTCCAGAGTTGTTTTTTTTATTTTGTGTGTTTTTGTTGTATCGTTGTTGGGTTTTTGTTGGGTTTTTGTTGGGTTTTTTTGGTTGTTTGTTTGTTTTTTTGTTTTTTTGTTTTTTGTTGGTTTTTTTTTTTTTTTGTTTTGTTTTTTGTTCTGTTTTGTTCTCTTTTATTGATGCTTTACCCTCAGCCATAAAGTTCATCATTGCCAGCGGGAAATTACGTACCAATACACAAAATTATGTGTAACTTTTGACGTTTGTAGATAGTGTGCGCTTGGCTAATAAACTCACATCATTGCCATCCGGAAATAAAACAAGCCAAAAAACAAAACCGTGTAATCTTGAACGTTTATAGATAAAACGAAGTTGACGTCACTCAGGTCTTTGACTTACTTGACTTAGATGCCTTTCGCGTCTCGACCGAAAGATCGGGTCGCCTTGGCTGTTTCCAGTATTTCCTGTGTGAGGTGTCTCCAATATTGCCGGTCCTCTGCTAGGGTTCTCAGATTTTCAAGGTCCCCTGCCGTTATGAGACTAATGCTTTGTCCAAGTGTTGTGAGGTTTTTGTTTAGGATCACAGGGAGTGTTGTGATCGGTCTTCCTCTGAAAAGGTTCCCGTGTTTTTGGAAGTATCCCGACATGGCTTGGTTTGCTGGTATGTTTGTGTCCCTGCGTAGTATGTGACCGAAAAGTTGCCATCGTTGTTGTAAAATGTCAAGGGAGATTGGTCTTTCTTTTGTGATCTTATAGAGTGATTCATTTGAGATCTTTTTGGGGTATTTGATGTCCAGTACCCTTCTTAGCTGTGTGCGATGGAAGGCATCCAGATGTTCTTCTTCGGATTTTGTCAACGCCCAAGTGCCGCAGTTATACAGAAGTACCGGTTTTACAAGAGCATGGTACAGTTTCAGTTTGGTTTTTCTCTTTATTTTGTCACCTCTAATCCATACATTGGTGAGTTTACTGAGTGCGGCGTTTGATAGCTGTTTTCTTCTTTGTACATCCTCGGTGTCTCCAATTAGTGAGCCGACTTTCTTTGTTCTTTTCCATTCCTCTTTGTTCCTCGATATTGTTGTAAATTCGGTTTTATTGGCATTGACTTGGAGGTTATATTTCATGAGGGTATTTTGTATGATGTCTATATTTGCTGGTGTTGATCCAATAAAATCGACATCATCTGCATAGGCGATTTCTCTAGATCTCAGGTCTTTGTTATTGTTTTTTGCCATCCGCGTATATGAGTAATGTTCACTGAGCTATATTAACCTGACTATAAACGTTCATGGATACACACAGTTTTGTGTGTTGGTCCGTTATACTTCCGGATGGCAATGTTATGAGCTTCTTAGCCAAGAGCATACTCTATAGTCTGGTTAATACATTTTAATGAATATTACTCATTATCATGGATGGCAAGAAACAATAACAAAGACCAGAGAGACGTCATCTTCTTCTACCTACAGTCTGGTTAATACAGTTAAGTGAGAAAAACTCGTAAAAATTGCAGGCTAAAAACTATAACATAAGACATGAATGACGTCAACTTCGTTCTATTTATATTTCTTTTATTATCATCGCTGTTTGGATGAATGTACTTACTTCTGATTTGTTATTGCCTGTCTTGAGCTGTATAGATAGTTCGAAGTGACGTCACTCAGGCCTTTGTTATTGTTTTTTGCCATCCGCGTTTATGAGTAATTCTGACTAAACTGTATTAACCAGACTATAAACGATCATGGTTACACATAGTTTTGTGTGTTGGCCAGTTACTCTTCCGGATGG
>NC_088371.1:13324115-13354115 GCF_034508935.2 Berghia stephanieae
AAATTTCAAACTGAAGAGTTCAAGAAGGTCAGTGTGGCTCAGCGGTACGGTCTTTGCTTCGTACACGAAAGGAACCGAGTTCGATCACCCGCCGCAGCGCTGTGTGGCCTTGAGCAAGCCATCTCGCTCGCCCTAGCTCAATTTGCGGCGCTGCACTGCGACTGACGCCTGGGTTATTCCAGTCTCCCCTTGGAATAGACCCTAGAGAATAATTTCCCCTATGGGATGAATAAAGGGAATTTTATTTATGTATTTTATTATTTTATTATAATATCCATCCAATGACCTCGCCTATATGATTTATTATTAAATGTATTCTTTTTACGATGTTTGGTTCTCGATTTCATATCGATTTGACATCGATCTGACACTAAAACTTTTACAACTTGTTGGATAGAAAATATCTAAGAAGCCTATTTTGAAGATTGAATAAAGGCGACCTGCACATATATGCAGGTCTGATAACCTAATTCCTCATGGGCCCATTGCTGTAATGGAAACCTCAAAAAAAAAAATGTCGCAAAATATTGTCCATTACAAGAATGTTAAACTAGGCCCCTAAGTTCGATTTCAGACCTGCATATATATACATATATATATATATATATATATATATATATATATATATATATGTGTGTGTGTGTGTGTGTGTGTGTGTGTGTGTGTGTGTGTACACGTCGAATAAAGGTAATCTTTCATACTTATTTATTGATTAATTTCGTTATTTTTACCGCGTATTAATACTCACTAACACGCTTCTCCGACGAGCATAAAAGCGTATCCAGAGGGGAAAAAACATTATAAATCTGATTATGTTTTGACTTTTGCACATTCTGATCACAAGACATATGAAGGCGCAAAAGGGGGGGGGGGGTTCTCACGTATCCAGTTTTACAAAAAATTAATTTTGACAAGCAATGATATTCTCACCACACATAGTTTTGTATGTTGGTACTTTACGCCTGGCGGGCATTTTTTTTGTGTGTGTTTTTAGCTAATCACAAAGCATCGCTACAGGCCCTGTTCTCTTTCCAAATCGACATTTTGTGCTTGTTTTTCGTGAACTATTCAGAGAAAGATGTTCTTTTTATAAAATGAGGGTGTTCCCTGTCTTCAATGCCGATTTAACGACGTCACCTGGATATCTGAGTAGGACAGGATGACCTCAACTCTATCAATATATACAGTTTCAATGAAGACGATGATGTTGATGATGATGATGATTGATGATGATGGTGATGATGATGATGATGATGATGATGATGATGATGATGATGATGATGATGATGATGATGATGATGATAATGATCATGATTATGATGATGATGATGATTAACGATACACTTTTGCATTGATATGGCCTAACTGTGTAGCGTCCATTAATGGGGTTTTCTAAAAATAAATATATGAAAAGAGATTGATTTAAAAAAAAACACACACACACAACTTCAACGTAAATTTTATGACTTGAAAATATATTTCCAATACGGAGGTTTTCATTTATATTCGTTTTAGGAGAGAAATCAGAAAGCATAAATAAATATTCTATCAATAATTTTGACTATTATTTCTCAAAACTTTTCATTATCTAGGAGAACCAAAATCCTTTTATGTCGTTTGTCGTGAATTCAGGCTATGCTATTTCTCCATCCAAACTGCTCTCAAACCTTGTCCTCGTATTCGTTTTAGTTGCCGTCACTTTCTCCGTCATCTCCATTGTTGTCACCCTCGTTGTCTTTGTCACCATCATTATCATCACCAGCTTCCTCGCTTGACAGCATATCGATGACCGAGATCCCTGCATCTTCGTGCTCAGTACACAATCTGATTTTTTTTTTTTTTTTTTTGAAAATATATTTAAAAATCAATTACATTTTTAGATCAACCTTGCCAACCCCCGGTAACTTTTTGGTATTAATTGAAAATGGAAAATTTAATTTTAAGTAAAAATGCGACACCTCCCCCCCCCCCCCCTTTCTTCTTCTTCTTCTTCTTCTTCTTCTTCTTCTTCTTCTTCTGTTTTTCTTCTTCTTCTTCTTCTTCTTCTTCTTCTTCTTCTTCTTCTTCTTCTTCTTCTTCTTCTTCTTCTTCTTCTTCTTCTTCTTCTTCTTCTGTTTTTCTTCCTCTTCTTCTTCTGCTTCTTCTTCATTGGTCCAGCAGCTTTTTTAAAATTCAACCACATCTGGTCCCCCTTGAAGGTGAACAATTCGTTACCGATGACTCTGCTTTTATCACGAACATAACAGGATCTTAAAACATTTCCGAACCTTCTAGAATGAGACCCACCTGATGGACGTCAGATGCATAACTTTGTAGTTATCGTGCGGTCAAGTGACATTAAAATTAAAAATTGAGCTTTATATAGCGCAATATCCACTAAAAGTGCTCAAAGCGCTTTACATGGGGTCCCTGGTCAACAGCAACATTTAACATGTAGGACGGGACATGACGCCTGTTAGGCGATATTACAATATTTCGGACAAAGACAATGCTGTTAACGGCCAGGTACTCATTTTACACCTGAGTACGGTGAGAGAAAGTGAGTAAAGAGCCTTTTCCAAGGACTCAACTAATGCGCCGAGCGCGAGGCTCGAACCCAGGACCTTCCGATCCGAAAGCGAGTGTCATGCCACTAGACCACATAGCCACACATTGCCAGATTGAATCAATCTCTAAAGGCCACATCTGGTCATCCTTGACCATAGCCAATTCATTGAGACTCATCGCAATTGGCTTCAACAGTCATGCCGTCACTTCCCTCGTAATGACGCATAGTAACTTAGTAACTGGTTCTAAACTATCGGAACAATGGTGGACGCCCTTATGAAATACTTCTCCGACGAGCATAAAAGTATATCCAGAGGAGAAAAACACTATAAATCTGATCATGTTTTGACTTTTATCCATTGTGATTAAATGACATGTGAAAAATTTCTAGTTATCATGAAGAATAAAAAGTACCGATTTTCTTTATTTATAACCAAGCTCCTCGTTGGCTGGGCGGACGTGACATCAGACTATTTAATCCTATTGCATCGAGAAACACCCAATAGGTTCCTTAATATATATTCTTTATTCTCCTCACTTGGTATAAATTTGTTGGTATATATAGAAAAATAGTCCAGTAACTTTATCAGATTTACAGGTCTTGTTATCCAAATAATCATGGTCTTATTGTTGTAATGGAATTCTCTCTAACCCTCTCCTTACCAACCATAAGAAAATTGTCACATTCGTTAACGATGCAACCATAAACATCACAAAATTAAAAGAAAATATTTTGTTATAGCTTTACAAACTTTACACAGTAATTTAGAGCTCCTTTTGCAGGACAATATTATATATTATAGAATTTATTTGTTGCTTTGCTGTTTGAATTACTTAATCTGTTTTTGTTTAGAGTGAGTGTAAAATTTTGGATAAAATTCTGAAAACCGGCTGGTAAGGAGCGGGTTAACTAACCAATGTAAAATACTGTCCACTGCAGCAATGTTAAAATAAACCCATATGTGACCCCTCGTCTCAAAACGGTATTAAGTCGGGATGATAAAGATGCTGAAAATGGAATTTGTAGCCACAAATATCATGCTTAAGTTGAGTTTATATGCTTTATAGAGGAGAAGGAATATCATATTTAACTGTGCTAAATACCAACGTTTCATAGTTTTGACCAGTTTAACTATAATTTGACTTTTTAGCATCTGGTCCATCCCGACATTATACCGTTTTGAGACGTTGGATCACATATTATTTTCCTTTCGTTATCAGACCTACCTGTAAATAACAACACGTCTTAAATCTAACAATATTTTAAGACATTTCCAAATCTTCCGGAATGCGACTCACCTGATGAGCTTTAGATTCAAAATTTTGTTGGCATCATGTGGTCCGGTGATACTGTGGGAGTCAACGTCTAGAACCCACAGCTGGTCATACTTGACAACGCCCTATTCATTGTCACTTACTTACTAACTTACTTACTTACTTACTTACTTACTTACTTACTTACTTATCCGAACCAGCGACCACCTGAGCTCTAGCCCTTCGGTCTTGTGTCATGAGGTAGAAGTTAGACGTCTTTTGTAGTTGTTCCACCTGACTTTGTAGTGTTTACTGATGCATGGATTTGGTGGGAGGAATGTGCATCTCAGGTCTTCAGGAGGTTGACATTCAAGCAAGTGGTGTGTTACTGTTTCATTGGGGTGTTGACATACGGGGCAGGAAGGGGATGTGTCTTTTGTAATCTTGCTTAAACGGCTGTTGAATCTAACAATATTTTAAGACATTTCCAAATCTTTCAGAATGCGACTCACCGGAGGGACTTAAGCTTCAAAACTTTGTTGACATCATGTGGTCCGGTGATATTGTGAGAGTCAACGTCAAAAACCCACATCTGGTCATACTTGAGGACGCCCAGTTCAGTGTCACTGACTTCAATAGCAGCGTGAAGGTTGCAGGGAATGGCTGTGCCTTCAAAGGAACCCGTTTTAATTACCTCTCCTGAAAAATAGGTTTTGAGCATTTTTTTAACATATCGTCTAAATATGGTACTATATCTGAATGTACCATATGATGAAAAGTGAATTTGTAACATATCGCCTCAAAACGGTATGATTTCAGTGTGAACAAAATAAATCTAATTAAATTCCTTTTAATCATCCCAAAGGAGAAAATTTGTATTTAGGGTCTATTCCAAAGGAAGACTGGAATACCCAGGCGTCAGTCGCAGTACAGCGCCGCAAAGTGAGCTAGGGGTAGATGACTTGCTCAAAGCCACACAGTGCAACGGCAGGTGATCGAACTCGTTACCTTTTGGGCACGAAGCGAAGACCGTACCGTTGAGCCACTGTGCTCAGTAGTAGTAGTAGTAGTAGTAGTAGTAGTAGTAGTAGTAGTAGTAGTAGTAGTAGTAGTAGAAGTAGTAGTAGTAGTAGTAGTATTAGTAGTAGTAGTAGTAGTAGTAGTAGTAGTAGTAGTAGTAGTGGTTGTAGTAGTAGTGGTAGTAGTAGTAGTGGTAGTAGTAGTAGTAGTAGTAGTAGTAGTAGTAGTAGTAGTAGTAGTAGTAGTAGTAGTAGTAGTTGTTGTTGTTGTTGTTGTAATAGTAGTAAAAGTAGTAGTAGTAGTAGTAGTAGTAGTAGTAGTAGTAGTAGTAGTAGTAGTAGTAGTAGTAGTTGTAGTAGAGTAGTAGTAGTAGTAGTAGTAGTAGTAGTAGTTAGTAGTAGTAGTAGTGGTGTAGTAGTAGTGTAGTAGTAGTGGTATAGTAGTTAGTAGTAGTAGTAGTAGTAGTAGTAGTAGTAGTAGTAGTAGTAGTAGTATTGTTGTGTAGTAGTAGTAAGTAGTAGTAGTAGTATTGTGTAGAGTAGTAGTAGTAGTAATAGTAGTAGTAGTAGTAGTATAGTAGTAGTAGTAGTGTAGTATGTAGTAGTAGTTAGTAGTAGGTAGTAGTAGTAGTAGTAGTAGTAGTATGTAGTAGTAGTAGTAGTAGTACTAGTAGTAGTAGTAGTAGTAGTAGTAGTAGTAGTAGTAAATAGTAGTAGTAGTAGTAGTAGTAGTAGTAGTAGTAGTAGTAGTAGTAGTAGTAGTAGTAGTAGTAGTAGTAGTAGTAGTAGTAGTAGTAGTAGTAGTAGTAGTAGTAGTAGTAGTAGTAGTAGTAGTGTAGTAGTAGAGTAGTAGTAGTAGTTAGTAGTATGTAGTAGTAGTAGTAGTAGTAGTAGTAGTAGTAGTATAGTAAGGTAGTAGTAGTAGTAGTAGTAGTAGTAGTAGTAGTAGTAGTAGTAGTAGTAGTAGTAGTAGTAGTTGTTGTTGTTGTTGTTGTTGTTGTAATAGTAGTAGTAGTAGAAATGGGTGCTGTGATGGTCTTTTTAGTATGGCAATTTTAAAGCTCAAATATGTTTTGAAGATATAGAGATGGTTTACTTTTATCATGGTCGAAGACAACGTAGTTACAGAATTTCATTAAATAGCTTAAGTGGCCCACAGATGTGGCGGCGTCCACGCCGTTCATGAGGTTTAATTCGGAGTTCCATTCATCATCATTGTCACCATAGACGATGTCGTAGGGCCCATAGGTTGAACCTCTCCAGCTTGAGTAGTAGGAGTACGTGGCGGCCTCAAAGAAAATTGGGTACCACTTGTCGTACCAGGAGTCCCCATCCTTCCACATTAAGGCCGCGTCAAGTCTGCCCAAACCGCCCCATTCATCATGTTTGTTGCCGATGTCAACCTCCTTGTTGTCATCGTCCAGGGTGATGTAGTCCGGCCCTACGAAAAGGTAGTTGATGTCGTTATATCTAGAGGAAGATAAAAAAAAGAATAGATGGATCGAAGTTGACGTCACTCAGGTCTTTGTTATGGTTTTTGCCATCCACGTTGATAAGAAATTCTCACTGAACTGCATTATATGGACTATAAAAGTTCATGGTTACTCATAGTCTTGTGTGTTGGTTAATACGCTTCAACAGTCATGACATCACTTCCCTCGTAATGACGCATGGTAACTTAGTAACTGGCTCTAAACTATCGGAACAATGGCGGACGCCCGTATTAAATATTTCTCCGACGAGCATAAAAGCGTATCCAGAGGAAAAAAAATATAAATCTGATCATGTTTTAACTTTTATACATTCTGATCACAAGACATGAAAAGTTCTATAAAAGTTCTATAAAAGCTCTCTATAAAAAGTACTGATTTTCTTTGTTTAGAACCACGATGGCCACCGTTGCTGGGCGACCTGACATCAGAGTATTGAATCCATTTGACGTCACTCAGGTCTTTTTAATTGTTTTTGCCATCCACGTTTATGAGTAATTCTCACTGAACTGTATTATCCAGACTATAAAAGTTCATGGTTTTACACATAGTTTGTGTGTTGGTCAATTATAAATTGAATTCAATAGCCTGGCGTTACGTCGCCCAGCAACGACGAGCAGCATGGTTCTAAACAAAGAAAATCGGTACTTCTTCATCTTCATGCTGGCTAGAACTTTTCATATGTCATGTGATCAGAATGCATAAAAGGCAAAACATGATCAGATTTATAATGTTTTTCTCCTCTGGATACACTTTTATGCTCGTCGGAAAGGTATTTCATAAGGGGGTCCGCCATTGTTCCGATAGTTTAGAGCCAGTCATAAAGTTACTCTGCTTCATTACGGGGGAAGTGACGTCACAACTATTGAAGCGTATTTTGTGAGCTTCTTAGACAAGCACATCTATTTTTTCTAGAAGGTTGGATAGGTATTATTGTGGAGACGCATCATAGCAACGGCATGCATGCCGCTTTATCGGAACGCTCATTACCAAGTCTCTGTGATAGTGTTATTATAGCTCTCTCTCTCTCTCTCTCTCTCTCTCTCTCTCTCTATCTCTCTCTCTCTCTCTCTCTCTCTCTATCTCTCTCTCACACACACAAACACACACACACTCTCTCTCTCTCTCACTCTCTCTCTCTATCACTCTCTCACTCTCTCTCTCTCTTACTCAATCTCTCACTCTCTCCCTTTCTCTCTCTCACTCTCACTCTCTCTCCATCTCTCATTCTCTCACTCTCTCCCTTTCTACCTCTCTCTCACTCCCTCCCTCTCTTTCTCTCTCTCTCTCTCTCTCTCTCTCCCTCCCTCTCTCTCTCTCTCTCTCTCTATCTATCTATCTCTCTCCTCTCTCCTCTCTTTCTCTCTCTCTCTCTCTCTCTCTTCTCTCTCTTCTCTTTCTTCTCCTCTCTCTCTTCTCTCTCTCTCTCTCTCTCTTATATATATATATATATATATATATATTATATCTTTCTTTCTCTCTCTTTCTCTCTCTAGTCTGCTATGAGAAGTATTCATTCGTACATAAAAGAAACTAGAGTAATTATTTAGAGCAATATCCATAAACCGTGCTCCAAGCGCTTTACAAGTGGTACCTAGCAAGCAGCAACATTTATCATGTAGGGCGCGACATGACGCCTGTTAGGCGATATTACATTTTTTGCGGACAGAGGCAAGAATGTGAACGGCCGGGTACTCATTTTACACCTGAATAAGGTGAGAGAATGTGGATAAAGAGCCTTTTTCAAGGATTCAACTATGCGCCGCTCAGAGCGGGTCTCGAACCCAAGACCATTCTATCAACAAATAAAGAAAAAAGACCTTCCAATCCGAAATCAAGAGCCATACCACTAGACCACATAGTAGCAGAGAGAGAGAGAGAGAGAGAGAGAGAGAGAGAGAGAGAGAGAGAGAGAGAGAGACGGATCGCGAGTGAATTCGGGAATTCTGTAAGAAATTTTGCATTTGTTAGGTCTTGTCAATGCTCAAAGTAAATCTCATATTTGTTATCCCTACTGATGTTGCACCACAAACAATACAACAAGTTGAATGTTTCAAATATTTAGGCTTCAATGTAACATCCAATGGAAAATCAGATTGTGAAATAAAGAAAAGAATAGGTATGGCGAAGAATGCATTCAACCAGCTGCCTGATACAATTATGAAAAACATGAATATTAGCATGAAAACAAAAATCAAAGTCTTGGATTGCTATGTACTGTCTGTGCTGCTATATGGTTGTGAGAGCTGGACCATAAACAAGACCATGGTTAAAAGACTGGAGGCAGCGGAAATGTGGTTTTATAGAAGAATGATGAGGGTGTCATGGCTGGAAAGGAAAAGAAAAGAAGAAATTTTAGAAATGGCAAACAGAAAAAGATCACTGATAACAAAAATCATCAAACGCCAAATAGAATTTTTAGGACACATTATCCGCCACCCTGGTTTGGAAGTACTCGCCTTGACTGGAAAGATGAATGGAAAAAGAATAAGAGGAAGACAAAGAATAACTTATTTGAAAGGGATAAGAACTTCAGATGGGGCTGAGAAAGGTGGCGCTTCTTTAATAAAATTGGCAAGAGATAGATCAGCTTGTTGGAAGATGACCTCCGACGTCTGCTTCAGATATGGAACTACATGATGATGATGATGATTGATGCTACGCGTGTAGGTAAAATACTTACAACATTCACCAGCCGGATATAACGTACACAAAACTATGTGTAACCTTGGATGTTTATTGTCTAGTTGATTTAATGGTTGTCGTAAAACAATAACAACGAGCTCAATGGCGTCAACTTCTTTCCTTATGTCCTTAAAGTTGACGTCACTCGGGTCTTTGTTATTGTTTTTTGCCATCCGCGTTTATGAGTAATTCTCACTAAAATGTATTAACCAAACTATAAAAGTTCCAGGTTACACATAGTTTTTTGTGTTGGTTCGTTATAATTCCGGATGGCAATGTTTTGAGCTTCTTAGCCAAACGCATACTATCCATATATAGTATAAAGACCTGAATGACGTCAACTTCATTCTATCTATATTATTGTTTTACCTGATAGCTGCGTCCACAGTTCGGCACAGGTCTTTCTTATTGGCAACATATGCGAACGACGCATGGATAAGAAACAGAATTGCTGAGAAAGATCTAAAGTCCATGATGAACCCTATTGGAAACAAAGAAAAATGGATTATAATAATATTAATGTGGATAAAAGAAATGAATAGATTAGTCAGTAAATGAGAGACGTTCTAGTAAATGGTCCACGTATCATTTTTCATAGAAATAGGGGGGGGGGATGGGAATTGAGCTTTTATATAGCGCAATATCCACTAAACGTGCTCAAAGGACTTTACAAGGGGTCCCTGATCAACAGCAACACTTAACATGACGACAGTTAGGCGATATTACAACTCTTTTGTTTCGGACAGAGACAACGCTGTTAACGGCCAGGTACTCTCCTTACAACTGAGTACGGTGAGAGAATCTGAGTAAAGAGTCTTTTCCAAGGACTCAACCATGCGAGGATGGAACCCAGGGCCTTCCGATCCGAAAGCGAGTGTCATTCTACAAGATCACATAGCCGCACAGTAGGAACACAGTGTGAAGTCAAAAAATCAGTTCCAAACTCATTGGAAGTGTAATAATATATGCATATACATACTGCCACAATAAATATAAAAAGTAATAAACAAAAATGAATATAACAGCAAAAAAAACCTAACACGGAACGTTTCGGGCTCAAACCCCTTCTTCAGCCAACAACAAAAAACGATAAAGACATAAATACATTACTAAATTCCGGAAAGAAAAATCGCAGAGCTGCAGAGATTTAATAATAAAGACCTGACTGGGTGTGGTTATGTGGTCTAGTGGTATGACACTCGCTTATGGATTGGAAGGTCCGGGGTTCGAACCTCGCCCGGCGCATAGTTGAGTCCTTGGAGAAGGCCCTTTACTCACATTCTCTCACGTACTCGGTCGTTAACAGCGTTGTCTTTGTTCGAAAATATGTTAATATCGCCTAACAGGCGCCATGTCCCATACTAAATGTTAAATGTAGCTGTTGGCCAGGGACCACTTGTAAAGCGCTTTGAGCACTTTAGTGGAGATTGCTATATAAAAGCTCAATTTAAAAGTTTAATTTAAGGGGTGATAAATTCAAAAGTTATATTTCAAGGTGTAAAACTAAATTTAGACAACATTCTTTACATCATCGCACAGTCAACATTCGGGATTTAGCATTCAATTTGGAAACACAAGTTCTGTTGACCAATTTAAGAAATTGATCGACAAAGAATTGAATTCATTAACTCACTCAATCCTAGAGATTTTTACTACTTTTCAAAAGTGGAAAAAATGTATTAAAAATAAGCATGTACATAGATAGTTTTATTCAGCTACCATTAACATATAAAAACTAAAAATATTAGCTTTGATACTACACCTCTAATTTGTCTCAGAAAAATGTAATAAATCGGCATGGGGTAAAAGTAACTCAAGTAAACTACGGATATAGTCGGTGTTAGGGTTGAGTGAGTTAAGATAAGACTATGAATTATGTGTCATAATCAAACACAAATTAATGTGATTCACACAGCCTGTTTCAATATCAAGACACGGGTAACTCATTAACAACAAAAGATGAAGTGAGTAGGAAAGTGCCAGAAGACAATAGAGAATTTTAAAAATTCGCGGCGGTGTTGGGGATTTGAACCCGCGACCTTACTGGTACGACAACTCCGCCTGGCCGGTGAGAGCGTGACTCTACCGTATGAGCTATCCACGATCCCAGAGTGGGCGTGTCCCAGTTGCCAACTGGGACACGCCCACTTATGTAAGAGCCAGTATAGATAGAATGCGCTTGGCTAAGAAGCTCACAACATTGCCATCCGGAAGTATAATGAACCAAGACTCAAAACTGTGTGTAACCATGAACGTTAATAGTCAGTCAGGTTAATACAGTAAGTCATTGAAAGGATATATAGACTATCTATCCTCTTTAGCCTTTTAGAGGATAAGATATGATAAGATATGATAAGATAAAAAAGAAGACCGATCAAAATTAGGAAATTAATTATTTTTCGAAGTTATAAAAATTTTTAAAAACACATTACTTCAATGAAGGCATTGTGTTTGACTCGGGTTTTTATTTAACAAGCTGAAAAGGGGGCGAAGTGGCCGAGTGGTTAAGGCATTGCACTGTGATCCGGAAGGTTCACGGTTCAGGCACTTTTGTTGTTGTTTTTTTTTCCTTAGGCAAGATTATTAACCCCTAAATTTGCTCACTTGGACAACATGTGTGATTCCTGTTGACATCAAACATCTTGTTTGATGAATTATCTATATCCCTTCATGGAATGCCCTAGGCGATGACATCTTATGATGTCATGGAGGAAGGGCATTATTTTTTTTAAGCTGAAAATGCAATTCAAGAATAATGCCTATCTAATATAATATGTATACTTGACATGTTTATTTATATATATATATATATATATATATATATATATATATATATATATATATATATATATGTTAATACTCACCGATATTAAGCACGATAAGAAACACACACAGACGGACGAATCGAATGAAAATGGTAAATTTACCAAATCAATTTGATATTTATACTCAAACCGCTTCAAAAGCTACATTATATCTAAACTATCCTTTGTCTGCCCAAAAAAAAAAAAAAAAATGCCGAATTTTATTTCTAAAATAAATACACAATTTTTAGAAAAATTTTGGCCAGAAAACTCTTCCTTCGAATATTGATCGATCCAGGTGACCCCTTCTTTTCCAAAAATCTCAAGCTCGGGACATCCTCCAAGTTTCAAGTTTGAGAACGTTTGACAAGATAAGGGTCATTTTTTTTATCGGTCTAAGTTTGAAGGATGAGTTTTATGGCCAAATTTTTAAGATACGTATTTTTTTAGTATGGCTGATTAGTGGTTAATTATTAAAATAATAATATGCCATTAAAATACTTTAAACGGAACGTTTTAATAGATAGTAGTGAAAGAAACTGTGTAGTCATGAATGTATTCACACATGAATAAATATCATTCGGTTTTATATAATTATTATGCTACGTTTGAACAATAAATGTTACAGTCCTGGCGAGCTCTAACTCTCAAACATTCCATTATGGTAATTAATCCAGTTGGATTGCCAACTAGGACACGCCCACTTATGTCAGAGCCAGTAAAGATTTATATAGTTTGCGCTTGGCTAAGAAACTCACAACATTGCCATCCGGAAGTATAACGGACCAACACACAAAACTATGTGTAACATTGAATGTTTATAGTCTGGATGAAACAGTTTAGTGAGAATTACTCATAAACGTAGATGGCAAAAAACAATAACAAAGGCCCGAGTGACGTCAACTTCATTCTATCTATAGAATGCGCTTGGCTTAGAAGCTCACAACATAAGTATAAAGTATAATGAACCAAGACACAAAACTGTGTGTAACCATGAACGTTAATAGTCAGGTTAATACAGTTTAGTGAGAATTACTCATAAACGTGGATGGCAAAAAACAATAACAAAGACCTGAGTGACGTCATGTTCGAACTATCTTCCACTGAAAAACTCATGATATTTTGCATCTTTGACTAAAATATCATGAAAAAATATGTTGATTTGTTGCTTCCGGCTAGCGAACGTTATGTTTATTTAACTATACCCACAACATCAATATATAGATAGATGAAGTTGACGTCACTCAGAACTTTCTTATTGTTTTTTGCCATCCATTTTTATGAGTAATCCTCACTAAACTGAATCAACCAGACTATAAACTTTCAAGGTTACACATAGTTTTGTGTTTGGTGTGTTATACTTCCGGATGGCAATGTTGTGAGCTTATTATCCAAGCGTACAGCACTTTAATTCCGCAACTGGCAGTCTAAAAAGAATGACAAGGAAGGAAGTGACGTAAACGTCATCCATACATTGGCGTCACTCAGTTCTTTCTTATTAGTTTTGCATCGCCATAGAGGTGATTAATTCTCATTAATATTTATTTAATTGCTGGAAATGGATTCAGGTGAAATACTTACCAGTTTTGTCCGCCAGAGCGATCGCGCCAAAAAAACATTGTGTGTAACTTTTAATCTGTAAGAGGGATTTAATGAGAAATTATCAACCAACTGGCGGTCAATCAAAAACCAATGTCAAAATAGCTGAGTGACGTCAAGATTCATTCATTGTTTTGATGGCGGGAAGAAACAATGGTGGAATATAAAGGAAAGATGGCTTGGGTGAATGGAAAGAGATGGGAAGATGGCGCAGAGCAGTAGAAGATTTGGGGAGAGTTTGGTCGTCTTATATCATTATTATTATTAT
Source organism: Berghia stephanieae (assembly GCF_034508935.2). Taxonomy (NCBI): domain Eukaryota; kingdom Metazoa; phylum Mollusca; class Gastropoda; order Nudibranchia; family Aeolidiidae; genus Berghia; species Berghia stephanieae. The sequence continues at coordinate 13,337,782 of NC_088371.1, forward strand.
TATTATTATTATTATTATTATTATTACTATTATTATTATTATTATTATTATTACTATTATTATTATTATTATTATTATTATCATTATTATTATTACTACTACTTATTATTATTATTATTATTATTATATTATTATTATTATTATTATTATATTATTATTATTTATTATTATTATTATTATTATTATTATTATTATTATTATTATTATTATTATTATTATTATTATTATTATATTATTATATTATTATTATTATTATTATTATTATTATTATTATTATTATTATTATTATTATTATTATTATTATTATTATACTTTATTATACTTTAACGTATTACAATAATAGAAACGAAGAACAAAGGGATGATATTCGACGTGGCCATTATTGCGTAGTTGTAGTTAATGGTACGCGGTACTTTCAAAGCCAGGTCATTCGTACATATGGAATATTATAACAATGAACTAATTATATATGCATCTGTTGCCCTTTTGCTTTGAGTCCGTTCCCGTTTGTTATTCACTGAATTAAAATAAAGAACACAAAACGTGTTAATGATAAAGATCGTGACATTGGGGAAAAAGGTATAATATGAAAAACAAGAATGGTTGTGGTAGAATACTTTTACATACCAAAGGAAATACCTGCAATATTTGAGAAGAAATAAAGACTATAACGAACAGGCATTCGTCTATTTTTAAATTATTATACTTCTATATAATGGAAATTAACATAGATCGAGACGAATCTTTTGAGCCACCAGTCTGGCAGTAAATAAACTCTCAAACCTGGGACTCGGAGTCCCAGGTTTAAGAGTGAGTTTTTGTAAGGATGAGGGTCATTTAAATCGATCGATATTTGATACTTCAATCATTTTTAATAAGGAAAGTAGTCATAGTTTAAACGACATGCTGGTACCATCAACATACATCATATAAAAAGGGCTACGATATTGTTATTACAAGTATAAAACGTATTTTCAATAGTGTTAATGGGATTAATGGGTTTAAGCAACAGTAACTTTGAATTTTGTGGGAATCGTCAAAATATTATTATTAAAATGGAACTATTATTTTTGTGAATCCATCTGATGTTCATAGTAAAAGCATGCCAGAAAGCTCTAACTCATATATACGTATATATATATATATATATATATATATATATATATATATATATATATATATATGTATATATATATGTATATATATATATATATATGTATATATATATATGTATATATATATATATATATATATATATATATATATATATATATATAAAATATATATATTCGTTCGATTTTCTTGTTGGCGACAATTGTAATTTTTAGCTTATTTGGTTTAAATACATTGGAGATTTTTGTAAAATTTCAACTGGGGGTTTTTGTTTTGTTTTTGGGTGTTTTTTTTTTTTTTTGTTTTTGTTTTTCTTGTTTGTTTTGTTTTATTTTTTTTAAGGGGGGGGGGGGGGTATCTGCATATGGCTAATCCGACGTCTCCGTAGAGTCCGATATGTGTGTTGTTGAGATGTAATAGCAGGTAGAAGCCGATCAACTCGCATGTTTCGGCACCGTTGAAATAGCCCATAGTCACGTCGACGACTGATTTTGTTTTTCTATTAGAATGAGTTTTTACAATACTCAACTATGGACATCAAAAATGCTAACATACATTAATTTTTAAGTGAATGTTGTATATCAAAGGGTTGTTGTTATGTTAATTAATGTATTGTTACTGTTAATGCTAAGCTTTGTAACACTCTAAAAATATAAGTATGGCATAATTATGATCGCGATATAATCATTGCTGACTATTAAGTAGTAATAGCTGAAATGAATAATATTATTACTTTAACAAAACATTATGAATATCAGCATTGTTGTTTAAATAATTCTTTTTCAAACTAAAACAGTTGGATAAAATACAGCATAATTGCCAATTCAAAAATGCCACCTATTGTCACCGCAGCTCATTTTATGGAAATTCCCGGAGTACAAGGTAATGATATCTTAACAAAGTATCCCGAATACAAACGCAAACTTTATAGATCGTATGCGCTTGGCTAGGAAGCTCACAATATTGCCATCCGGAAATACAACGGGCCAACACACAAAACTATGTGTAACCTTAAACGTTTATAGTCTGGATAATACTGTTTAGTGAGAATTACTCATAAACGCGGATGGCAAAAAAAAAACAATAACAAAGACTAGAGTGTCGTCAACTTTGATCTCTCTATATGTGACCCACTGCCTCGAGAAGGCAAACTGTATTATGTCGGGATGTACCAGATGCTAAAAATTCGAATTATAGTTAAACTGGTCAAAAATATGAATTGTTTGTATTTAGCACAGTAAAATATGATATTCCGTCTTCTCTATAAAGCATATAAACTCAACGTAAGCATAATATTTCTAGCTACAAATTCCATTTTCAGCATCTTAATCATCCTGACTTAATACCGTTTTGAGACGAGGGGTCACAAATGTGAATTTAAAGTTAAAATAATCAGAGATATAACAATTTACATTTTCATTCGATTAAGAGAGTATTTTCTTTTCTTCTCAGTAGTCTTTCGGAGAGCTCTTTGGTCCATGAAGTCGGTTGCCATCGCGTAAAGCGGACGAAAAGGAATGAGATTAGCGGAAGAGTAGCGTCCATTGATTGGACATCAACTTACAGAGAGAACGTCAAAATGGTTTTGCGCATGCGTCTCTCTCATCCTCGCTTCGGTGAAGTGTCTCATGCCGCTTTCACCGGAAGCGGGCACGAGAGACGCATGCGCACAACCAACATGACGTTCTCTCTCTAATAACTTTTCCGCCGGTGACGTCCAATCAAGGGACGCTACTCTTCCGCTAATCGCATTCCCTATAGCAATCGTTTGCTATCCTCTTGATAGTTTTTTTTAATGCTTTTGTCATCTAGCCCCAAAACGTCGCAAAATGCGCGTTTTCACTACCTTTACGACGATAAATTCTAAGGACTTTTCAATAAAAAATTGTATTTGGGGCCACCTGTGACGAACGATTTTCTTTCACTGCGTGTTTCTTTATCATTCGTCAGCGTCTCATTCAAAACCACTTCAAACCTAGTGGACGAGACATATATTTGCCAAGGCAGATTAACACCTCCAGTAAGATACTCAAAACATGGACAGTCTTTTTCCAATAAAGCTCTAAATTTTTCTAACGAAAATTTTGGTCGTTAGGTGGGAAACCTTTCCATTGTATAAGGAACACTCACTTTCAGCTTAAGGGTTATTTACCTGTTCAAGTTGTCTGCCCATTGTATCCATACCTCTTGCTAATTACCTTTTCCAAACAAGACTCCAACGTGCATATGCCCTGAGGTTCTTGTCTCGTTCAAGAGTAGCTAAAATTGCAATTAAGGCCTAGCTCTCCGGTAATTCTCTGTTACTCCGTATTAATCAAAGCGTATGAATATCATTGGTTATCTTAAACAGGAACATTCTTCTGATTGGCTATTCCCATAATCTCAACGCGGTCCTTTAAATCACAAAATCAAATTCATCTCTGAATCGAATCACACACACGCTAAGAATCCCAAGAAAGAAGAACTATCTCCCCAATTTCAAACTTGTAAAAGTTTTTCTTCTATTTCGACTGAAGGTAAACTGAATTATTGGTTAACATTCAAAGTGGAACGAGATATTACTGTGAATTCAATTTAATCTATTATTAACATTATAGTTTGTGTATATATTTTAATTGTGTTATTTCATGGATGTTCGTAAGTTGGAATACCTGTACAAAACTATATTTATATGTATCTTACACTATAGTTAACATTTGTTTATGATCTATGCTATTATTTCATTTATATTCAATATGTATATTGCTTGAATGTCTGTACCCTATCGCCAATCGCCGGCCACACATCATAACCTCAATTATAATTAATAAAAATAAATAAAGAAATACCAGGGACACAACCCTGTTAAATTCTCATCATGTAAGATAGCTCGCCTGTCAGTTGATGTTTGATACATATATACTAACTCCCATTATCATGGAGTTACTGCTTCTCCTTGCCTTTGTCGGCAAATAAAGGCTATTATGATGTGTCGCTCAAGGACGATTCGGTGGCGAAAGACAAACTCGATTGGCTCTAAGACCTTGTTGTTTAACTCTTAATTGAAGGTCCTTGTCCTTGTCCTTGAAGCACCCAGCCCGTGCCGAATCCATGCCTCCCAGTCTTTGCATCGTGGTAAACCCCTGATGTCAGTCGCTTACTACAACACACTGTTGTGAAGTCCAGAAAACCCTGCAAGCAGGCGCCAACCCTGGAACTAGCTGATACATTTGCCTCAGTCAAGCAAGCCGGCAGGATAAAGATAAGCCAAACGGGCTTATACCATTTTCAAATGCATTTTCCACAGACACAGATGATTAGAAACTAACTCAATCAATCAATCGTAAATGAATCAATAAATAAATCAATAGATAAATTAATAATAAATTAGATTCACTCAATTAGAGATATTCTTCCTGATATTAAATAAATACTTATTCTTTCTATCTTGTCCTGTAACAATCTAATCAAACGTTATGTATAGAATTGTTATTATTGAATTGGGCGTTACTATTGTCTTGACTCACGTGTTATTAATACAATTAAGTTATAAGGGACCCTAAGGCAATTCTTAATCACCCCTAGATTAAACCTGAGCCGTTTGTGGTATAGGTTGAGTGGCGCAGCTGGTAACGAGAGCCATAGCGCGCATACTAGTTCGAATCCAGACCATTGAGCTATCGGTTGGACTCGATCCCACAAAAATAATACACAACCCGCCACACCACCTATTTTTCGAATCTTCATAATGTTCTGCACCCATTTGTGTACTTTGTTTGCTGGTTACAAAAAGTGCACAAAACGCACGGAACGGGCCGCTAAGCGAACGGACGATAGGACGCTAGTCTATCGCAAAATACTTCCGTCAGATCTAACAGAGCCAGCTATCTAATCACTGCTGTGTGGATAAGGAGGTCAGACCAAAACAACAACAACATTGTTACCGCACGACATCGCATATTTTTGGCTGTGAATATAATTTTCACCACCTCAATTGGATTCAATAGTCTGATGTCACGTCATCCAGCAACGGCGGCCATCGTGGTTCTAAACAAAGAAAATCGGTACCTTTTATTCTTCATGCTGGCTAGAACTTTTCATATGTCTTGTGATCAGAATGTGTAAAAGTCAAAACATGATCAGATTTATGTTGTTTTTTTTTCCTATGGATACGCTTTTATGCTAGTCGGATAAATATCTCATATGGGCGTCCGCCATTGTTCCGATAGTTTAGAGTCAGTTACTAAGTTACCATGCCTCATTACGAGGGAAGTGACGTTACAACTGTTGAAGCGTATTGTCCTTATATATATAATACTGTCTTGAGGCGTTTGATCACAAATATCAAACAAACGCTTATAGATATTTTCTTTCCTTGTAATTACAACTTTGTGGCTATGTGGTCTTGTGGTATGACCCTCGCCTTCGTATCGGGGAGGTCTGGGGTTCGAGACCCGTTCTGAGTGGTGCATAGTTGAGTCCTTGGAAATTTGTTTTCAATTTTTGATAATGATTTTAGGTGGGGATGTTTTTTTTAATTATTCCGGTTTGTTTTTTTTGTTTTGTTGTTTTTTGCTTGTTTGGTTTGTTGTTTTTTTTTTAAATATGTTTGTGTGATTCGTTTCTTGATTATTATTTTTTTTTGGGGGGGGGGGGGGGAGTTGTTTTTGTCTTTTGTTCTTTTTTTTTTTTTTGGGGGGGGGGGGGGAGAGGGGGGGGGGGCTGGTTATTGGGTTGTTTTTTTTTTTTGTTGTTGTTTTTTTTTTTTTTTTTGTCTTTGCTTGTGTGTGTTTTTTTGTTTTTTTCATTGGGGGGGGGGATGTTTGTTGTTTATTTTTTATTGTTGTTTTTACTCTTTTTTTTCTTTCTTTCATTTTCATTTTAGTTTCTGTTCTCTTTTGTCTAGACTACGGCAGACATGAATAATGTCAAAAAGCTGAGTAATAATTTATATAATATTATGCATATTCATCGGTTCTTATTCTTTATCGATTTCAAATAATTGTGTCTGTTTAATAAATTTAAAACAATAATAGAATGACTTAATTCTCCAGAATAGATTTCTAAAGTTGCTATTCATAATTTTAATACGACTGGAAAGACCCGTGGCAGCCTGTATAGTAAAAATTATTAAAATGCCAATTAAAATTAATAAATACAAAATAAAATTCCCTTTATTCATCCAATAGGGGAATTTTTTTTTCTCAAGTGTCTATTCAAAGGGAAGACTAGAATAACCCAGGCGCCAGCCGCAGTGTAGCGCCGAACATTGAGCTAGAGCGAGGTGACTTGCTCAAGACCACACAGCGCAGTGGCGGGTGTTCGAACTCGGTACCTTCCGGGTCGAAGCGAAGCAATACGATGGTTTACAATGATTGATAAGGATGAGAATTTGGTTTCATATTCCAGTAGGTTGGTTGTCTTGTTGCTGATTTTTGTCTGGTCTCTCTCTCTCTCTCTCTCTCTCTCTCTCTCTCTCTCTCTCTCTCTCTCTCTCTCTCTCTCTCTTCTTTTCTTTTTTTTTTTTTTTTCTCTCTCTCTCTCTTTCTCTCTCTCTCTATCTCTCTCTTTCTCTCTCCTTCTCTCTCTCTATCTCTCTTCTCTTTCTCTCTCTCTCTCTCTCTCTCTCTCTCTCTCTCTTCCCCCCCCTCTCTGTTATATTATATATATATATATATATTTATATATTTTATATATATTATATTTTTATATATATAATATATTATTATATATATATATCTTTCTCTACCCACCTTTCTCTCTATCTCTATCTCTCATTTTGTCTCTCTTTCTCTCTCCCTCTATCTTTCTCTCTGTCTCTCTTTCTCTCTCTTTTTCTTTCTCTCTTTCTCTGTCTCTCTTTCTCATTCTCTCTCTGTCTCTCTTTCTCTCTTTCTCTCTTTGTCTTTCTCTCTCTTTCTCTTTATCTCTATTTCACTCTTTCTCTGTATCTCTTTCTATCTATCTCTCTATCCTTCTCTCTCTCTCTTTCTCTCTTTCTTTGTATCTCTTTCTGTCTCTCTCTTTCTCTCTCTCTCTTTCTCTCTTTTTCTGTCTCTCTTTCTCTCTATATATCTCTCTTTTTATCTCTCTCTGTGTACTCTGTCTCTCTCACTCTCCCTCTCTCTCTCTCTCTGTCTCTCTCTCTCTCTGTCTCTCTTTCTCTCTCTCTTTCTCTATCTCTCTCTCTCTTTCCATCTATCCATCTATGTATCTATCTCTGTCTGTCTCTCTCTTTCTCTTCTCTCTCTCTCTCTCTCTCTCTCTCTCTCTCTCTCTCTCTTTCTTTCTTTCTTTCTTTCTCTGCTTCTCTCTCTGTCTCTCTCACTCTTCCCTCTCAATCCATCTATCTATCTATCTATCTACCTATCTATCTATCTGTCTCTCTCTCTCTCTCTCTCTCTCTCTCTCTCTCTTTCTCTTTCTTTCTTTCTCTCTTTCTTTCTTTCTCTCTCTCCCGCCCAAGGCTATGAATATAGAACACGTAAAGTGTCAGAACTGCCCAATTATCCGCGGCTTTTTGGCCCACTTTCACATTTCAACTACATACTAGTATTTACATGTACATGGAGGTGTTATATTACTCACTGATTGAGCATCACCCAGTGTTGAAAATGCGCGTTATAAATGTCATGTATTATTATTGTGACCATATCTTTTATTTGGGGGTTAACTTATTTGTTTGTTTGTTTTTTGTTCTGTTTTTTTTTTTTTTTTTTTTTTTTTGTTTTTGTTTTTGTGTTTTGTTTTTGTATTTTGGTTTGTTTTTGTGTCTTTTTTTCAAGACTAACGGCAGATAATATACAAGATGTGAAAAGTTGAAAACGACTATCTATACAATATGCAAATTCATCAATTTTTTTTCGTCTACCCTTTTATCTGGACATTTCTAAAACTCAATCCTCAACAACAGTTTTGTAAAGTTTCTATTTATCATTTTAAAACACCTGGCAAGGTCCGTGACAGCCCGTATGATCCATAAAGTTGTAAAAATTCCGAACTGAAGTTCTATTGGATAACTACAATAAGATGGTTTATGATCTGATCAGGATGAATGATAAGTATTAGAATTTAGTGTCATAGACCAGTGGGTGGTCGCATTATGTCGTTGCTGCATTTTGTCTGATTTCTCTCTCTCTCTCTCTCTCTCTCTCTCTCTCTCTCTCTCTCTCTCTCTCTCTCTCTCTCTCTCTCTCTCTCTCTCTCTCTCTACTTATCTGTCAATCTCTTTCTTTCTCTTTCTTACTCGTAAACACACACACACACAATCTCTCTCTCTCTCTCTCTCTCTCTCTCTCTCTCTCTCTCTCTCTCTCTCTCTCTATCTATCTATCTATCTATCTATCTATCTATCTATCGATCTATCTCTCTCTCTCTCTCTCTCTCTCTCTCTCTCTCTCTCTACCTACCTATCTGTCTATCTCTTTCTTTCTCTTTCTTACTCACTCACACACACACACACTCTCTTTCTCTCTGTCTCTCTTTCTCTCTCTCTTTCTCTCAACCTCTTTCTTTCTCTCACTTTCTCCCTCTCTCTCTCTCTCTGTCTCTCTCTCTCTCTCTCTCTCTCACTCTCTCTCTCTCTCTCTCTCTCTCTCTCTCTCTCTCTACCTATCTGTCTATCTCTTTCTTCTCTTCTACTCACACACCACACTCACACACACACACACACACACACTCTCTTTCTCTCTGTCTCTCTTTCTCTCTCTCTTTCTTCAACCTCTTCTTTCTCACTTTCTCCCTCTCTCTCTCTCTCTCTCTGTCTCTCTCACTCTCTCTCACTCTCTCTCTCTCTCTCTCTCTCTCTCTCTCTCTCTCTCTCTCTCTCTACTTGTCTGTCACTCAGGTCGTTGTTATTGTTTTTATGTCATCGCGTTTATTCTCACTAAACAGTATTATCCAGACTATAAACGTTTACGGTTACACATAGTTTTGTGTGTTGGTCCGTTATATTATTTCCGGATGTCAATGTCGCGAGCTTTTTAGCCAAGCGCATACTATCTATAAAGTTTGCGTTAGTGTTCGGGATGCTTTGGAAAGATAGTATGAAACTGAACTACGATAACAATAAATGCCCGATCAAACTTCCTGAAACAATGACTGGCATCTGTCAAGCACCTTCTGTTGCTTTTGTCATTTTTGAATTGGTAATTATGCTGTATTTTATTCTTTTGTTTTAGTTTGAAAAATAACTATTTAAAAAAAACTGCTGATATTCCTAATGTTTTGTTAAATTAATAATATTATACATTTCAGCTATAACTCCTTAAAAGTCAGCATTGTTTCTATCGCAATCATAATTATGCTTTAAGTTTCAAATTTCCCATCTCGCATAGTAGCACAAAAACAACAAAATATAAGAGTGTATCAGACATTTATTACTATTCTAATTCAAAATCGATTGCTTTATTTTTTTAATGAATTAATTTATCCGTCTGTTTCACCCTTAAGCCGGGGTCTCAAGAAAACAGGAGTGATTCGGTACACACTGAGCAACCACAATGGGCTACCGCTATAATTAGTACCTATTAAATTATCAATGATAAGAGTGTAAAAATAATATCTTTGTTCTGTCGCAGTCTGAAAAAAAAAACATGAATTTATCATTTTGGCTAGAAAACTCATCCTCCAAATATCGATCGATTAAATTGACAAAAACTCTCAAACCTGAGACTTCGCGAAGTCTTCTATAAAGTACATAGTCTGAGAATATTTGCTAAGATGAGGGTCGTTTTAATCGATCAATATTTAATTTGAAGGACGAGTTTTCCGACCAAAATCTTAAATACGTGTTTGTTTATTTTTTTATTAAGATTTCGACAAGGTCGTGAGTTTCTATGGACGCAAAATGAGCTTCAGTTGATGTGCTAATTCATGTAAAATACCAATCTACTACAAGCTGTGGACTGTAAAAAGAAATGTATAACAATGACTATAACAGCTTCAAAAAAAGAACAAAGTACCAAACATGGAATTTTTGGGAACAAAATTCCTCTTCAGCAATAAGTCGTTAATACATCAAGTCATATCGGGCAGACGGCAGAGACGTTTTCGGCATGTCGATTATTTTTTTTTTTTTTTTTTTTTTTTTGGTGACTCGTTCCCAATGTCGCGCAGTAGCGTTGGGAACATGTTCGAAATTACAAACACGTTGGGAACACGTTCGAAATTACAAACACATTGGGAATATGTTCGAAATTAACACATTGGGAACATGTTCGAAATTATAAACACATTGGGAACATGTTTGAGATGACAAACACGTTGAGAACATGTTCGAAATTACAAATAGATTGGGAACGTGTCCGAAATTACAAACAGATTGGGAATATGTTCGAAATTATAAACACATTGGGAACATGTTCGAAATTATAAACACATTGGGAAAATGTTCGAAATTACAAACACATTGGGAACATGTTCGGAATTAGAAACACATTGGGAAAATGTTCGAAATTACAAACACATTGGGAACATGTTCGAAATTATAAACACATTGGGAAAATGTTCGAAATTACAAACACATTGGGAACATGTTCGAAATTAGAAACACATTTAAGAACATGTTCGGAATTACAAACACATTGAGAAAATGTTCGTAATTACAAACACGTTGGGAACATGTTCGAAATTATAAACCCGTTTGGGAACGTGTTCGAAATTACAACCAAATTGGGAACATTTTCGAAATTAAAAATGGTTTGCATCCGATTGTCGACATCACTTGGAGAGATGGGGGGCTGGGCTTTCGGTTTTACCAAAATTTCCAGGTGGAACCATTTTTGGTTGCTGTGAGCGTTTTTAAAGAGGAAGTGACGTCACGACTTTGGAACCCTATTCATACATGAATCAAAACTCAACGCGGAACAAGTCACAACCCTTGGATTGCCTGACAGTGTCATGTGTCCGTCCTTGGAAGTATCGCTAATAGGATGCAATAGTCTGATGACACGTCCGCCCAGCAACGAGCAGCTTGGTTCTAAACAAACAAAATCGGTAATTTTTATTCTTCATGCTGGCTAGAACTTTATCACATATCATGTGATCAGAATGTATTAAAGTCAAAACATGATTAGATTTATATTTTATTCTCCTCTGGATACACTTTTATGCTGCGTTGGAGATGTATTTGTGACCCCTCGTCTCAAAACGGTATTATGTCGAGATGGACCAGATGCTAAAAAGTCAAATTATAGTTAAACTAGTTTAAAATATGAACTTTGGTATTTTAGCTCAGTAAAATATGATATTCCTTCTCCTCTATAAAGCATATGAACTCAACGTAAGCCTGATATTTCGGGCTACAAATTCCATTTTCAGCATCTTAATTATCCCGACTTAATACCGTTTTGAGACCAGGGGTCACATTTCATAAGGGCGTCCGCCATTGTTCCGATAGTTTAGAACCAGTTACTAAGTTACTATGCGTCAATACGAGGGAAGTGGCGTCACGACTATTGAAGCCTATTTGTCAAAGGACTGTTTTTAGGGATTTTACGGCACTTGCGACACAATTAGGTCATTTCAACAACAGTATAAAGGAAGATGATAGAAGAGTTGTAGATATGAAGTTAAAAGCACTGAAGAAAATGAGAGGCAAAGGGGACTGGTTAAATAGAGAACAGAAAATTCCATGAGCAATCCGTTGATTTGCAATTCTTGACATCGCCTAAAAGTCTCTTCCAGGCACAGGCAAATGATACCACGATTGAAAGAATCAATCAAATGTTTACAAAGTACAAGTTACTAAATTCAAAACTAGTAATCATAATATAACATAAACAAATAAAATTCCCTTTATTCATCCCATGTGGGGAAATTTGTCTCTAGGGTCTATTCCAATGGAAGACTAGAATAACCTAGGCGTCAGCCGCACTGCAGCGCCGCAAATTGAGCTTGGGTGAGGTGGCTTGCTCAAGGCCACACAGCGCAGCGGCGGGTGATCGAACGTTGGATAGTAAAAAGTTCTAGAATTACAATTAAACCGCCCAAGAAAAGATAAGACAAAGATGAATTGGTTCAAATAGGAAACAGGTGTAGATTCCAAGAGCACAATATCAACGTACTTAGTCTGAGATCACTAAAAGTCTCACCCAGACACAAGCACAAGTCCCCACTAAGAGGAATACACTCAAATGCTTACAAATCATAATACGTGAACAAAACATAATACAGTGCTTTACAGAGAGATGATTTACAAGAAAAAAAATATCATCTCCCAAAACCCTAACTATAAATTTGACTGTTTCCCTCCTAGCTCGGGTATCCGGCCAGGGCCAGGACAAAATCAAGTAATCTCATCCCAATACCAAGACAGAAAGCATGTTGGAAAACAGATATAAGGGGATAGAAGACACAGTATGTACCTCCCTGCGCATATGGGAGGTCAGGAACCCCACCCAGTGGGAAGTCAGATGACCCCACCCAGAATCAATATTAAGCCTTAAATGAGATACGACAATAATTAATCTTAAAATTTTTATTTCTTTTAATAAAAGATAAATTTGTTAATTTTGTTCATTTATATGGTAATAAATAGACAATTATAAACATTGTATGTTACAAATGTAGAGTACATCAATTTGATGAATGATATGTTAGTTGGGGTATACAAATATTAATATCATGATATTAACTAATAATAATATTGCACTTGGTTGATCAACGGTTGGTTACATCTCTCTCTCTCTCTCTCTCTCTCTCTCTCTCTCTCTCTCTCTCTCTCTCTCTCTCTCTCTCTCTCTCTCTCTCTCTCTCTCTCTAGCTCGTTCGCTCGCTCTCCTCTGTCTTCTTTTGGGTCGCTTTTTTTTCTCTTGATCTCAATCTATCCATCCATCTCTCATATTCTCTGCACACGCGTACACAAATACATACTCTTGTTCTTAAAATGGTCTTTTCCATTCACAAAACAGAGGAAAATGAAAATATGATGATCATCATGATTATAGACAGCTCAAATAATTATCCTCTTAATTATTTTCTTTTCTTGACTCGACTCAGTTGAGAATAAATCACTCGCTATAGATAGTATGCAGATGACGTCACTCAGGCCTTTGTTATTGTTTTTGCCATCCGCGTTTGTGAGTTGTTCTCACTAAACTGTATTAACCAGACGATAAAAGTTCATGGTTACACAGAGTTTGTGTGTTGGTCCGTTATACTTCCGGATGGCAATGTTGTGAACTCCTTGGCCAACCGCATTCTATCTATAGATAGTATGCGCTTGGCTAAGAAGCTCACAACATTGCCATCCGAAAGTATAACAGACCAACACACAATTTTATGTGTAACCATGAATTTTATAGTCTGGTTCAGACAGTTTAGTGAGAAGTACTCATAAACACGGATGGCAAAAACAATAACAAAGACACGAGTGACGTCATATTCGTTCTATCTATAGGCATTCAGATGTTGTAAGTACTAGTAGTCCTTCAGAGCCATTAGGTTCATGAAGCAGGAGTTTATCCCTGTTTCCATAGCATGAAACGAACAATAGCAATTGCTTGTTATTTTCTAGATAGGACGCTAGTCTATCGCAAAGTACTTTCCGCCAAATCTCAGCTACCCATTCACTGCTGGGTGGAGCAAGGGGGGGGTAGAAAAAAAAGCTCCACTCCACTCGGGATCGATCTTGGTCCCTATGCGTGTGAAGCGAGTGCTCTACCAACTGAGCTATCGGGACCCCCGTGGATGTTGTCAGAGTCACAATACAATATTGTGGGGGGTGGGGGGGGGGAAGAGGGGAGGGCGCTTTTCTGGCGCCTTATTAAGTATGAAGTGGAAACTCAGTAATCTGACTAACTGCACGGGAGGAATAGGATTGAAGATACTCACTCGTAAATTTGAATAAAATCGAGAGGACATTTTATCCTATCCACAGTTTTGATCAAGCTTAAAGGTAAAAGAGGGTGAGGTGGGCGAGTAGTTAAGGCATTGTACTGTGATCCAGAAGGTCCCGGGTTCGAGCCTCGCTACATACACATTCGTTTTTATTCACTTGAACAAGATAATTTACCCAAAACTTGCTCTGTTTTGGACAACATGGTGGGCGCTTCCTGGTGACATCGGAGGTTTATTTGATAGATTATTTATATTCCATCACGGAATGCTGAGCGTATTTTTTTTAAAGATATGTTGGAGAGAATTTAACAGATTCAAAAAATAATGGTATGCGTTTATGAAAAATAGTTTCCAATCCTGCCAGCCAGTTCAATCGTGCAATCACAAAAAGCTATGTATGTGTAACTTTAAACTTTAATAATCTGAATGAGAGAATTGAGAGAGTATTTATCATAAAACTTGCGGTCTATAAGCAATAACAAAGAGCCGAGTGACGTCATCATCATTCATCCTATACTGTAAAGCGCATTAAAAACGTGAAAATGTGTTAATTTTTTTATTTCATTATATTTCGGGAATAGTAAAAACAATATTGAATGAATCAAAATACATGTATTAATAATAATAATAATAATAATAATAATAATAATAATAATAATAATAATAATAATAATAATAATAATAATAATAATATAGCACTTGTATGACGAGGGCATGCTCTATGCGCTTAATGATTGGTGCTATTCGTTTAAGTAAAATACTTACATGTTTATGGTCTGATTAATATAAAACAAATGAAGGTGACGTCACTCGACTTCTTTGAAGTTTTGGTGATTGGTTCTCACTAAAGTCCCTGTCTATAGTCTGTCTGATTGATACAATTTTAAAATGGCTGGCTAAAAACAATACAAAGACCCGAGTGACGTCAATTTCGTTCTTTCAATACACTTGTTGTGTATTTGTATGATTGATATAGCGGGCAGAAAAGGTATATATTTTATTTAAACACATACCATCAATACACAAATGCCATGTTTAACGACTTGACCTTGAACACCCACATAGGGAAGGAGCTTCTAAGATTCATGTCTCCATTTGGTTTTTTTTTCATTTTTTTCCGGAGTAACCCCAAGTTTCATATATTATAATGTGTCTATAAATTCAATCTGCAGCATCTAGTCCCGACATAATACCCGTTTTGAGGCGAAGAGTCACATTTGTCGTCTATATATATATAGTATGCGATTGGCTAAGAAGCTCACAACATTGCCATCCGGAAGTTTAACGGACCAACACACAAAACTCTTTGTAACCATGACCTTTTATAGTCTGGTTAATACAGTTTAGTTAATTAATTTATTAAATTATTAATTTAATCACTCATAAACATGGATGGCAAAAAAACAATAACAAATACCCGAGTGACGTCAACTTCGAACTATCTATAGATAGAATGAAGTTGACGTCACTCAAGTCTATTTTATTGGGGGTTGTTTTGCCATCCACGTTTATGAGTAGTTCTCATTAAACTGTATTAACCAGACATTAAACGTTTAAGGTTACAAATTGTTTTGTGTATTGGTCCGTGGTACTTCCGGATGGCAATGGTGTGAGCTTCTTAGCCAAGCGCACACTATCTATAAGATGACATTGGAGTTTGAGTTAGTCTATGTATGAATATCCGATTACGGAACAGGTAGTCATATATATATAATGTGGAAGTCTTGTTTGTGGCGCTGATGACGGAGGCTGTCGCGGTGTAAGCGGCTTGTATTTACCGTCAAGTGACATTGAGTTTGGTCAGTCACTGGATGGGTGACAGAGGTCACAAAATTGAACTCTTGCCCTGTCTTTCTGTCACTGTCATGGGGTGATGAGTGAGGCACTTTACAATTTAAACACATAATCACACTCGATTCGGATGTGAATACGTTCTTATAGGGGTTTTGGGTTGTAGTTCTTTTTAACTGAAGTAAATAGTTCAACAGTGCTAGAACTTACAGAAAGAGCAGTTTGTATGGAACAGAAATATGGCTTCGTGGTCTGCTGCTTGGAAAAAAAAAAGATGGAAAATTGTGAAGGGGCATTATTTGTGGTTGGTATGAAACAGTGAGAATGCTGCAGTATGACGAAAAAATATACGCATTTTTAGAAGTCCTTTTTTTTCATTCATTGAAATCAGCCCTAAAGTTCCATCATCATAAGGCAGTTTAGCAGCAAATGTCTTATACCTCCATAGCAACAACCACTCTCTTTTCAAGCCAGTTTGGATCGGAGAGTGAAAGTTACCGTTTCTCAAACGTTTCGATTTCTTCCTTCGTCCGTTTCCAATCTGATCCATTTTTTTGTTGAGTGCATCGACAATGAATGGCGATTTACACATCAGCACGTTGATTGCTTGA
>NC_088371.1:13361615-13391615 GCF_034508935.2 Berghia stephanieae
TTTTTTTGTTCTCTGTGTTGGGGCTGTGAACTTACTGCTATGATAATTTCTTGTGGATGTACAGTGTTGTTTTATGAAATACTGTGGTAGAGTTACTGCTGTTTTGTTGGAATGTACTGTTCTGTGAATATGTCGAATGTGTTGTTTCCAGAGGACGCCAGAGTAGATAGGTATAGATAGTATGCGCTTGGCTAAGAAGCTCATAACATTGCCATCCGGAAGTATAACGGACCAACACACAAAACTGTGTGTAACTATGAACGTTTATAGTCGGGCTAATACAGTTCAGTGAACATTACTCATAAACACGGATGGCAAAAAAAAACAAAAACAAAGACCTGAGTGACGTCATCTTCGAACTATCTATAGATACTCACGTTCACATCTTGATCCGTAATATCCTTTGGGGCATCGACACTTTCCGTGAGGGACGCATATTCCTCCATTCAGACAGATTGGGTTACACACACCTGGTCATTGGTGGGGAAAGGAAGGGGGTGGGACAGAACAGTAAGATATATATTTGGGATTTCTTTTTAATTTTGTATCGTTCAATTGATTGATTCATTCATTCAGTCATCCATTTATTTATTGATTAATTAATTTAAAAATTATTAATTAATGAATTAATTAATTAATTAATTAATTGATTGATTTGATTGATTGATTGGATGATTTGATTGATTGATTGATTGATTGATTAATTGATTGATTGATTGATTGATTGATTGATTGATTGATTGATTGATTGATTGATTGATTGATTGATTGATTGATTGATTGATCTATTCGTTAATTTATTGACTGACTGAAAATGAATTGCTTCACAAAACCATCATTTGATGGCCTAACTCTCTCCGTACTGGCCATTCTCAAATTGTTTAGTGAAATGTCGTGACCATCCAGCATAGAATTTACATTTCTAAGCTCACATTTAAAAGCCATAAATACATATTATACATAGTTTAGTTGAGCAACACAAGCTTTACAAAACAGCACCAAGTTTTTGTAAATATTTTTTTTAAAACAAAAAGAAAAAAACTTGAGCTTTTATTATATAGAGCGCAATATCCACTAAACGAGCTCAAAGCTCTTTACATAGCGTCCCTGGCCAACTGCAACACGTAACATGTAGAACGAGACAAAACGCCTGTTAGGCGATAATATATTTTTATTCCGACAGAGACAACGTTGTTGACGGTCAGGTACTTATTTTACGCCTGAGTACGGTGAGAGAATGTGACTAAATAGCCTTTTCCAAGAACTCAACTATGTGCCGAGCGAGGCTCGAACCCAGGACCTTCCGATCCGAAAGCGAGTGTCATGCATACCACAAGACCACACAGCCGCATATCTACAAGATTTTTCTTCAAATTTTGTGATTTATAAAACAAATCTTAATAAGAAAAATGTTGTTTGCGTCCTAAAGAATGTGACCATTTTCCTACAGTTGTTAACTCTCTCCTTATCGGCCATTTTCCGGATTTTCCCCAAAAAGTCACATCCAACCTACACAAAAATAGATTTTTTTCATCAAACACAAAAGCTGTTAGTTCCTGCTATAAATATTTCTTTCTGCTGAAACTTGCTCTTCAGCACAGTGTTGATATACTTTAACTATAGCAAACATTTTTGTTCAAATATTATGATATACAAGAGAAAGTAGAATGAGAAACATTTTGGCTGCATCGTAACGAATTTGACGATTTTCGTATGGGTGGTAAGGAGGGGGTTAAGGGGAGGATAAACGAATTGTTGATTGTATGATTGGTTAATGGACTGAATGGCTGATTGATTCATTAACTCTCTCTTTACAAGCCATTTTTAGAATTTCCCCCGAAAATTCACACCCTCCCAACACAAAAAATAGAGTTTTCTTACTCAAACAAAAAAGTAACAAAGGTATTCTATACAGATTGATGTTCTGCAAAATGATGTCTACAACACAGTGTTTAGTATTTATAGCTGTAATCAAAGCATTTCTTTAAATTTTGTGGTGTACAAGAGAAATCAGAATGAGAAAACTGTTGGTTGTATCGTAACAAATGTGACGATTTTCCTATAGTTGGTAAGGAGAGGGTAAAATAGGTGAACAGTCTTTTCAATTTTCGGCCCCCCATTTTTGGAACTCTCTCCCATCACACGTGAGATGCTCGGATTCGTTGACAACGTTAAAATCTCGCTTAAAGTTTTATCTTTTTACGTCATAATGTTGCAATATTATTTTCATATTTTGTTGTTGTTAAATTGAATTCGTATCACGTTTCCTTCACACTTGTCTCACTGTAATATGTTTTGTTTTATATCACGGTAAAGCGCTTAGAGCCTGTGACAACGGGGTAAAGCGCTATATAAATGCCATTTATTATTATTATTATTATTATTATTATTATTATTATTATTATTATTATTATTATTATTATTATTAAATGATCGATCGATAAATTATCGATCAGACAAATCAATAGTAAGACTTACCCGTTTCACACCGGACACCTGTGAAATTTGCCCCGCATATACAGATGCCATTTTGACAAACTCCTCCATTTTCACAGGGCATGGAACAACCAGCTGCATGAGAAGAAATAAAACAAGCGAAATGAGTCGATGAAGGAATGCACTTACTAAACACTTAAAATTAAGACCTGGAAAAGCCTGTCTGAAGCAGTGCCAGACAAAGCAAGTAAGAAATTTATTATTTTTATATAGGGCAATATCCACTAAATGTGCTCAAAGCGCTTTACAACGTGTCCCTGGCCAACAGCAACATTTAACATTTAGGACGGGATATGACGCCTGTTAGGCGATGTTATAATTTTTTCGGACAGAGACAACGCTGTTAACGGCCAGGTACTCATTTTACACCTGAGTGCGGTGAGAGTATGTGAGTAAAGAGCCTTCTCCAAGGACTCAACTAAGCGCCGAACGAGGCTCGAACCCAGGACCTTCCGATCCGCAAGTGAGTGTCATACCACAAGACCACATAGCCGCACTAAATACAATAAAAAATCCATCCCAAAAATTCAGTCTTCCTCAGTTGCACAAGGCGTGTATCCCCAGTCTTTCAGAAGACTGGTTTCACACATCCAAGGAGATTGGAACTTGTGATTTGACATCATACTTTTTTTATGCTTACTTCTGTTTCAAGCAGTGCAGGTCGTCTGTCAGTCGTCCTTTTTAAACTAGCAAACTTGCAAATCTAATCATTTTGAATCTAGATTCAATTTTTTTATTTTGGTTTCCCTCTTTCATTTTACCGATATAGACCTTGATTGCTTGTTTTTAGGGTTTTTACAATAAAATAAAATCAATGAAATGGAAGATGATAGAGGAAATATTAAGAAATCATATGGATAGAACGAATTTGACGTCACTCAGGTCTTTGTTATTGTTTTTTGCCACCCATGTTTATGAGTAATTCTCATTAAACGGCATTAACCAGACTTTTAAAGTTCATGGTAACACATAGTTTTGTGTGTTGGTCCTTTATACTTTCGGTGGCAATGTTGTGAGTTTCTTAGCCAAGCGCATACTATCTATTCAAATCATCGAAGAAAAAGGAATACAAAAGGGGATTGGTTCAAATAAGGAACAAAAGATGTGTAGATTTTAACAATATCTAAAAGTCACATCCAAGCACAAACAAATGGACCCCTCTATGAAGTATACACTCAAATGATTACAAAGTACAATATCCAAGATACAGTCTGGAAATATTATAATTATAATAGAATAATATAACCGAAACAAAGAGACGAATTACAAGGAAAAAATATTAACTCTCAAAAAAAAGTATCATACATTTGACTATCTCCCTCCCAGCAAAGAATCTCTACCACGACTAGGAAGACAAAAAAATGAACAAAAGCAGAGAGGGAAAACAGATAAAGAGGATAGAAGACACAGCAAGTGGTCTCCAGCCTACTGTGGGAGGTTAGAGGACCCCACCCAGCGACATAGATTTTATAACTAAATTGTCTATTCACCCACCTGTTTGACATCTGCTGCCAGAGAAATTTGCTTGACATCGACAAACATTGCCAGATAGGCATACAGCATTATTTTGACACAATGGTTGACAGGCCGCTGTGAAGGGTTAAAAACAATTTAATACATATTGTATAACTGCATAAATATAGACATTCATATAGAGCATTTTCACTAATTTACCAATGCAGTTCACAGTGTTTCGTGTATTTTCCAAGCAAGTCATATGAAAACGGGTTTTTTTTCATTTCATACTGTACCAGTCGCCTGTTAAGCTTCATCTTTTGAACTATAACCCTTACACTATCCGTCATTATCTACAGTCAGGTACTCATTCACATCTGGTTCGAGTGGAGTAGAAATGCGTGTTTAGTGCCTTACCCAAGGACACACCATCGGGACCAGATCTTTCCACAATCAATGCACCCATCATGTCACTAGCCACAACTAACATCGCTTTACCTTTTTTGACAAGACGAGACATCGTACCGGTAAGCCACAGAACCACAAAACAGCGACCGTATCAAAGGTCAACATGTCGTGAAAGCGATGCTAAGAAATCTCGGAAAGGTGAAAAGATCACGTAATTTTGACGGGTCGAAATTGGATTCAATAGTCTGGTGTCACGTCGCCCAGCAACGGCGGCCATCGTGGTTCTTTTTATTCTTCATGGTGGCTAGAACTTTTCATATGTCTTGTGATCAGAATATATAAAAGTGAAAAATTGATCAGATTTATATTTTTTTTTCCTCTGGATACGCTTTTATGCTCGTCGGAGAAATATTTCATAAGAGCGTCCGCCATTGTTCCGATAGTTTAGAGCCAGTTACTAAGTTACCAAGCGTCATTACGAGGGAAGTGAAGTTACGACTGTTGAAGCGTATTTGATAGAAGAATATCCTTCTATCATTAGGGTGTAATCGTTAAATCTCCGTTTCGGAAAAGCAACGTAGACAAATATAACTTAGATATAAGAAACAAACAAGAGCAAAATTATTACAGGGATATTTGATAAAAGCTCTTCAGTTTGAAATTTTGAACTCATTCCCAAAAAAAAAATTAATAATAATAATAATACAGTGCTCAATGGTTGGAAACTTGCTTGAAATTTTTAACGCAAGAGTGCAGAAACCTATAGATAGTATGCGCTTGGCTTAGAAGCTCACAGCATTGCCATCCAAAAGTTTAACGGACCAACACACAAAACTATATGTAGCCATGAACATTTATAGTCTGGATAATACAGTTAAGTGAGAATTACTCATAAACTAGGATGGCAAAAGCCAATAACAAAGACCTGAGTGACGTCAACTTCGTTCACTCTATAGATAGAATGAAGTTGACGTCACTCGATACATTGTTATTGTTTTGTTGGTTTTTTTTTTTGCCATCCACGTTTATGAGTAATTCTCACTTAACTGTATTATCCAGACTATAAAAGTTCAAGGTTACAAAGAGTTTTTGTGTGTTGGTCCGTTATACTTCCGGATGGCATTGTTGTGAGCTTCTTAGCCAAGCGCATTCAATCTATATTATTTCTGTTACTTACCATCTGGCAGAACTTCCATGGCTGAGGTGGTCAATGTGGAGTTTGGTGTGGACGACGTCAGTATTTCAATGGTGGGCGTCTGTGGATTGGGGATGATAATGGTGGTGATGATGATGATGATGATGATGATGATGATGATGATGATGATGATGATGATGATGATCGTTATAATGATGATGATGATGATGATGACGATGATGATGATGATGATGATGATGATGATGATTATCATGATGATGATGATGATGATGATGATCGTTATAATGATGATGATGATGATGATGATGATGATGATGATGATGATGATGATGATGATGATTATCATGATGATGATGATGATGATGATGATGATGATGATGATGATGATGATGATGATGATGATGATGAAACTGATAAAAGGCTGGGGATGAACGAGAAAGAGGAGGAAAAAGTGGAAGAAGGAGCGAGGAGGATGAAGAAGACGAATGAAAAGTGGCTGTGCCGGTAATCGAGATGAGGTTTAAACTTACACCAGTCAATACTGTGGGTCCACACTGTTGAGAAACCAAAGTGGGATTCGAACTTAAAACCAATTGTTCTACCTCTCCCTGTCGTGATTGAGAAAGAATTGAATTAGATTTATAATATGTTAACGTAAGTAATAAGAATTGATGTCAGTATTATTCACTATCAGTCAACAATTGCAAAGCTCGCTGAATTATTTGAATCATTATGAAAATGAATTTCGAAATGTTATATCCTTTAAGCTCTTCTCGATGTGTTTACACATATGTGACCCATCGTCTCAAAGCGGTATTATGTCGGAACGAAACATATGCTTAATAGCCGAATTAAATGTTAAACTGGTCAAAAATATAAATTGTTGGCATTAGCACCCTAAAATATGGTATCCATTCTCCTAAATAAAACATACAAACTCAACACAAGTCTGATATTTCTGGCTGTAAATTCAATTTTCAACATCTTAACCAACCCGACTTAATACCGTTTTGAGGCGAAGGGTCACATATTGTCTCTTTGTTGCTTGCTCCTGGTCATTTACACCCAATGTTTATATATTTGGTCATAATACACCGATAAAATTACTTTTTTTTTCAATTTTGCTCAGAATTTTATTTTACTTTATTTAAAAAAGATGAACGTGGCATATAATATGCAGGTCTGGCATACGAAAATCCTTATGGGCTTAGCTTGTAATGGACAAAAGTTTGCGTCATTTTTTAAAAGATTTCCATTACAACAATGAGTCATTAAGGAATTGGGTTATCGGACCTGCAAATAAGTGCACGTTGGCTCTTCTGTATGGCGCGGAGACCTGGATATTAAATTAATAAAAATATAGAGAATAGGATAGAGACTTTCAAGATGTGGACCTACTGTTGTGTTGGTAAAACTGAGAAGAAAATTGTGACCCCTCGTCTCAAAACGGTATTAAGTCGGGATGATTAAGATGCTTAAAATGGAATGTGTAGCCAGAAATATCATGCTTAAGTTGAGATTATATGCTTTATAGAGGAGAAAGAATATCATATTTTACTGTGCTAAATACCAAATTTTCATATTTTTGAGCAGTTTGACTAAAATTTGACTTTTTAGCATCTGGTCCATCCCGACATAGTACCGTTTTGAGACGAAGGGTCACAATTGATTAGGAAGTTTGCGACATTTTGATTTAACAGAAGAAGATTATTTGACACCATAAGGACAAGACAACTGGGACATTTTGGTCACACAGGACGCCACGCCATCAGTCCATAACAAAAGACGTTCTCGAATGAAAGGTGATTGGAAAAAAAGATGCAAAGGCCGGCCAAAGAGATCGTGGATTAAAGGCACCAAGGCATGGACTGGACAGTCAGTAAAAGAGGACAGCAGCAGGACATGGGGAGGAAGGAATGACGGATCAGTTCCAGTCAACCTTTGCCAAAGAAATGACACCGGAATTAAGTAAGATAATAAGTATTACGAAAAACAACATCATTTTATGTTATCATAAAGTATCTACTTGAATAAAACTGTTAAATGAAGAGGTCAGCAATGAACGAGTCCAGTTTGGTTGCTTCTGGAAGCAACTGACAGCAGTGATGATGCCAGTAGTCTAGAAAGTCAATGAAGACTGGTGTTACACTTCCAATGGAGGTGGAACCGTTTTTTAGACATAAAACTTTTGTTCCCTAGTCAAATCCAATGCATGTTTAAGGTGTGTCAAAATAATTGAATGCAAGAACTTACCTCAAAAGGACGTCCATACTCTGAGAAGTATGGACCAATAGACATCAATAAATTGGTACCTAAGTAGTCTCCCTTCATTCGTAGACGACGCTTCATAATGACGTCGCAGTCTATATTTAGAACCATCTCTGACCCATCGACTGCCACGCCTAATGAATGCCACTCGTTGTCCAAGAAATCCGCTCTGAATCCGTAACTGTTTCCTAAATAATGAACTTTCAACTTTCGGCCAAGAAAAACTCCAATCTTTTGTTTCCCTTGCACGTCACTGACGACGAAAAAATACCCTCTCTGTCTCCGCTTCGCGACCTTGACCTTGAATAGAATGGAAAAATTGCTGGGGAAGGTTACCGGGAAGATCTCCGACACAGGAAGTGAAAGCTTGGCCTGTTTGGTGATGACGTATGTTGATGCTCTATTGGGGTGAGCCGTTACGCCCATGACTGACATCTCTGGCAGTTGCATCAGGGTTAAAAGGTCATAGCTGTCTGGGGAGGAAAGATTGCTGGTTTCTTAATTTCATCAGGGGCAGGAAATGGATACAACAGCAACAAATATTTGTGACAATGGTGACGGCATAGGATTGATTGAATGTAGAGACGAAAGGGGAGAAATTATTGTTCACTGTGTTGTTGTTGATGATGATGATGATGATGATGATGATGATGATGATGATGATGATGATGATGATGATGATGATGATGATGATGATGATGAATTCAGTATTTGACTTTCTTAAATTATATATAGGTATAATTCTGATGTTTGACGTTAGTTTTCGCACTCAAGCGATGATTCACGATTGTGCAAAAGATTTATTCTAGGATAGCACAAATGATTGACTGCTCCTATTTCATTAAAAATGTTACAATTGTTTGTTTTGATGTCTTTCTGTTAGTTGTTGGTTTGTTGTCGTTTTGTTTGTTTGCTTGTTTGTTTGTTTGTTTGTTTGTTTGTTTGTTTGTTTGGGGTTTGTTTTTTGGGTGGGGGGAATGGGGAATAGGGGTAGACGTTGTTGGTTTGTTTAGATGTTGTTTTTGCTTCTTTTTTTTTTTAGAGCGGTCGGGATATGTTGGTCTTCTTTTCTTTTGCTTAGTTTATGTTTGATTTATCTTTTTCTTTTTTTTTTTTTTTTTGCTTTGTTTTTAGTAGTGTATTTTTATTACATTTTCTATTTATATTTTTTTTTAATGTATTCTTTTCTTGTATATATCATGTAATATGTCACGTCATTGAAAGCAATAATATCAGAAATGGCAATTTTTATTCTCACCTTGACAGCTGTAAGTGTTACAAGATCTCAATTCCTTGCCCGCCCCGACACAACTGGACTCATTGCTCTGACGTTTGCAATCACGTGATCTGCGTTGTTTCCCGCCGCCACACGTCACGCTACAGGGAGACCACTCTGACCATACATCCCAACCTGAGGAAAAAAAAACAAAAGAGAAAGAGAGAGGGGGAATGAGCACTAGATCCGTCTTATCTATTTTGCTTTTTTAAAAAAATAATAATAATTCTAGCAGCTACTAGAAGCTGTAGAAGAGAAAGCGGGGAAGACCCAAAGAAACCTGGCGAAGGACCATGGAGAAAGAATTTAAGGAAGCAGGCCTGTCCTGGAATACAGACACCGCAAAAGCAGCCGATCGCAAAAAATGGAGATGTCTGGTGGATGCCCTATGTGGCTCAAGTCCCGAATGAAGAGGATTAAGTATTAGTAGCTGTGCACTGTAAAATTAAATCTATTCTTTTCCTTTTAAATTAAAAAAAAAACATAGGGTTAACGGATTAGTAAATAGTAAATAATGAATTTATATAGCGCCTAAACATCCACGTTAATCGTGCTCTGTGCCGCTTTACATAATAAAAATGTTTTAAAACAACAAAATTAAAAATCACGACACAACATAATAAGCATGTAACAGAAATAAAATCTAAGCAACATCTATTTCATAAAACAAAAGCCTCACGGTTCCATTCAGCCCATGTTAAATTTTCGCCAATGCGCACAAGAACTACTGGCAAAATCTAAAAATTATAAAAATATTTTTAATTGAGCTTTAATTGGGCTTTTATAAAGCGCAATATCCACAAAACGTGCTCAAAGCTTTACAAAGGGTCCCTGGCCAACAGCAACACGTAACGTGTAGAACGAGACATGACCACTGTTAGGCGATATTACCATTTTTTTTCCGACATAAACAACGTTGTTAATGGCCGGGTTCTCGTTTTACACCTGAGTACGATGAGAGAATGTGAGTAAAGAGCTTTTTCAAAGGACTCAACTATGCGCCGAGCGAAGCTCGAACCCAGGACCTTCCGATCCGAAAGGGAGTGTCAAACCACAATACCACATAGCTGCACAATGCTAAACCAAGCCTATAATTACATTGGGTTATCAGACCTGAAATTGCGTGCGTCGATCAATATAGTTTAAAAGGTCGATCTCTATATTCATAACATCTTCATAATATATAGATAGAATGAAGTTGACGTCACTCTGGTCTTGTTATTTGTTGTTCTGGTTTTTTTTGTTTTTTTTTGTTTTTTTGTTTTTTTTGATTTTTTTTTGCCATCCGCGTTTATGAGTAATTCTCACTAAACTGTTTACACCAGACTATAAACGTTTAAGGTTACACATAGTTTTGTGTGTTGGTCCGATATACTTCCGGATGGCAATGTTGTGAGCTTCTTAGCCAAACGCACACTATCTTTCTATTTATATATTCATAACATAAAAATCTTTTTAAGTAGATACAACAGTTGTGCACTGATGAATTCGATTGGCGTGACGCCATCTTGGATTGTATGTGCGAAAGGTCAAAGGGAAGCCGACGAGGGATCTAAACAATAAATCAGGGATGACAGGAACAATTGAAAGGTGAGATGTTTCCAGAAGGTTCCCCCCGTGTTTACATATTGTCTCTTTGTTGCTTGCCCCTGATCATCTACACCCAATGTTTATTTATTTGGCCATAACACACCGATAAAATACCTATATGTATTTTTCAATTTTGCCTAGAATTTTATTTTACTTTATTTTAAAAGCTCGGGGGAGGGGGTCGCGATAGCTCAGTTGGTAGAGCACTCGCTTCACACGCAAAGGGACCTATCTCGATCCCGGGTGAAGTCGAGATTTTTTTTTTCTTCTGACCCCCTGTCCACCAAGCAGTGAATGGGTAGCTGAGTCTGTTAGATTTGGCGGAAAGTACTTTGCGATAGATTATCGTCTTATCCAAAAATAAAAAATAGCAAGCAATTGCTATTGTCCATATCACGCTATAGCAACAGGAATAAACTCCGGCTCCATGAGCCTAATGGCTGTGAGGGACTACATTTTTTTTTTATTATTATTAAAAGATTATTGAGAATATCAATTGATTGATTATAGAGACCCCCAATTTGTCCAAAAAATAAAACTTATCAAACCTGAGACTTCAAATATCTAGATCGATATCATCGTTTTCTATTGAATTCCTAAAAATAAATTGAGATTGTATAAAGGGCAATATCCACTAAAAGTGCTCAAAGCGCTTTACAAGCGGACCCTGGCCAACCGCAACACTAAACATTTAGGTCGGGACATGGCGCCTGTTAGGCGATATTACATTTTTTTTTTCGGACCGAGACAACGCTGTTAACGGCCAAGTACTCATTTTACACACACTGAGAATGTGAGGAAAGAGCCTTCTCCAAGGACTCAGCTATGCGCCGAGCGAGGCTCGAACCCAGGACCTTCCTAGGCTTGAGAATTTTTGACAAACCGGAGATCATCCTCGTCAATCGATATTTGAAGTGTAAAATTTCTGGCCAAAATAGAGAAACTATGTTTTGTCAACGTAGGACGTTACAGGTCTCCACCTCCTCAAACGTCAAAAGGAAACAAATGAAACGTTACATACACCGAAATTGGGAGTTTCTTGGCTTCGCCGTACGGGCTCTGAAAAAATATCACCTATGTGGTCGAGTGGTATGACACTCGCTTTCGGATCGGAAGGTCCTGGTTTCGAGCCTCGCGCTCGGCGCATAGTTGAGTCCTTGGAAAAGGCTCTTTTCTCACATTCTCTCACCGTACTCGGTGTAAAATGAGTACCTGGCCGTTAACAGCGTTGTCTTTCTTTGTTTTTCTTCTATTTTTCTCTCCACTTTGTCTGGCACTGTTTCCTGCATACTTAAATAAAAAATAAATTGAGCTTTTTTATAGCTCAATATCCACTAAACGTGCTCAAAGCGCTTTACAAGGGGTCCAAGAACTCAACTATGCGCCGAGCGAGGCTCGAACCCAGGACCTTCCGATCCGAAAGCGAGTGTCTTACCACAAAACCACATTGCCGCACAGATTTCTAAGCATAACATCAGTTACGTAGGTAACATATTGACTAAAAATAGAATAATTTGATTATCCAGAAATCCTACTTCACCAAGGTAAAAGCTTTTTTGATAATTCACAAGTGTTTTCTTTCACTATTGTTGTGGCTAAACCAATCATTTCGTTCTCTTGTTAACTGTTAGAGACTCGATTGAATTAGAACGATGCTAAGTGTATGTAGACTAAATCGTAATAACGTTTTATTTTAGACTTACTCGGTGTAAATTGGCTATAGATGGAACGAAATCAACGTCACTCAGCTCTTTGTTGTAGATAAAATGATCTTTGTTATTGTTTTTTGTCATCCGCGTTTATGAGTATTTCTCACTAAACTGTATTAACCAGACTATAAAAGTTCATGGTTACACATAGTTTTGTGTATTGGTTTGTTATACTTCTGGATGGCAATGTTGTGAGCTTCTTAGCCAAGCGCATACTATCTCTTGCTTTTAGACAGCCATTATAATGATTAGTACTCAATACATGATATCAATCAGACTATAAATATTATTGCGTGTTCATACGTTATATCCCAGTGGCGAATGTTATGATTATTTTAGATAAACGCATAGCATCAATTTTGGAGTAAAATACGATACAACACAGTTGGTCAGACTAAGAATCTGATCTCGTTTTATCCGAGATCTCGTTTAATGCGAGATTATTTCTACTTTTGGATTAGACTAACGTTATGATTTGCTCGCAGGTTTCCAAATTCGAAGAATTGACATTAATCCGGAGTTCGTAATGTCAAATTTAAAAAACTTGGCGTTTATTAAATTTGGTGTTGAGTTTAAACAATTGTTGGCATTTTATTATATATAACAGATGAGACTCGAGATTTTACCTTGTGGTAAGATACTCACTTTCGGATCGGAAGGTCCTGGGTTCGAGCCTCGCTCGGCACGTAATTGAGTGAGTGGAAAAGGCTTTTTACTCACATTCTCTCACAGTACTCGGGTATAAAATGATTACCTGGCCGTTAACAGTTGTCTCTGTCGGAAAAAAAAATTGTAATATAGCCTAACAGGTGTCATGTCTCGTTCTAAATATTACGTGTTGTTGTTGGTCAGGGACCCTTTGAGCACTTTTAGCGGATATTGCGCTATATTAAAGCTCAATTTAAAAGCTCAATTTATTTAGCCTTCTTCAGGAAACGTCGTTTACTTTTTGTTGTAAATTTTAGAGGAGTCCCACTTACTCCCTTTATCTTACCCTCCATAATATCTACCCATACAAACATTCTCTCTTCACTTGACTTGGAAATACGTTACGGTTTCTATTATGTTATTCAATTATCCCCATAATCTATCTACAAGTAACAGAACGGGCGTTATAACCAAATATTTTGCACTCTTCTCTTCGTATTTTGTATAATTAAACAGGTTTCAGGTAATCAGTAAGTCGGTGTATAAGATTATATTATTATTTCTGTATGGTTTGTCTTTCTTTTTAGTTTCTGTTAATTTCTTTTTCTTTCTTTTGTGTTTTGTTTGGGGTGTGTTGTTTTTTGTTGTTTTTTTGTTTGTTTGTTTTTTTTTTGTTCTTTTTTTTTTTTGGTCTTTTTTTTCTTTTTCCTTTTTTTTTTCTTTTGGGTTTTTTTTGGGCTTTTTGTTATTTATTTTTTCAGTCAGCTATTTCTTTATAGAGTATATTTACTTTCTATTCTTTTTCTGTTCTCTTTTTAAAGATTCTTTTCTTGTTATTTTTTTTCTATTATTTTACTTTCCTGTTCTTTTGTTGTTGTTTTTTTTTTTTCTTTGTGTTGTTTTTGTTTTTGTATTTTTCGTATGATGAAAGGTTATTTGGCTGTTACTGTTTTACTGTTTGCTTTGTTATAGTTTTTAGTTTTTGTATCTTTTTTTTTTTTTTGACTGTGCTATTTCTTCATAGATATGTATATATACTTTCTGTATTTCTCTCTCTCTCTCTCTCTCTCTCTCTCTCTCTCTCTCTCTCTCTCTCTCTCTCTCTCTCTCTCTCTCTCTTTTTTTTTTTTTTTTTCTTCTTTTTTTTTTAAATTTATTCTTATTATTTTACCTAAACCCATAGCATCAATTTACCCTGACTAACTGGAACTGGAAACGTGTCAGGATATTTATTTGGTTTGCTGCTACTTTCAAATTGTGATGTGCATTGAGTTCTGTGTTCACGAATACCCACAAGTTACCACTAAGTACCTTCATGTACCATTTATTTTAACCCTTTTACAGCGAGACCATTACATATAATTATTCTTCAAATTATGTGACCAATCGCCCAAACCGGTATTTAATCGGGTTGGTGGTTTAGATACACGTATAGATAGAATGCGCTTGGCCAAGGAGTTAACAACATTGCCATCCGGAAGTATAACGGACCAACACACAAACTCTGTGTAACCATGAACTTTTATAGTCTGGTTAATACAGTTTAGTGAGAACAACTCACAAACGCGGATGGCAAAAACAATAACAAAGGCCTGAGTGACGTCATCTGCATACTATCTATAGTCTGATAAGATATGAGAATATCGGTCAAGATACTTGGAATTGATGGCTCAGTTGGCAGATTGCTCGTTTCACACGCAAAGGGATCAAGTTCGATCCCGGGTGAAACCGAGATTTTTTTTCTTGTTTGTTTGGTTGTTTGTTGTTTTGTTTGTTTTGTTTTGTTTTTTGTTTTTTGTTTTTGTTTTTTTGTTGTTGTTTGTTTATTTGTTTGTTTTTTGTTCGTTTGTTATTGCTGTTTTTTGTTGGGTTTTTGCTTTGTTTTTTTTGGGTTTTTTTTTTTTTTTTTTTGTTTTTTTATTTTGTTTTTGTGTTTTGTTTTGTTTTGTTTTGTTTTTTGTTTCCTTTTTGTTTTTGTTTTTGGGGGGGTTGGTTTGTTTTTTTTTTGGGGGGGGGGGGTTGTTGTTTTTTTTTTTTGTTTTTGTTTTTTTTTGTACATCGCTGACAGGAATGCTCACTCTGACTGGGTCATTCGGTTTAAAGGTTTTGTGGTATGACATTCGCTTTTTAGGATTGGGCGTTCCTGGGTTCGAGTCTCGCTCGGTGCATAGTTGAGTCCTTGGAAAAGACTCTTTACTAATATTTTCTACCTGTACTCATTGTGTAATTGGGTACCGGGCCGTAAGCAGCGTTTTCTCCGTCGGGAAAAAAATCATAGTATCGCCTCATAGGCGCCATGTCTCGTTCTATATGTTACGTGTTTCTGTTGGCCAGGGAAACTTTATAAAGCGCTTTGACCACGTTTAGTGGATATTAAAAGCTCCAGATTATTTTATGAAGGACAAAAAGTAACAGAATCGAATCCAACTCGAAGAGAGTTAACGAGGAATGGCGTGGAGGAGGGGCGATAACTCACTCCATTCTGTTACTTCACAATAACAATAATATTATGATTTACACGAAGTGGTTAGTGGGGAGATAAGAAAGCATGGAGTGGATGAGCGCGCAAAGATGGCTGTTGAAAATGGAAAGGCGAGAAAATTATATTGAAATCGTAAGGTGAATTAAAAATGGAAAGTAAAAGAAATAATATAGAGTTTACTAGTAGAGTTTCGAAATTTTGAAAGGATGTCAAGTCAGTAAGGAGAGAAAATGAATTTGAATGATGATATTGACATCAAGATAATAATAGCAATGAAAATTAAAAAGTGAGTGATAATATTTTTCATATTGATGATGATGATGATGAGGAGGAGGAGGAGGAGGAGGAGGAGGAGGAGGAGGAGGAGGAGGAGGAGGAGGAGGAGAAGATGAAGAGGAGTCATAAATACATTGATGGATGGATCGATAGGTACACAGATAGATAGATAGATAGATAGATAGATAGATAGATAGATAGATAGATAGATAGATAGATAGATAGATAGATAGATGGATAGGTAGATAGATAGATAGACAGACAGACAGATAGGTAGATAGATAGATAGACAGGCAGACAGACAGATAGATAGATAGACAGACAGACCGATAGATAGAAAGATAGATAGATATATATACATAGATAGATGGATGGATGAAATATAGAATATCAAATCTGCACCTTCTACCTATGAGGACACAGTGAGTTGATATTTTGGTCCCAGTTTGTATTTCAATGTGTCGTAGTATCCATTCCAACTTATCATTTACATTTGCACATCTGTATTAATTATGGGCCTGTTTTAACATTGAGGTAATGGACATATTTTGCGTTGGTTCAAGGTATTTCCATAACAACATTGAGACCAGAACAAATTGGGGTATCAGACCTGCAAAAAGCACACGTCCGTTGTGTACAAACCAAAGCTAAAAGAAAAAAATGAGCTTTTATATAGCGCAATATCCACGAAATGTGCCCAAAGCGTTTTACAAAGGGTCACTGACCAACAGCAATACGTAACATATAGAACGAGACAGGACGCCTTTCAGGCGATATTACAATGTTTTCCTGACAGAGACAGTGCTGTTAACGGCCAGGTACTCATTTTACACCTGAGTACGGTGAGAGAATGTGAGTAAAGAGCCTTTTGCAAGGACTCAACTATGCGCCGAGCGAGGCTCGAACTCAGGACCTTCCTATCAGAAAGCAAGTATCATACCACTGACTAGACCACATAGCTGCGCAAAAAGAAAAAAAAATGTTCATGGTATCGTAGCCAGTGTTGGTAGTTGATAAGGAAAGGATAAAACCATTTAGTTTTTAACTGCTGTCCAAAGGAGGTACATAGACACGTAGCCATCGTTAAGTTATAGCCTGACACTGAAACCCAAAAAGACTGGCATTTTGACGTCATTATTTGGTTTTTGCACCGCCGAGTGAGTTGTCGTTAGTAGTGCTCATGGAAAAAAAGTGGTCACATTGGTTGAACTATTGAATACAACTCACGATTTGTATTCTTTTGTGGCAAAAGACTGGCATTTGACGTCACTTTATGGTCAGTGTCAGGCCATAACTTTATGAAGGCCACGGTCAGGCTATGAGTTAACGATAGCAACGATAGACAACACAATGAGTAAGATCCGACGTGGACTTATTTGCGGGTCCGATAACCCAATTCCTTATGGGCTCATTGTTGTAATGGAATTTTTTTTTTTAAATGACTCAAAATATTGTCCATTACAACAATGTTAAACAGGGTTCGGATGCCAGACCTGCATATATGGATAGTTCGAATTTGACGTCACTCGGGTCTTTGTTATTGTTTTTTGTCATCCGCGTTTATGAGTAATTCTCACTAAACTGTATTAACCTGACTATAAACGATCACGGTTACACAAAGGTTTGTGTGTTGGTCCGTTATACTTCCGGATGGCAATGTTGTGAGCTCCTTTGCCAAGCGCATACTATCTATATGTACACGTCGGTACGATCAAAAAGAATTTCCACTAAAACAGATCAATTATGTAAGCCATATTTAGTTTGGATATTGTGTACTGCGCATGTTAGATGATATCAACAATACCACAGAGAAACGTGTTTGTTTATTTCACGTTGTAGGTTTTGTCGTGTCAAGAATATTAATGTGTTCAACGTGTCATATAGATAGTATGCGCTTGGCTTAGAAGCTCATAACATTGCCATCCCGAAGCATAACGGACCAACACACAAAACTATGTGTAACCATTAACCTTTATAGTGTGGTTGATACATTTTAGTGAGAATCACTCACAAACGCGGATGGCAAAATAGAATAAAAAAGGCTTGAGTGACGTCATCTTCGTTCTATCTATCGTTAGTGAGGTATTTGTGTGTGTGTGTGTCATAAGGACGTTACACATTGTTTAAAAAGCTTGTTTGTTTGTTTTATGTTTTTTTCTTTAGTCTTTGTTGTGTTTTTATTTTCATATCTTGATATGAGAATGGAAAAAGTTAGAAACAGATATAGATTGTATGCGCTTGGCTAAGAAGCTCACAACATTGCCATCCAGAAGTATAACGGACCAACAAAATAAACTATGTGTAACCTTGAACGCTAAAAGATAGTTCGAAGATGACGTCACTCCAGCCTTTGTTATTGTTTTTGCCATCCGCGTTTGTGAGTTGTTCTCACTAAACTGTATTAACCAGACTATAAAAGTTCATGGTTACACAGAGTTTGTGTGTTGGTCCGTTATACTTCCGGATGGCAATGCTGTGAACTCCTTGTCCAAGCGCATTCTATCTATTGGTAGTAAGGTATTTGTGTGTGTCATAGGACGTTACACATTGTTTAAAAAGCTTGTTTGTTTGTTTTATGTCGTTTTTTTTTTCTTTACTCTTTGTTGTCTTTTTATTTTCATGTCTTGATTTGAGAATGGAAAAAGTTAGAAGCAGTAATTAGTGCAAGATTAAAATCTGAAATGTGTGGCTTAGACTGTGTCAAATTAGAAAAAAATACAAGAAAAACGTGGCCCCTCGTCTCAAAACGGCAATATGTTGGGAAGGACAAGATGCTGAAAAGTCAAATTATAGTTAAACTGGTCAACAATATGAAACCTTGGTATTTATCACAGTAAAATATGATATTCCTTCTCCTCTATAAAGTATATAAACTCAACTTAAACATGATATTTCTGGCTATAAATTCCATTTTCATCATCTTAATTAACCCGACTTATACCGTTTTGAGACCAGGGGTCACAATTTTTCTTTTTAATACAAGACAAATAATCTTGCTTCTTTTAGTAACATATTGTTTTCTTTCATGGGGAATGGGGGGGGGGGGGGTAATCAAACTTAAGACCTAAATGTCCTCTAACCAATAAAACGTTCTGCGCCTCTCGGGGTGTCAAATGTTGCTGTTGGCTTTGGACCCCTTGTAAAGCGTATTGGGGACAATTATTAGTGGATATAGTTTTAAGACGGTGGGATATAATAATATATTTCACACTGAGTATAGATAGAATGCGCTTGGCCAAGGAATTCACAACATTGCCATCCGGAAGTATAACGGACCAACAAACAAACTCTGTGTAACCATGAACTTTTATAGTCAGGTTAATACAGTTTAGTGAGAACAACTCACAAACGCGGATGGCAAAAACAATAACAAAGGCCTGAGTGACGTCATCTTCGAACTATCTATATTGAGAAAATGTGGGCATACAGTCTTTTCCAAGGACTCAATTTTCGTGCCGCCTACAGCTGGAGGGCTCGAACCAGTGACTTACAGGATCAGAAGCCGAGTGCCCAAGACCACAAAGCCGCATTGTACCTATGTCATAACACCTTTGAGTGCTGATGTCCACATAACGTTTTCCGTGCCATCAACCCCGGGACACTAATGCACAGTGACAAACAAAGTCACTGGACCCGATCACAGAACTCGCGGGTGGTCACTTCTCCACACGATACTGTGATATCGATATTATACCGAATTGTTGTGTTATCGATATAATAATCACACTTTTAAAACACCTGAAAAGATGGTATAAAACAGTGTCAGACAAAGCAGAAATTAAAGTATAAGAGGGGGAAAAAATCACAAATTTCAGGCTGCATATGTACATCTTTACATATTCTTTATCTACACCGTTTTCCGCTCCTTAATCTATCACTATTTAAACGTCTATGAAACAGTTCTTATGGCGGAGTAAATTTCCGAAGCTGAGCTGATGAAATGAATTTGGAGGTGTAGACACACGCTACTACTACTACTACTACTACTACTACTACTATAGTAGTAGTAGTAGTAGTAGTAGTAGTAGTAGTAGTAGTAGTAGTAGTAGTAGTAGTAGTAGTAGTAGTAGTAGTAGTAGTAGTAGTAGTACTAATAATAATAATAATAATAATAATAATAATAATAATAATAATAATAATAATAATAATAATAATAATAATAATAATGCTGCTGCTCCTCCTACTATTGCTACTACTACTACTACTACTACTACTACTACTACTACTACTACTACTACTACTACTACTAGGTACAACTACTACTACTACTACTACTACTACAGCTATTTAAACAACATAGATTAAATCGTAGCTCCACTTTGTTTTTAGTGATTTTACGGCTCTTGCGACTCTTTTAGGTCATATCAGTGCCAGCAAAATGGAAGATGATATCGGAGAAAAGGTAAGACAGAGGGAACAGGTTCAAATAGGGAACAGATATAGATTATACAAGCAAACTGTCAATGTGCTTTGTCTGAGATCACTTAAAAATCTCATTGGGATACAGGCACAGGATCCCACCATGAGAAATACATGAAATGCTTACAAAACATGATATTTAATTTATCAGAGACGTATGTATGCTTATAGTCGTTGTTGTTTTCATGATTATTTTTGTCATTAATATATCATTGTACTATGAACTTTGTACATTTATGATTCATTTCGATTTTACATTTCCGTATTGATACATTTTTCCTGACATTCAAAGTTGTGTAAAACGGTCTGTGAACGATACAATACAAGCTATATGAGATTCTGTAATTATCAACTATTAAGGCATTTAAAGGATAATTCCTATTAAGCCTTTAGTAAGATAAGATAAGATTAAAAGCAAAAAAAAAACAACAACAAAAAAACAACACATAACAGTACATAACAGTGAGATAATTTACAAGGCGAAAAAATGTCATCTCCTAAAGCGAATACTATACATTTAACTGTTTCCCTCTCAGCCAAGGACTCTAGTCAGGGTCGGACAAACCAAGCAATCCCATTTCAAGACAAAATAGAAATCAACTCGGAAAACAGATAAAGGGGGATAAGGACAGAACAAGTGGTCTCCTGCCCTTCATGTGCTTTTCACTTAACAAAGACAATTTAGGCATGAAAACTTAACCCAAGTCTAATATTTGTGTTAATAGTTTCAATTTTTAGCATCTAAAACCACTACACCATTACACCACTATGAGACGATGGGTCACATTTGTGACCCCTCGTCTTAAACGGTATTATGTCGTGATGGACCAAATGCTAAAAAATCAAATTTTAGTTAAACTGGTCAAAATTATGAAACGTTAGTATTTAGCACAGTAAAATATGACATTCCTTCTCCTCAATAAAGCATATAAACTCAACTTAAGCATGATATTTCTGGCTACAAATTCCATTTTCAGCATCTTAATCATCCCGACTTAATACCGTTTTTAGACGAGGGGTCACATTTGGAGATTGATTTCATTTATATTTCATATTTTGGTTAAAATCGAGGGAAAAAAATATCGATATGGGATGATCCGTATTATAAATGACATAAAGCACTCGTCGGAAGTCATTGTCAGTAAATGGACTTAAATGGATTTATGTAGGTATGTGCTTTTATTGTTGAATGGAGCATTGCTTAATGGGGAAATCGGATAAACGAAAGACACGGATATTAAAGACAAATCTTTTCCCCCCAAAAAAACTAATCATAATTATAATAATAATTAATTTGTGATCCGTCACGTCATCTCGGTTATATATCGAAATTTACTAGTTTATGGCTATATGCGGTTATGTGATCTAGTGGTATGACACTCGCTTTCGGATCGGAAGGTCCTGTGTTCGAGCCTCGCTCGCTCGGCACATAGTTGAGTCCTTGGAAAAGGCTCTTTACTCACATTCTCTCACCGTAATCAGGTGTATAATGAGTACCACTTGGCCGTTAACAGTTTTGTCTCTGTCCAAAAATAAAATAATTGTAATATCGCCTAATAGGCGTCATGTTCGTTCTACTTGTTACGTGTTGTTGTTGGTCAGGGACCCTTTGTAAAGCGCTTTGAGCACGTTTAGTGGATATTACGCTATATAAAAGCTCAAGTTTTTATTTTGCTGATTTTTTTTAATAACACGTTTTGTGGTGAAACTCTTTTTCTCCTTGGGGACATAAAAAGGTACTTTTTTGCCCCTATACATTCTGTAGACTATTCTGCCGAACTCCGATTTGTAAAAAAAAAAAATAAATAACACATTTTAAAAATTTTGACCAGAAAACTAGTCCTTCAAAAATCGATCGAATGATCCTCATTCCATCTTGTCTAAAAACTCTCAAACCTGGGACGCCAATGTCTTTAAATAAAGAACCCCCCCCCCCCCCCCCCCTCGGTTTGATAATTTTGTTATTTTCAAAAGACGTTCGTTTTTAATCGATTAATATTTATTATTTGTTACCCCTCGTCTCAAAACGTTATTAAGTCGGGATGATTACGATGCTGAAACTGGAATTTGTAGGCAGAAATATCTTGCTTAAGTTGAGTTTATATGTTTTATAGATGAGAAGGAATATCATATTTTCACTGTGCAAAACACCAACGTTTCATATTTTTGACCAGTTTAACTATAATTTGACTTTTTTTTACATCTGGTCTATCCCGACATAATACCGTTTTGAGGCGAGGGGTCACATTTGAAGGACGAGTTTTGTTTTC
Source organism: Berghia stephanieae (assembly GCF_034508935.2). Taxonomy (NCBI): domain Eukaryota; kingdom Metazoa; phylum Mollusca; class Gastropoda; order Nudibranchia; family Aeolidiidae; genus Berghia; species Berghia stephanieae. Next base: position 13,384,069 of record NC_088371.1, read on the forward strand.
TGACCAAAATTGTTGAAAAACGTGTTATGTCGGAGTAGGGTATAGTCTGGTCGTCGCTAGCAGTCAGCAATGAGTGGTGATGAGCTATCTAGATGATCATAGAGGTATTAACCACGATCGTCATCGTCGGGTGCCTTTCAGGGTTGCCAATTTGGCAGATTTTCTGCCAAATGTCCTTTTTTTTTGGCAGAATTTGAAGTCGTCTGGCAGAAAAAAAACGGTTTGGCAGTTTGGCAGATATTTGGCAGATTTTATTTTCCACGTTTTCCATGGCAATTTTTATGTATTAGTGATTTTTTTAAACGTGGGAAATTAAAAAAAAATTATGACATCGGCCTTTCGAATTTTTTGTTTAACAAAACTGATGAGTGTTCAAAGGGGGTACTATAAATAGTACGGTTTGACAGGTTTTTGTGGTATTTGGCAGATTTTTAAAATCCAGTTGGCAGAATGCTGAAAATAATCTGGCAACCCTGGTGCCTTTGGTTGACTGCTGGAAGAATACCCACCAACCACCTACACCACCTCCAGGGATATCAATGTCATCGAGAACAATGGAAGATCTGGTCAGGATCTGCCCCGATCCGAGATTGAGCCGGCCATGATCTGCCTGCGTGCGGTTCGACCCTTTGATATAGTGGACATGAAAGAGGTTACTTGTCTAGTCGGGTTAGGCTACGCTTGACCAACATTGAGAAAAAATTAATGCTTTTTTTTTTTTTTGTTTAACACAGAAAATATGTGACCCCTCGTCTCAAAACGGTATTAGGTCGGGGTAGACCAGTTGCTAAAAAAAGTCAAATTATAGTTAATCTGGTCAAAATTATGAAACGTCATGCATGTATTAAGCACAGTAAAATATGACATTCCTTCTCATCTATAAAGCAAATAAACTCAACTTAAGAATGATATTTCTGGCTACAAATTCCAGTTTCAACATATTAATCATCCCGACTTAATACCGTTTTGAGACGACGGGGCATATATACTGTAAAAATAAGAGGGAAAAAAGTGAATACTACGTACATAAGCTGTTAGGTAGAAGCTATGGACTGTAAAAAGTAAGGTACACAATGAAAGATAATATATTTTAAAAAAATATAATTTGAATAAAATACGTTAACACCTATCGTTTCGGGCTCAAACCCCTTCTTCAGTCAATAACTAAGACTGATATGATGATTTATGCGGTCCCTTTCTTTAAAGGGTTTTATTAAACCTGTGGCTTCAACAACAACAAAAAATATGTTTTAAGAATTGTTCGGCAAGTTGTGTGTATGTGTGTGTGTGAGTGTGTATGTATGAGTGTGTGTGTGAGTGTGTGGGGGGGGGGGAGGGGGGTTGGAGGGAGTTGTCAACTTAATATATCAATAAACAAAGTATGACTTTACTGGTCGAAATTAAAAACATGCTTCTTGTCCTCGTATCGCAGTCTTGTACTGACCACTGGACCCCCGTTACTTGTGGTTGACAGCGAGATATTCTTCCTAATTGTTTGTTTTTGGTTGTTGTTTATTTTGTTTTTGTTTATTTTGTTGTTGTTTTTTTGTTTGTTTTTTTTTTCTTATTTTTGTTTTGTTTTGTTTTGTTTGCCTTTTATATAATTTTATATAGTCTTTTTTTCTATCTTTTTTTTTTTGTCCTCTATTTTCCATTATTTATCTATTAATTCATCATTTTCCTCGCTCCTCTATTCGTTATGTTTTTATGCTACATTTTCATCAATCTACCCATTCATTCATTCATTCATTCCGACTATCACTAATCCATTCATTTATTCTGACATTCAATTTATTCATTCGCTCATTCCGATAACCTATCACTCATATTATATATAGCGTTCTAAGATTTATAGTTCATTTATTGTTCATCAAATGTATTCAACCAGTTTATTCATCCAATTAATTCGTCTAATTTATTCATCCATGTGTGCAGATGGACAGCGCCTGTAGTGACAAGAGATGAGGTTCTAGTCGACTGATAATGACTTGGACTTCAAAGGTAATGATGATATTCTAAGAGCCAGGAGACCGGTAAATCATACTGACTTTGTCATCAAGTGCATGGGAGACGAAATGAAAGAAAAAAAAAAGAAAAAGAAGAGTGATCGAAGAAAAATGAACAGCAGAGAAATATTATCGGACAGGGTACTCAATGAAATCTCCGTGTCCTCGGATGTAACGAAAAAAGGATCTTCTGATATAACGAAAAAAGTGGGTGCAGATGTCCGGCTGAATGGAATCTCTAAATGGACGCCTTCCATCAGGAAAGATTTTACTATCTAAATGAGGAGGAGGAGGAGGAGGAGGAGGAGGAGGAGGAGGAGGAGGAGGAGGAGGAGGTGGGGTAAGTGAAAGAAGAAGAGGAAGATTAAGGCAAGAGCATGGGGGAGGAAGACGAATTAAAGAAGACATATAGAGCACCATGGTAGTTTAGGATCAACCCGTTAACTGCAATATTATGGAAAACGTATTTTAAAAATTCGCCAGAAAACTCGTCCTTCAAATATCGGTCGATTTAAATGACCCTCGTCTTGGCAAAAACTCCCAAACCTGGGATCCCGCAGGTCTTCCTTAATGTACCAGGTTTGAGAGTTTTTGCCGAGACGAGGGTCATTTATATCGATCAATATTTGAAGGACGAGTTTTCTAACCTGAATTCTTAAATACGTATTTCCAGAGTACGGCGGTTTACTGGTTAAATGGACAGAAGAGTATAAAGTCACGATGTAAAATATCCGACTCTTCGGATATAACGAAAGAAAAAAAGTTTGTATCATACGGCTATGTGGTCTTGTGGTATGACACGGATAGGAAAGTCCTGGGTTCGAGCCTCGCTCGGCGCATAGTTGATTCCTTAGAAAAGACTCTTTACTCACATTCTCTCACCGTGTAAAAGGAGTACCTGGTCGTTACCAGCGTTGTCTCTGTCGGAAAAAAAAATTGTAATATCGCCGACCAGGCGTCATGTCTCATTCTATATGTTACGTGTTGTTGTTGTTGGTCAGGGACCCTTTGTAAAGCGCTTTGAGCATGTTTAGTGGAAATTAAGTGCACTATATAAAAAGCTCAAGTTTGTAATACAACTCGCCTACTGATCTCGGCGTCAAATGGAGTTAGGAGACTTGTCCGACCGCCGATGTCCGCTTGAATGGAAACTCCACGCCCAATGCTTTCTTCTATCGTCCATCCGGACAGGAATTATATTATCGCTCTGGCATGAACAGACGTCGGGTCTTAAACGTGCTCGTTTCTTTTGACTTTGCACACATTAATGGGATGTGCAATGATCTGTAAAGGAATTAACCCGTTAATAACTCTCGTACTCTTTTATTTTTTTTTTTAAAAACGTATTTAAAATTTTGGCCAGAAAACTCGTCTTTCAGATATCAATCGATTTAAATTACCCTGGTCTTGAAAGAAAACTCTCAAACATGGGACATCAAGGACCTCGGCGCCAGGTCCCAGGTTTGAGTGTTTTTACCAAAATGAGGGTTGTTTAAATCGATCGATAGTAGAAGGACGAGTTTTCTGGCCAAATTTTTAAATATGAGTTTTTTCCCAGAGCGCGACAGTAAACTAGTTAATGCTTTATATTATTGTCAACGAACCTAATATGATTGGTTTTTTTATGGTTGTTGTCGTCGTTGTTTTGGCGGCTGTAGTTGTGGTGGTGGCGGTGGTGGTAGATTGTGGTGGCGGCTGTGGTTGTGGTGGTGGCGGCGGTGGTAGGTGGTTGTTGTCATTGTTGTGGTGGAGAGTGGAGATGATGTCGTGCCAAAAGGGCGTGTGTTTGTGTTTTTTGTTCATATTCGCCACAAATTTACTCCCAATACTAAATCATTTAGCAAATATCTGAGGTCAAAATTTTTTTTTTATCAATTTTCTTCTATGGGGTGAAGAATGAAAAACAAACCAAAAAACTGCCGATCTAGCACTAATAGAATTGCATAAATATTTTTTCAAAGGTTTGAAAAAGTGTGGGCAAAATTCTGCTACTCTGCCCAAACTTTTTGGAAATTTAAAATGCTATTACATCTCCTACTATAATTTTGATACTAGATCGTCAGGGGTTTTTTTATGTTTCATTTTCCATGATTTAACCCCGAAAAAACTGATGAAAGGGAATTCTTCCCTCAATGTTTCCCAATAACTTATGTTTTGTATTAATTTTGTGACAAATTTTACGAAAAGCGACCTTTAGATACAGACTCAAATAGTTGTGGTTATTTAGTGGTGGTGGTGGTTGTGGTTATGATTGTTGTGGTGGAGAATGGAGACAATAGGATTCAACAGTCGTAACGTCACTTCCTTTCTAATGACGCATGGTAACTTAGTAACACTGGCTCTAAACTATCGGAACAATGGCAGACCCCGTATGAAATATTTCTCCGGCGAGCATAAAAGCGTATCCAGAGGGGAAAAAAACATAAATTTGATCATGTTTTGACTTTTACACATTCTAATCACAAGACATATGAAAAGTTCTAGCCAGCTTGAAGAATATAAAGTAATGATTTTCTTTGTTTAGAACCAAGATGGCCGCCGTTGCCGGGCGGCGTGACATCAGACTACTGAATCCAATTGACACATAGATAATCATTCCTCTCTACATTCGTCATAATGGAAACAATGGCAGTGATTGGTAAACATAGCAAACTACACCGGTTTTGCTATCGATGTTATGTGCCTAAGAAAAATACCCAATGTTCTACCGCTTGATCAATAGAACCAACACAGAAAACTATGTGTAAACTTTTAACATTTACCATATAATCGAGAAAATCGTGTGATAACTAGTCACCCAATTGGTGGTACATTATAAAAATAATGACAATGATCAGAGAGAGGTCGATTTCATTCGTGTTATTGTTTATAAACAACCAACTATGTTTGTCCGAGCACGTGTGAAGGTGTGTCACACTTTCTATGTTTTGATTGGTCAATCTACTGGTTAATTGTCTTGACTTGAATAGAACTTTATGAACATCCGTTTTTCGCAAGCAAAAAAGATTTTTATATCATAGTTGATTATCTCTTTGTTATTTTTAAACAAAAAATGAAGATGACAGTTTCAAAATTGAGTTAAATACTATATAGGAAAACGTTTCCAGCTCAAAACCATTCTTCAGGCAACAATGAAAAAACCAATAAAATATTTTTCTTGTTTTTGTTGCTGGATGAAGAGGGGTTTTGAGTCTGAAACGTTCCCTGTTTGGTATGTTGTTTTTTTTTTCTTCGTCTTTTCTTTTGGTTGATTATGTGTGTGTGTGTGTGTGTGTGTGCGTGTGTGTGTTTTTTTTAAGCTGCTACATTTATTTTTGTTTATTCCTTTTGACAACAGCCCACAGCTTCTAGGAGCTTAGCATCACTTTGAAAATGAATACCTTAGGGTGTCGGATTAATCCACGTTTTATTCTGGTATGAATAGAAATGGCGTAAATAACAACATAACACAGCATCATCGTATGTCACATAAATTTGAATGCTAACGAGTTGACTGGCGTTATTCTGTAAGATCGTAAATCAGTCCAGTCGGACGTGGTACTTAAACTGTATGTGAGTAAAATTGTGACCCCTCGTCTCTAAACGGTATTATATCGGGATGGACGAGATGCTAAAAAGTCAAATTATAGTTAAACTGATCAAATATAAACTCAACTTAAGCATGATATTTCTGGTTACAAATTCCATTTTAAGCATCTTAATCAACCCGACTTAATACTGTTTTGAGACGAGGGGTTACAAGTTATATTTTCGAGTAAAAAAAAATTGGTAATATTAAACTTGGTCGCTCAGATATTTTATGGGTAAAATTCGACAGTTTGGACTAAAGTAAATCTATTTTCAACATAACACTAGCATGACGCGGTGGGTCCCGACTGTCAATAACTTCTTGAGAATTTCATCCATTCACCATCTAACTGTCGTACTCTAGAAAGACAGGTATTTAAACTTTTTGGTCAGAAAACTCTTCCTTCAAATATTGATCGATTTAAGTGACCCTCATCTTGGCAAAAACTCTCAAACCTGGGACTTTAAGTAAGACCTCATGAGGCCCCAGGTTTGAGATTATTTTTTTGCCAATTTGAGGATTATTTAAATCGATCGATATTTGAAGGACGAGTTTTCTGGCCAAATTTTTAAATACTTGTCTTTCCAGAGTACGGACGGTTAACTGGTTAATTATGTCTGATTCTACATTAAGACTTTGTAACTGGGTAAAAACCGGCGCCAATTGTTGAAGGCATCGGATGACAAAAACAGCATCCCAGTTTACTGAGTGAATTAGACTTACCGCCTGTGTTAGCATGTGTTAGCATGTGTTAGCGTGCATCATGTATCGCGAATTTACAAAGCAAGGACGTCGCGTTGTGTGCCCAACGTATTCAGAATGTCACGCCACGCCACTGAAATCGGAGTCTCCCAAATGTTTGGACAAAGTTGTCATCGCCATTGCATGTCTCATGCCGAGAGTAGCGAGCGGAGTCAGGGGCGTAGCGTCGATGTGGGATGTTATTCTTTAGCGTGTTTAAAATATATAGGTGTCGGGTTTCCGATGTCAAATTATTGTCTTTCTTTTGTAATCTTACCTTTGTGTGTGAATACATTTTTGTGTGCGTGTGTGTATGTGTGTGTGATGGTGTGTGTGTACGCGCGCGTGTGTGAGTGTGTAGGCGGATGAATGGCCGGGTGGGCTTTGAAGGAATGTTATAGAGTAATACAGGTTAATTCAGTGCCTTTTTGTATATAACACCATATTCGTTATTAAGAGTTTAAAAAGAGTGACAAGATGGTCAACTGAAATAAAAATAATAGATTATATTATGTAGATACGGGACATCTATTCAACAACAACAACAAACATTTTCAAAACTGGCCGAACGCTTAATGAAAATGTCTAAGTCTGCAGTTATGACTGAATTAGACGAGACTTAAAGCTTTTGGTGCCATTCTAGTTTGCAGCTTCGGCCTTCCACTGTAAAATGAGTACCTGGCCGTTAGCAGCGTTGTCTCTGTTCGAAAAATATTCAAATATAGCCTAACAGGCGTCATGTCCCGTCCTACACGTTAAGTGTTGCTGTTGACCAGAGACCCCTTGTAAAGCGCTTTGAGCATGTTTAGTGGATATTGCTCTGTATAAAAGCTCAATTCTTCTTCTTTCTTTTGAAGATCTTCCAATTGTCTATGTCTGTCCTTTTAAAATTGTTATTTTGATAGCTCGACCAGTGATATTAATCTGGTTTCGTCACTGGGTTTTCTTGTGTCAATCTGTTATGACTAGATCGTCGTGCATTTACTTTCAGGTCTGATAACCCAATTCCTTATGGACTCATTATTGTAATGAAAATCTCAAAATATGACGGAAAATATTGTCCATAACAACAATGTAAAATTAGGCCCATAAGTGGGTTCAGATGTCAAACGGACCATATTTATATATATATATATATATATATATATATATATATATATATATATATATATATATATATACATACACACACAACGGACCATAATATATAGAATGACAAAAGTAGAATTTGA
>NC_088371.1:13399115-13421615 GCF_034508935.2 Berghia stephanieae
TTTTTAGGTTTGTTTGTTTTTGTTTTTTTTTGTTTTTTTTTTTTTGTTGTTTTTTTTTTTTTTTTGTTGTTTTTTTTTTTTTTGTTTTTTTTTTTTGTTTTTTGTTTTTTGTTGTTTTTTTTTTTTTGTTTTTTTTTTGCTTGTTTGTCTGCGTTCTTTTATTTTCTTTAAAATATAGAAATAATACAAAATGTTGTTTTTTTTAATGTAGGAGTTCAGGATTTTTTCCCCCCTGACACCTCAGGGTCCAGGGTTTACTAAACCTGGATTGTGATGCCAATTGATGTGTTTGTTGACCATAAAAACAATTCTTATTTCATGTCAAATCGTTGAATTCCAGAACCAGACTATTGTTCTATACACTTCAAGGAAGTGTGTATGTAACCATTACTTCGGAGGACTTATAATGAATAGATAGGTCACATATCGAATCATTAGGTGTCATAACTATTTTAGTAGTAGCAGTGTGAATAGGCAGATTACTAGGACTACACGGGACGTAAAAGAGCGAAGGATGGATGATCTTTATTGATGACCAACATATATTTTTAGACTAGAAAATAACATGCCATCATTCTGAAATCAGAAGATTTATTACACAAGATATGTATATCCAGACTTCCGAAAAAAAAGGGAGTTTTACACTTCCCATGATGTTGGAACCATTTTTTAAATATTTTTTTTTGGACATCACACGTTTGCTCCCTATTTCGCACTCGTTCCAAATGCGCGCGCCCCAAAGGTCGCATAACGGCATTGGAAACTCGAACTTGCTTGATTGGATACTTGTATGAAATTCCATACGACGGAGTTCAAGAATTCTATAATGATATTTTCATTAGTATTCATCTCGATTCGATTGTCTCCCGTTCTTACGTAGAAATTTGTTTTGACTTAGTAACCCCGGATGTGAAGTGTCTGTAGAATTATATTCAGCGCACTTGAAAACTGATATCTACTCACTCGAGGTGTTAACGTATTGATGCTATGCCTTAAGTTAAACAACTCACAGTATCCGCCGGCCGGATATAACTTACTAACACCCAATTCAATATAGATAGTTTGCGCTTGGCTGAGAAGCTCATAACATTGCCATCCGGAAGTATAACGGACCAACACACAAAACTGTGTGTACCCATGAACGTTTATAGTCGGGTTAATACAGTTCAGTGATCATTACTCATAAACGCGGATGGCAAAAAACAACAACAAAGACCTGAGTGACGTCATATATCTATAAACGACCAAGATTACACATCGTTTTTTGAGTGTAGGTCCGTTATACTTCCGGATCGCAATGTTGTGAGCTTCTTAGTCAAGCGCACGCTATCTACATAAGTATTAGATCTTTATATATTTTTCTACGACATATAATTAAATGATGGATGGATAGGTATAGATGGAAAAACAAAAGGAGTTATATATAAATGAATGGATGAGTGATTAGATGAGTGGATAGGTGGATGGATAAATAGAAAAACTTATAGATGAATGAATGGATGGGTGGATGGATGGGTGGATGAATAGATGAATGAATGGATGAGTGGATGGGTGGATGAATAGATGAATGAATGGATGGGTGGATGGGTGGATGAATAGATGAATGAATGGATGGGGGAATGGGGGGGGGGGATGAATAGATGAATGATTTTATGGGACGAGGAAAGAAGATAAAAAAAATTGCTGATGATAACGGGTAGGCAGTTACAAGATGCGTGGGTGGACGGAGGTAACATTTAACGGACGATTGACTCGAAATCGGGAGTGACAGATGAGGGACGTGCTGATGGATTGACGGATGAATGGGGAAATAATAGACATAGCCGTTAGTGCGTTATCATTATCATCATCGTCGTTGTCGTCATCATCATTATCGTTATCGTCGTCGTCATCATCATCATCATCATCATCGTTATCGTCGTCATCATCATCATCATTATCATCATCGTCCTCATCGTCTCTTTTATCCTCCTCATCATCGTTATCGTCGTCGTCATCATCATCATCACCATCATCATCATCATCATCATCATCATCATCATCATCATCTTCATCGTCTCTTTTATCCTCCTCATCATCATTATCATCAATATCAACATTATCATCATCATTATTATCGTCATGATCATCATCATTATCATCATCATTATTATCGTCATGATCATCATCATTATCATCATTATTATTATCGTCATGATCATCATCATTATCATCATCATTATCATCATCATTATCATCATGATCATCAAAATCATCAACACCTTTTGCGAAATCACCGGTTTGAGAGTTTTTTGCCAAGATGACGGTCATTTAAATCGGTCGATACTATCGAATACACCCGGGATCGATCTCGGTCCCTTTGCATGTGAAGCCGATGCTCTACCAACCTGAGCTATCGGAACTCCCTTTTCTCACCGTATTCAGGTGTAAAATGAGTACCTGGCAGGGAAATTCGTTGTCTCTGTCGGAATAAAAATTGTAATATCGTCTTATAGGTATCATGTCTCGTCATACATGTTAAGTTGTTGTTGGCTGGGGATCCCTTGTAAAGCGCTTTGAGCACGTTTAGGGGAATCGTGCTGTAACTGTCAAGCAGATATTGTATTCTTTAAATGCTCAAATATTGTTTAATACCAAATTAATAAATAAAATAAATAAATAAATAAATAAATAACATTTCCTTTATTCATCCCATAGGGGAAATTTGTCTCTATGGTATATTCCAAGGGAAGATGGAAAAAATCAGGCGTCATCCGCAGTGCAGCGCCACAAATTGAGCTAGGGCGAGGTGACTTGCTCAAGGCCACACAGCGCAGCAGCGGCGGGTGATCGAACTCGGTACATTTCAGGTAAGAAGCGAAGACCGTACCGCTGAGCCACGCGTGCACGATGCCCCTATCATAGCGAGTAACGAAAAAAAAAAACATTTATATGAGCAGTATCCACCAAACATGCTCAAAGCTCTTTACAAGGGGTCCCTAACCAACAGCAACGTGTAACATGTAGAACGAGACATGACGCCTATTAAGCGATATATTAATACTTTTTTTTTGGACAGATACAACGCTGTTAACGGCCCAGGTACTCATTTTACACCTTAGTACGGTGAGAGAATGTGAGTAAAGAGCCTGGGCTTTCCAATTACTCAACTATGCGCCGCTCAGATCGAGACTCGAACCCAGGACCTTCTGATCCGAAGTCGAACGTCATATCAATAAATAGACCGCATAGCCGCAATAATTTGCCACTGGATTGATATGAGAGGGTGTGAAATAAAATTAGAATTAAACCCGGTTGCTTGGCTTTACGTATCATAAATTGAACTAAATTGAGCTTTTATATAGCGCAATATCCACTAATCGTGCTCAAAGTGCTTTACAAGGGGTCACTGGTCAACAGCAACACGTAACTTGTAGGACGTGACACGACACCTGTTAGGCGATATAAAAATTTTGTTCGGACAGAGACAACGCTGTAAACGGCCAGGTACTCATTTTACACCTGAGAGAATGTGGGTAAAGACTCTTTTCCAAGGACTCAACTATGAGCCTAGCGAGGCTCGAACCCAGGACCTTCAGACCCGAAGTCGAACGTCATACCAATAGACCGCATAGCCGCAATAATTTGCCACTGGATTGATATGAGAGGGTGTGAAATAAAATTAGAATTAAACCCGGTTGCTTGGCTTTACGTATCATGAACTGAACTCAACTGAGCTTTTATATAGAGCAATATCCACTAATCGTGCTCGAAGCGCTTTACAAGTGGTCCCTCGTCAACAGCAACACGTAACTTGTAGGACGAGACATGACGCCTATTAAGCGATAATACATAGCCGCAATTTGCCACTCGATTGATATGAGAGGGTGTGAAATAAGATTAGAATTAAACCCAGTTGCTTTACGTATAATATCAGTTACTGCCATCTCAAATTTAGATGCTTGCTTAATGAATATAAAAGTTTTTAAAAACTTGGCGGTTGGTTATGATGAGTCTTATTACTAAATTATTGCTCACGCCAGAGTCAAACAATCGTATCCTTTCAAATGACATGCGCACTGAGCAGTGAAGACAAACCGTTTTTCGTTTCGCGCTGGCGCCATTTTAAAGTCGTTAGCACTCCGAGGTGAATTCGAAACCCCAAAATAAACAATTAACTTATTTTAAAGCACTTAGAGTTATAGTTCCTGGGTAACTGACACCCCGGGGACGGAGGTGCGCGTGTATAATTAGTAGATCGTTAAATTGGAATGTCGTTGAATTCGCTCAACCATTGAATTGAGGCGAAATTATAAATGGCGGTTTTTGTTTTCGAATTTAATTTATTATGAGCGTTTTCGCTCTTTTCCTTTTTTTTTTTTTTTTTTTTTTTCTTTTTCATCTTATAATTTTTTTTAATGTGTGAAGAGTGGAAAAACGCGTGGGGGTTATCTCCCTTGAATTTATTTAAATTTTGTAATAATTTTATTGCATGTTAAGTAAATAATTGGATTTATTATCCTATGATTGATAAATGAAATTATTCACTTATTCCAATTACAGTTATGATAGATAGTCTGATGACGACTACGTTGCAATGAAGGAGAGAGAGAGAGAGAGAGAGAGAGAGAGAGAGAGAGAGAGAGAGAGAAGAGAGAGAGAGAGAGAGAAAGAGAGAATATTCTGAAACGCATTTTTTTGTCACCCACCGCATCAAAACGGTATTATGCTGGAGTGATAACTGCAGAAATTTGTATTATTTTTTAAAATGTAACCTGTCGTCACTGAGCTCTATTACATTGAAATGATTTTTTTTTTTTTTGCACGACCCGTGGATGGCTCATACGGTCGAGTCACGATCTCCCTGGCCAGGCGGAGTTGTCGTACCAGTAAGGTCGCGGGTTCGAGCCCCCCATCGCTATCGCGAAGTTTTTATTCACTGTTGTCTTCTGGTACTTTCCTACTCACTTCATTTCTTGTTATTAATAATAAAGATAATATTAATTTTATCTGCAAATCAAATCTTAAAATCTGTTTTAAGCCACACTTTTCCTATCAATTGTCCCTACGTGGTATCGTCAACATCTCGGAAAGAACCAGATGGAGAAAATTCATTTTTAAAAATTAAAAAATTGAGCTTTAACTCACTCAACCCTAACACCGACTATGTCCGTAGTTTACCCGGGTTACTTTTGCCCCATGCCAATTTATTACATTTTTCTAGACAAATTATAGGCGGAGTATCGAAGCTAATGTTTTTAGTTTTTACATGTTATTGGTAGTTGAATAAAACTATCCATGTATATGCTCATTTTTAATACATTTCTTTCCAATTTTGAAAAGCAGCAAAAATCTCTAGGATTGAGTGAGTTAAAAAAGTACAATATTCACTATACGTACTCAAAGCGCTTTACAAGGGGTCCCTGACCAACAGCAACACTTAACATTTAGGATGGGACGACATGACGTCCTGTTTGGCGATATTACATTTTTTTTTTCGGACGGGGACAACTCTGTTAACGGCCAGGTACTCATTTTTACACCTAAGTACATGAGAGAGAATGTGAGTAAAGAGCCTTTGCCAAGGACTCAACTATGCGCCCAGCGAGGCTCGAACCCAGGATCTTCCTATCCGAAAGCGAGTGTCATACCGCAAGACCACGTAGCCGTCAAAATTCAAAGTAATCTAAATTATAAAATGTATTTTTTTTTTAAAGTTTGAGAAACAAAACTCACTGTCTTCAGTGTAGGCATTTATTTTAGCTCACATGTTTTAATCTTAACTCACGAATGCATAATCTTGAGAACTAGAATTCGACTTCTAAAGTGCTACATCTGGTCTAATTTTCCTATGGATGCGAGACATGGACATTGAACACTGGTCTAGAAAAATCGAATCGATACTCTGGAAATTTATGTGGTGCTACAGATGGATGGGAAACAATGTCATGGAAAGAGAAAAAAATCAAATAAAATGGTATTGGATGAACTAAATATAAGATAGAAAGTACTTCTGGTGACAGTAAAGTACAGAAGTTGGCGTACTATGGACATATACGACGCCACAACCGCCTTCAGAAGTCAATACTTGAAGGAAAGATTAATGAGAAAAGAGTGAGAGGGAGACAACGAAAGAGCTGATTGGTAAATATAAAAGAAATAGTTGGGAGCATGATGGATTGCTCAGAGATGGCGCTAGACAGAGAATTGTGGAAGACCATGGCATCCAACGTCTATGAGAAGGGACCCCGGTATAAGGTAAGAATGAATCTAATTTTACACATTAGGTCATCCCGACATAATTCTAGACCTGCCCACTTGATAATGTAAATGTTACTGCTCGAAGCTCGAAGAAATAAATAACAACATGAAATTTAATGTAATATTTAATTTAATATACTAAAACAGATAAAATAGACGTTTCATGTTTCCCCTTTATCAACAAAACAGGATGAATGTAACACTACGGACGAATGTGAATCTTTTATAAATATCTATGGTTTTATTTTAATTCGTGCTTCCTCACAAAGGAGCATACTATTTCCTGCCTATCAATGTTTTTGTTTATTCATCTTAACAACGCCACAACCAGATTATCTCATTCGTCTGTAGTGTTTCATTCATCCTGTTTTGTTGATGAAGGGGAAACCCGAAACGTCCAGTTTATCTGTTTTCGTATATTAAATTGAAGCTTATATTCAACATCATATTGATAATTACAACTTGATATTGTAAAAGTTCTTAGTTTTCAGAGTGGAAAAATATTAAGCACCATAACTCACTTCATAACATGCCAATGTGTGAGATACCAGGTTAGATAACGCTTCAGATTGCTTAATGTATGTGCTGTGGCACCTAAACTCCATTAGCAACGTTTTATTAAATCCCTGCAGCTCTGCGATTGAAGCCAATATTGCGTAGAACTGCGACTTTTTCGTAGCAGTAGGTAGGTCTGTAAAACCGTTTTGAGACGTCGGGTCACAATTGGAATTTGCTGTTTTTGAATTCTTAATTCAAGTTAAAATAAATAAAGTCTGGAATGTTTTCATTTGAGACCAATAATAGATAGAGTATGCGTGACGTCATGATCGTGTTTAGTTATATTTGATGCTTCTAAAATCATACAAGAGCCGATCTTGTTTGTTTTGATTTAATATGCGGATATGACGTCATCAAAACAGTGCGCCACCCTCCTTTCACCCCGTTCATTCTTATTGATAGAACGAAGTTAGCGTCACTCGGGTCTTTGTTATTGTTTTTTGCCACCCATGTTTAGGAGTAATTCTTATTCAAGAGTATTAAAGTTCAAGGTTACACATAGTTTTGTGTGTTGGTCCATTATACTCCCGGATGGCAATGTTGTGAGCTTATTAGCAAAGCGCATACTATCTATTGATAGTATGAAATTGACGTCACTCGGGTCTTTGTTACTGGTTTGTTTTTTTTTTTTTTTTTTTTTTTTTTGGTTTTGTTTTTTTTTTGCCATCCGCGTTTATGAGTAATTCTCACTAAAGAGTATTAACCAGACTATAAACGTTCAAGGTTACACATAGTTTTGTGTGTTGGTCCGATATACTTCCGGATGGCAATGTTGTGAGATTCTTAGCCAAGCGCATATTATCTATACTTGTAAAATCATGCAAGAGTCGATCTAATTTGTTTTGATTAAATAAGCGGATATGACGTCACATAACTTTGCACCGACTTCCAATGACACCGTTCTTTCTTATAATTTAATGAAGGATTTGGATGAATCAAAGCAATATTAAAGTTAAAGAACTGAACAAGTGTGTATGAAAAAGGTCATTTTTCTGAACAACATTCTGTATAGAAGACACTTGTTACTTTTTTGTTCGATTAGGAAACGTCTATTTTGTGTTGGGTGGGTGTGAGGTTTGGGGGAAATTCTAAAAATATCTGATAAGGAGAGAGTTAAGAAATTAAGGATCAGGCACCGGTGTAAGATAAAGATCTGAACAATTGTGTATGAAAAAGGTACCAGACAAAGCAAGAAAGAAAAATACAAGGGGAAAAAACAACCATCCCAAATCATCAATCGATCTCGACTTGGGAGCTTCTGTTGTGTAATGGTAATGTGAATGTTGCTGCTCGAAGCTCGAAGAAATAAATAATAACGTGAAGTTGAATGTAAGCTTCAATTTAATTTCAAAAACAGATCAAATGAACGTTTCGGGTTTCCCCTTTATCTACAAAACAGGATGATTGGTGAATGGTGTTTCATCTGTGGTGTTATTATTCTTATTTATTTGTGTACTGCTAGAACGTCTGAGGTTCGTTCCTCAGTCGAGGTTGGCTGATATTTTGGGATGGCTTTTTTTTTTCTTGTATTTTTCTTTCTTGATTTGTCTGGCACCTTTCATACACACTTGTTCAGATCTTTATTGTACACTGGTTCCTGCTCTTTAATTTCTTAATATTAAAGTTAGTGAGTGGTGGGGGAAGGGCAGGGGGAGGGGTGTTAAGAACAGGGTTACCACAATCTTTTTGCATAAAAATGCCATGCAAGTTGCATAGAAAACCCAAATGGTCTGAATAAATGACAAGATATTTTAAGGCATCACCTTTTAATGCAAAAACATTTTTTTTTAAAAAAATTACTCCCTTCCGCGCGGCTTTGTGAGATTCCGTCGCCTTGCCATTCTATGAAGGAATATAGATAATCCATTAAACAAACATCTGATGTCAACAGGAATCACCCATGTTGTCCAAAAGTCCGCGATTTGGGGGTTAACAATCTAGCTCACAGAAAAAAGAAAGAAAGTGCCTTAAGCGGAGCTCAGACCAGGGACCTTCTGGATCATATTAATTCAATGCCTTAATAAATAGGTTAATGACCCATAATATTCTCTCACTGGTAGTAGACAGAATTTAATGAGAATTTGATAATCAACGCTCTGGCTGTCTAAAAAAAAAAAAAAAAACAATAACAAAGAGCCATTTATTGGCGTCTTTTCCATTCATTGATTGTTGTTGCTGTTGCTGTTGTTGTTTTTGTTGTTGTTGTTGTTGATTTCGTTTTTGTTGTTGTTGTTGTTGCTGTTGTTGTTGTTGTTGTTGTCGTCGTCGTTGCTGTTGCTGTTGCTGTTGCTGATGTTGTTGTTGTTTTAGTTTTTGTTGTTGCTAATGTTGTTGTTTTTGTTTTTGTTGTTGTTGCTGCTGTTGTTATTGTTATTGTTGTCGTTATTGTTATTACTGTTGTTGTTGATTTATCGAATAACTAAATGAAGGATACTCAGATAGCTTTGCACCCGGAACGACTTTCAGCATGGGTAGCCAATTCTTCCAAAACGTTCTCCCGTTATCCAATATTGTGTCTAAGCGGGCTGGCTCGATGGATCAGTTTACACGTCCTAAATGGCGATAATTTGCTTTTAAGCGGTTATGAAATTCACCGATACGCGCCGTGTTTACCTTAGGAAACGCCAACTCTACAAACTCTGAAAGGAAAAAAAAGGGGGAAAAGAAGAAAGAAAAAAAGAAAAAAGAAAAGTAAGAACAGAAAAGAGTTATATTGATAGTAAAAGAAAGTGCAGAGTCACTGACTGACCGAGTAGGTACAGTGATTATATAAAAATATTATAGTGTCTCATGTTGTAAAGGAAAGAAAAAAAAAAGAAGAAAAATCATAGCGGTGTTATCATCGTGGGTAAAGACCGAACTGGTGACAGTGATCACAATCTCTGATAGCTTTTGATTTTGTTTGTTTGTTTTTTGTGTGTGTCATTTTTTTTTTGTTTGGTTTTGTTTGGGGTTTATTGTTGTTTGTTTTTTAGTTTGTTTGTTTGTTTGTTTGTTTTTTTTCTTTCTTTATTTTTTTTTGTCTGCTTTCTGGGATTTTTTTCTTTTTCTTTTTTTTTTTTTATTTTTTTGGTGTTTTTTTTTTTGTTTTGTTTTGTTTTGTTGTTTGTTTGTTTGTTTTGTTGTTTTTTGTTTTTTTTTTTTGTTTGTTTTTTTTTAGGGGGGGGAGGTCAAAATATTAACCTTTATATAAAGCATTTCCATGGGTTCACCGTACTCAATGCCCATCATAATGCTTTATTTATTCCCCCAACGTGCTACATTTCCATTTCATACTGTATCAGTGCTGTGTCAGACGTACTTTTTGTACAAACACTCTTACCAAAGCCGCCACTGTCTAAAGGTAAGTAGGTAGGTAGGTACCCAATCACACCTGAAAGAAGTTTGTATTCTGTATAAAGCGTCTTTCCCAAGGACACAGCCCTGTGGCCAGATACTGGTGATGTGTCTTTTGCCAAGGAAATTTATACACTTTACCCCAATCGACTCATTGAAACTGTTTTTGTTTTTTTTCATGACAAAGACAATTTAGTCTGACACCAACAATAACAAAAAAAAAGGGGGGGGTCTTCGAAATAACATACGTCTCCGATAGGATAGAGGAGATGGAATATTTTACCCTTAACCCTCTCCTTCACACCCAAAGGAAAATCGTCACATATGTTACGAAATAACCAACAATATTCTTGTTCTGATTTCTGAACAAAACAACCAATACTCGTTACTATTCTGTCTGTAAAAATCTATTTTGTGTTTATTGGGTTGTTTTGTTTCGCTTTTTTATTATTATTTTTTTTTTTTTTTTTGTTTTTTGTTTGTTTGTTTTTCGGGGGGGGGGGGGTTGGTCTTAATGTTGTCTTCTTTTTTTTTTTTTTTTTTTTTTTGCTTTGCTTTATTTTGCTTTAGTTTTATCGTTTTGCATTTTTTAAAACTTTTTTCCTATCAATTTTTGTTTGTTTTTTTTGCTTTTCTTTTTGTTTTGGTTTTGTGTGTGCGTGTGTGTGTGTGTGTGTGTGTGTGTGTGTGTGTGTCTGTGTGTGTTAATATGTTTGTGTGCTCGTGTTTAATTCTTTTGTTTTTCTTCTACCACCAACACTATTTTGAAAATGCAGGAGATTATTGCAACGTGTTATGAAACACAATCTGTAGCATTTTCTAGAGCGAGAGTTGATTTTTCTGAGTTGGAAGTGAGGGAGGTCTGTTGAGAATGGAGTCACCATAATAATATCACAGATGGTAGAGTGCAAGCTAAGAGGTCGGTATAGATCCCAGTCTATGTGGTCTTGTGGTGTGACACTCGCTTTCAGATCGGAAGGTCCTGGGTTCGAGTCTCGCTCGGCGCATAGTTGAGTCCTTGGAAAAAAAACTCTTTACTCACACTTTATCACTGTACTCAGATGGTAAAATGAGTACCTGACCGTCAACAAAAATTGCAATATCGCCTAACAGGCGTCATGTCACGCCCTTCATGTTATGTGTTGCTGTTGGCCAGGGATCCCTTGTAAAGCACTTTGAGCAGGTTTAGTGGATATTGCGCTATATAAAAGCTCAAGCTCAAGGGTATAGTCGAGGTTTCTTTATCTGACCACTCTATTCAACTAACAGTTCAATGGAATGGGTTTTTTCCCAATAAACCAGCGTCATATTCAAAGCGATGGGGGTCCGATAACTTAGTTGGTAGAGCACTCACTCCCTACGCAAAAAGACGCGAGCAATCCCGAGATTTTATTTTCTGAATTCCCCCCCACCCCCCCCCCCCACACACACACAACACCACTGTCCATCGAGCAGTGATTGGGTACATGGGTCTGTTATATTTTGCGGAAAGTACTTTGGGACAGACTAGCATCCTATCAGATTTTTTTTACAAGCAGTGGTTATTGTCGGTTTCACGCTATAGAAACCGGGATATACTCCGGATCCGTGAGTGTAATGGCTCTGAGGGACTACTTCGTGAAGTCCCAGGTTTGAGAGTTTTTGCCAAGATGAGGGTCATTTAACCCTCTCCTTACCAGTCATTTTCAGGATTCTCCCCCAAAACGTCATACCCAACCAACACTAAAATAGATTTTTTATCACTCAAACACAATAACAGAAAGTTCTTGCCATACATAATTTCTTTTGCAAAACAAGCTCTACAACACACTGTTCATTTTCTTTAAATTTTATGATGAAATTGAAATAAGAAATATGTATATTGTATCGTAACGAATGTGACGATTTTCCTGTAGTTGGTAAGGAGAAGGTTAAATCGATCAATAATTAAAGGACGAGTTTTCTGGCCAAATTTTTTATATACGAGTTTTTTCCAGAGTACAGGGTTGACTGGTTAAAGGTGATATCGGGTAGTAAGTGGTGTGAAGAGGAAAGTTATTGAAAAGTTATCGACTGTTGTTGAAATCCATTGAGAGTTGTCGGTCCTAGTCGTCTAACTGTTGTTATTATAAACTCGAATTATCGCATTATGGCAGCTTAAGCGGTACGGTTAACGTTCTAGGAGAGAAAACGGTAGTCGTAACAGTCTTAAGTCATACTTAGTCTCTTTGTATCTTATCTCTGTCGTTCTCTTTCTCACTCACTGCTCGCATTCCATATTCTCTCTCTCTCTCTCTCTCTCTCTCTCTCTCTCTCTCTCTCTCTCTCTCTCTCTTTCTCACTCACTGCTCGCATTCAATATTCTCTCTCTCTCTCTCTCTCTCTCTCTCTTCTCTCTCTCCCCTCTCTCTCTCTCTCTCTACTCTCTATCTATCTCTCTCTCTCTCTCTCTCTCTCTCTCTCTCTCTCTCTCTCTCTGCTCGCTTCCTATTCTCTCTCTCTCTCTCTCTCTCTCTCTCTCTCTCTCTCTCTCTCTCTCTCTCTCTCTCTCTCTCAATATCTCTCTAAATATCTCTCTCTCTAAATATCTATCGATCTATCTATCTCTCTCAATCTATACATCTATCAGTCTATCTATCTATCTATCTACCTATCTACATATATATCTACCTATATATCTATCTACCAATCTATCTATGTTATATATCTATCTATCCATCTATCTACCTCTCTATCTATTTATCTGTCTATCTCTTGAATTATCCCAAACCACTTAATTAGACAAAGCAAGAGGGAAAATAGGCGTTGAATAAAAATTCGTATTTTACGTAATGTGAAGCAACATAAACAGAGGAAATATTCATACGCTGACATTTTGTACATTTTGCGATAGGAAAATAAGACAAATACGAAGTATCCAAAATTCTATTTTTAGAAAGTCAAATTTTTTTTTCGAAAAGAACATTCAACTTGGACAAATGTGTACATTGACTTGGACAATAAAATATCATCTGGCATTCTGCTTTTTTTCTTTTCTTTTTTTCAATTTTGTTAGATAAAATCACATTCCTGAAGATAAATGTTATCATTATTGAAATTCTGGGATGACAATGAATCGTAAAAACCTTTAAATAGCGATGCGCAGGTGTCAGACTTATTGATGGGTGTGAGATTCTCATTCTACCAAAGGCACGATTGTAGGGGGAATTGGATTCAATAGTCTGATGTCACGCCGCCCGGCAACCGCGGCCATCTTGGTTCTAAACAAAGAAAATCATTACTTTTTATTCTTCATGCTGGCCTGAACCTTTCGTATGCCTTGTGGTCAGAATGTGTAAAAGTCAAAATCTGATCAAATTTATGTATTTTTTTCCCTCTGGATACGCTTTTATGCTCGCCGGGGAAATATTTCATACGGCGTCCGCCATTGTTCGGATAGTTTAGAGCCAGTGTTACTAAGTTACCATGCGTCATTAGGAAGGAAGTGACGTTACGACTGTTGAAGAGTATTGGGGGGCTTAGGCTATAACCGTGCAAATTCGTGTTGAAAGCAAGAAAATTTGCATACAGGTTACCAAGACCAATTAAAAAACCCATCTGCTATAGATCCACTCTGGCGATCAATCTTAATGTTTCGGTTTAAGGCCTTAGATTTTTCTCTATGACAGCTACATTAAACAAGGGAAATAACTGGGTAAATACATATATTTTCTTCATATTCATTGTAGGAGGGGGGCGAGAGGGAGGGGGGAATTAGGCTAAAACCGTGCACATTGGATTGAAAGCATGAAAATTGGCATACAGGTAGCTAAGACCCATATAACTTACCCCTGCTATAGAACCACTTTCGAGGGTGAGTCCAAAAGTGATGGGACTCTGCTTATTACTTTTTTTTTAAAACAGAATAAATACCATGTATAATACCTCAAATTAAAGCTTGGCATTAGCCGATCAGATAGGAGATAGAAAGCTACTTCTCAACATAGTCTCAGCCTCTCTCAATAGCCACAGTCTACCTATTTGTAAGGTCATGTATCCCGTCCTCGTTAAACTTGAGTTGACTAATATTTGAGTCAAATTTTCACCACTGCCTTGGCTTCTTCATCAGCTTCAAAGCGATGTCCCCTCACTGCCTCCTTCAGTGGACCAAAATGATGAAAGTCCGAAAGTGTTTAAGTCTGGTGAATTAATAAAGAGGGTGAGACAGCGTTGTCCATCAAAATGATGCGGCTACCTCCCTTGTCCTGGCACTTGTGTGTGTGTGTGTGTGTATGTGTGTGTGTGTGTGTGTGTGTGTGTGTGTGGAAGAGCATTTTCATGAATAATAATACTCGTTCCATCTCCAAAGTCGGTCTAACTCGACGAATTCTTGCTTTCAGTTGTTTCAATGTCTATTTGTACCGTTTAGAGTTGACATTGGCTTCCCCTGTGGTAGGAGATCAACGAAGATTGCACCTCTAGTATCCCAAAACACAGCATAATTTTCCCAGCTGATTTCTCAGCTTAGAAGTTTTTGGTCTTTGGGGGAAGATGGGTGTCGCCATTCCAATGATTGTCTCTTGGACTCAGATTCGACCCACTTAAAACACTGCCTCTACAAAATGCCTGAGTTTTATAGACTTTACCAATGCGTTTAAAAATATTACTCGAGGACTCTTCTTCGTAAACAAGAAATCCAATGACAAATTTCTGTCGCTGACGGACATCCATGGGGGCATCCATTTTAAGCTGTCATAACTTTGTCAAAAATTGACAGAATTAAAATGTTTAACTTTTGGTTTAAAGAGTACATGTGTAAGTTCAATTGAGTCAAATATGACATCACATGAAAACAGAAATGAACTCAGTCGGAGATTTGTCCCATTACTTTTTGACTCACCCTCGAACTAATCAGTCATTTGACGTTATTGTATTCAAATTTTAAAATAATTGAAAACAATGAATTTGGCCCGATAGCTATTGTTAAAATAACTTCTCCATTAATTTTCCTATTTTAAATTTGAAAAATAAATAATAAACAGTCTATGACTCTGTGAGTAATTTATTGCCACATTGGCATTGACTTATTTTTTCAAGAAAATCTGGCCTAATGGGTTTCCACGCACGATATTACATAAAACAACTTAAGTAAGTAGTAGTAGTAGTAGTAGTAGTAGTAGTAGTAGTAGTAGTAGTAGTAGTAGTAGTAGTAGTAGTAGTAGTAGTAGTAGTAGTAGTAGTAGTAGTAGTAGAAGAAGAAGAAGAAGAAGAAGAAGAAGAAGAAGGAAATATCATATCTGAATAACAAAGAATAGACATTGACAGTTGTTAGCATGACAGACATGTTTTGTCAACGTAGGTAAATCGAGACATTTAGAGAATGTAACCGTTTGTACATTTAACCATAATATCGTAGATAAGCAAAGTGACAAATTAGGGACAAGGCAGAGGTGTAAGATAAAAAAAAAATTGAAAAAGTGTCTATAGATAGTATGCGCTTGGCTAAGAAATTCACAACAGTAAGTCAGTGTAACGGACCAACACACAAAACTCTGTGTAACCATGAACTTTTATAGTCTGGATAATACAGTTAAGTGAGAATTACTCATAAATGCGGGTGGCAAAATACAATAACAAATACCCGAGTGACCTCAACTTTATTCTATCTATAGAACGGTGCCAAAGAAAGAAGAATACAAAGAAAACAAATCATCCAAAACAAAACAAAACAAAAAAACCCGTCTGCCTCGACCGCTGGAGAGAAAACAAAATCATCCTAAATAAATTAGATGGCCTGACGGACTGATTGGCCGTAGAGCAATTGGATTCAATAGTCTGATGTCACGTCGCCCAGCAACGGCGAGCAGCGTGGTTCTAAACAAAGAAAATCTGTACTTTTTATTCTTCATGCTGGCTAGAACTTTTCATAATATGTCATGTGATCAGAATGTATAAGAGTCAAAACATGATCATATTTATAATGTAGAAAACGATAGAGGCTGCCTGAAGCCGGTGATCGTGAAAATACTAACGAAAGAGTGAAAATGGAGAGGCTTCGTTTGGGAACAAAGCAGACCATGGACGTTTCGGGTACAAACCCTTCGTCAGCACAGTGGGAGTCGGGAGTACGACAGAGTCAATTTTCCAGACAAGATTTGGGACACCAGGCAGCCGTTTACTTGCACTGACCGGAATCTGGTCTATGCCATTACGTGCTCCCTATGTGGGATTGCTTACGTTGGTGAGACCGGAAAGAGGCTGGGTGACAGATTCGTGCAGCACTTGCGCGACATATCGAACTGAGCAGACACAGCAGTGGCCAGACACACATTAATTTATCTAACCTCGTATTCTATGCGCTTTTCAGAGTCGAAATCTACCCATTATAATACCGTTTTGAAATGATTGGAAACATGATTTATCACAGCACGGTAGACGACATATCCCAAGGTCACAAATGTAGGGCATGTGTATAATGACATGTGTATTATCAATAACAAGTCTTGCTTTACTATCATTTAGTAAATAAAATAAATGTCATTGTTAACCGATAGAATCTAAGGGTACAAAACATTTAATTGCAATCCTGATATCCGAACATAAGCATGTATTTTATTCGACGTGTTCACTTATTTGCAAGTTCTGATAACCCATTTTGTTACGGGCTCATTGATTTAACTCTCTCCTTACCAGCCATTTTCAGGATTTCCCCTAAAACTTCACACCCAACTAACACAAAAATAGATTTTTTTTTATCACTCAAACACAATAGCAGCATCTAAGTTCTTGCGATTAATAATTTCTTAAGTAAAACATACTCTACAACACACCGTTCATTTTCTATAAATTTTATGATGTACACAAGAAATTTGAATAAGAAAAATGTTGGTTGTATCGTAACGAATGTGACGATGTTCCTATTGTTGGTAAGGAGAGGGTTAATGGAAATTATACTTTCAAAATAACAGAAAATCATGTCCATTACAACAAGGTTGAAACAAGCCCATGATTGCATTCGGTGATCAGAACTAAAAATAATATGTACACGGAGGCTTTATTCAATATTTAATATATTGTACTGTGGTTTGTTTTGTTTTTGTTGGGTTTTTGTGTGTGTGTGTGTGTGTGTGTGTGTGTGTGTGTGTTTTGCGTTGATGTGACAGAGTGTTTTCATTACACTACTGATAATAGAAATAACCATATTCGTTTTATTCATTTTCTCATAGACATTTGAGTAAGTTCGTGTAGGATTAAATACATCAACTCGGTTCTAAAATACTGACAACTGTAGGATAAAAATACACAAACACTCAATGAATAAGTATTAAAAATGGCTTGTATGATATAATATATGATGGGTCTCTACCAACGTATACGCATATGCAGGTCTGACATCCGAACCCACTTATGGGCCTAGTTTAACATTGTTGTAATGGACAATATTTTACGTAATTTTTTTTTTTTTGAGATTTCCATTACAACAATGAGCCCATAAGGAACTGGGTGATCAGACCTGTAAATAAGTGCACGTCGGTCTCGACTCTACAATCCACCATTTTGAGGACAAACGTTCATACCATCTTAAAGGTTGCTTAAGATTTTAGTTTTTTTGTTTTTTTTTAATTGGTTGTGATCGACGTGTACTTTTTTTCAGGTCTGATAACCCAAATTGTTATGGCCCCATTGTTGTAATGGTGCACTCTCAAGCCGACGCTATAATATAATATATTTTCGATCAAAACAGTGTTAACCCTCTCCTTACCGCCTACAGCAAAATCGTCACATTTGTTACGACACAATAATATAAATTTTTCTTATTCACATTTATTTTGTACATCACAAACTTTGAAGAATGATCTTTGTTTAATAAATAAGAACATAAAGTTGTTTTGTAGAGAGCTTGTTTTAGTTTTTAAAAATCCGTTTTTTCTGCTGGGTAAGCCTGCCATTTTGGGAAAATACTGAAAATGATCGGGAGGGAGAGAGATAAAGCCAACCTATAAAATTGCGTTCGTATTTCAGACCAGCAAATAATAATAATAATAATAATAATAATAATAATAATAATAATAATAATAATAATAATAATAATAATAATAATAATAATAATAATAATAATAATAATAATATAATAATAACAATAATAATAATAATAATAATAATAATGATAATGATAATAATAATAATGATAATGATAATGATAATAATAATAATAATAATAATAATAATAATAATAATAATAATAATAATAATAATAATAATAATAATAATAATAATAATACTGAAAACTTTTATAGCTATTTTGAAGACGTTGGTTGTAATGATTTGGCATTCCTCTTTACATAAAAAAATCACATCACATTTATATCATAATATTGTATTTATATTTTAATAATAATAAATAAATAAATAATAACGTTATCAGACAGATAATGCTATATTATTACACTCAATTTGAATCGGCTGATAAAATTCAAAATCATTCAAATAGATTATCACATATTATATATTATTATATAGTATTACTGATAATAAAACAGACATGCAGACATTTTGGGTTTGCTTGCCATCATTGTCGTTGTGAGGAATACGTTAACTTTCTCCTTACCAGACATTTTTAGAATTCCCCCCCCCCCCCCCCCCCCCCGCAGACATTTTTAGAACCCCCCCCCCCCCCGCCCCACACCCAACCTCACACCCACCCAACACAAAAATAGACGTCGAGACTTTTCTTACTCGAACAAAAAAAAAAAAAGTAACAAGTGCCTTCTATAACATATATGTCCCCAATAGAAACTTGAGATCAAGCAGTGACCAATCAATCCTTGTCAAACCTAAGCCATTGCGTAAAATAGGTGAACAGTCTTTTCAATTTTCGGCCCCCCATTTTTGGAACTCTCTCCCGTCACACGTGAGTTGCTCGGATTCGTTGACAACGTTCAAATCTCGCTTAAAGTTTTATCTTTTTACGTCATAATGTTGCAATATTATTTTCATATTTTGTTGTTGTTAAATTGAATTCGTATCACGTTTCCTTCACACTTGTCTCACTGTAATATGTTTTGTTTTATATCACTGTAAAGCGCTTAGAGCCTGTGACAACGGGGTAAAGCGCTATATAAATGCCATTTATTATTATTATTACTATACAGAATGTTGTTCAGCGAAATGAGCTCGACACAATGTTCTTATTTCTTCTTGATGCCATTGTTTCGATGACTACGATGTTACGGGTGTGAATCTGTGTGAGTGTGTCTATGTCAATATTGTATTGTTATAAATGTGTAACCACATGACAAATTGACACTTTTTTTAGGACAATAAAGATTTATTATTATTATTATTATTATTATTATTATTATTATTATTATTATTATTATTATTATTATTATTATTATTATTATTATTATTATTATTTATAGCTGTAATCAAAGCATTTCTTTAAATTTTGTGATGTACAAAAGAAATCAGAATGAGAAAATTGTCGGTTGCATCGTAACGAATGTGACGATTTTCCTATGGTTGGTAAGGAGAGGGTTAAGTTGTTTATGAGTTGTCTTTCATTTTCTCCTTACGACAATAAAACTCTAATAATATAGATCATCGAATTCTGTTAATTTAGGACAGCAACAACAGCGATGACGACGACGACGACAACAACAATGACTGAAAGAACGACGACAGCAGTGTGTAAAACTTACAATGTAACAGTCACTCACAATCAAACCGTTCTTCGATCGGGAAACCAACTTAGCTGCCTTCG
Organism: Berghia stephanieae; assembly: GCF_034508935.2. Lineage (NCBI taxonomy): Eukaryota > Metazoa > Mollusca > Gastropoda > Nudibranchia > Aeolidiidae > Berghia > Berghia stephanieae. The sequence continues at coordinate 13,418,971 of NC_088371.1, forward strand.
CATATAAATAGAACGAAGTTTTCGTCACTTGGGTATTTGTTATTGTTTTGTTTGTTTGTTTTGTTTTGTTGTTTTGCCATCCACATTTTTATGAGTAATTCCCACTTAACGGCATTATCCAGACTGTACAAGTTTATGGTTACACGTAGTTTTATGTGTTGGTCCGTGTTACTTCCGGATGGCACTGTTGTGAACTCCTAAGCCAAGCGCATACTATCTATAAATGCCATTTATTATTATATAACGTCATCGTAAACAAGCATTGCCGATATTATCTCATTCAAAATGGCGGCTTCCATGTCTGAACACAGTGCAATATTCGGTCACTCTTCTTATGTTTCAAACTCTATGGTCTCACTAAAACCGTGAAAGAAAAATCTGATAATAGATATCTAGGGCTATGATTGATTATTTTCAAAGTACTGTATTTATCTAAATTATAGTCAACATTTTGTCTGGCTTCAGTGGGTGGAAGCTTGTTCTAGTTTTAGGTTTTATTTCTTGTTTGTTTGTTTTTTGTTTGTTGAATGTACAAAGCTGACTATAAGAAATATATTGTTGGAGAATATGTATGTGGAGGTGAGAGGAGGCGGGGGGGAGAGAGAGAGAGAGAGAGAGAGAGAGAGAGAGAGAGAGAGAAAGAGAGAGAGAGAAAGAGAGAGAGGAAGAGAGAGAGAGAGAGAGAGAGAGAGAGAGAAGAAAGAGAAGAGAGAGAAGAAGAAGAGAAGAAGAAGAAGAAGAAGAAGAAGAGAAGAGAAGAAGAAGAAGAAGAAGAAGAAGAAGAAGAGAAGAAAAGAAGAAGAAGAAGAAGAAGAAGAAGAAGAAGAAGAAGAGAAGAAGAAGAAGAAGAAGAAGAAGAAGAAGAAAAGAAGAAGAAGAAAGAAGAAGAAGAAGAAGAAGAAGAAGAAGAAGAAGAAGAAGAAGAAGAAGAAGAAGAGAAAGAAGAAGAAGAAGAGAAGAAGAAGAAGAAGAAGAAGAAGAGAAGAAGAAGAAGAAGAAGAAGAAGAGAGAAGAAGAAGAAGAAGAAGAAGAAGAAGAAGAGAGAAGAAGAAGAAGAAGAAGAAGAAAAGAAAGAAGAAGAAGAAGAAAGAAGAAGAGAAAAAGAAGAAGAAAAAAAAAGAGAAGAAGAAAGATGAAGAAGAAAAAAAAAAGAAGAGAATAGAGAATAGAGTAAAAGAAAGGAATGAAGTAGAGGGGAGGTGAGAAAATGGGTTTGGGAGGAAGAGAAGCGGAAATATAAGAGAAATGTTCAGTACAACAAAAGTTGGTTTATTATTATTATCAGATGTGTGTCCGTTTTCTGTTTATTTTTGTGTACTTGTGTGGGTGTGTTGTATATTGTTTGTTTTCAAATGAATTCAATTGTCTGATGTCATGTACCCCCCTCCCCCAGCAACGAGCAGCTTGGTTCTAAACAAATTAAATCGGTACATGCTATTCTTCATGCTGGCTAGAACTTTTTCACATGTCATGTGATCAGAATGTATTATAAAAGTCAAAACATGATCAGATTTATAATGTTTTTCACCTCTGGATACACTTTTATACTCGTCGGAGAAGTATTTCAAAGGGGCGTCCACCATTTTTCCGATAGTTTAGAACCAGTTACTATGCGTCATTACGGGGGAAGTGACGTCACAACTGTTGAAGCATATTTATTACTTACCAAGATACTGGAGTAGTTCCTCATCCACATTATCCGAGAACGTTTCTGCAGCCCCGAACAAATCCTCGTACTGGGCGGATAACCTCCCTTCGTAGACGGTCAGAAATAGAACATACCGGACGCCTTCTGTAACGTCAGCATAACACTGGGTTTTGCTGCCAAAATTGGAGATGTTGAAGACGTTGCTTGGACCGCCTTTGGGCACGTCCACGTCCGACATGAACTCGTGACCTTGATACAGAGACAGCACCTTGACCTCTGAAAGATGAAGTAAAAAAATGTAATATGAGCAGTTAGATGTATTTAATTTGATGTTTGAAAATGGATGTTTTATCAATTAATTATCGTCATCATCGTCGCCAGTAACAACATAGTATTATTATACGGCGTTGTTGGCTTAGAGGCACGATGTCTCGTCTTGTAACAACCGCAAGCTATATTAGGCGTGGTAAGTGAGGATATAGGTGACAAAACTCTACCAGGGACGTTGTGTTTGGTAATGCACCTTTTTTACACTCTGGACCCAGGTGTCAATGGCTACCTTGCTAGAAGCAATTTCATTAATACAATATTGTAAAAAAAAACTGTTACAATAAGGGCGCCTAACATGGCAACTTGTAGGCTATGAAATGGAATTGTTATGGTTCCATATGGCCTGCTGCTGATGGGAATTGATGAAACATTGTGACACGAATTGAGCATAGTTAATCCGAGGAAATGAGCTATATAAATGTTCATATGTTACCTGCCATCTAAAACGGTATTACGGGGGATGAATTGGTCTCTGTAAAATAAAGGGTAATTTACACAAATACATAACATGATTAAAGATTTGAACTATAAATAGTATTGTGATGTAAAAAGGTGTATTATTCCTCCACAATAGAAAGGAATAGAAATTAACACCAAAAAGAATACTCGTAACATTACATATATATATATATATATATATATATATATATATATATATATATATATA
>NC_088371.1:13426615-13429115 GCF_034508935.2 Berghia stephanieae
CATCCACCCATCCATCAATCCATCCAGCCATCCACCAATCCATCCACCCATCCATCAATCCATCCAGCCATTCACAAATCTATCTACCGATATCAATCCATATATCCATCCACCCATCCCATCCCAATCCCCATATCCAAGCATCCATCCACCAATCCACATCCTACCCATCACAATCATCACCCATTCATATCCAGTATCCATCCACCACCAATCCATCCATCCAGCCATCACCAATCTATCTATCCATATCAATCCATGTATCCATCCACCCATCCACCATCCAATCCATCCAGCCATTCACCAATCTATCTACCCATATCAATCCATGTATCCATCCACCACCATCAATCCATCCAGCCATTCACCAATCTATCTACCCATATCAATCCATGTATCCATCCACCCATCCACCCATCAATCCATCCAGCCATTCACCAATCTATCTACCCATATCAATCCATATATCCATCCACCCATCCACCAATCCATCCAGCCATTCACCAATCTATCTACCCATATCAATCCATGTATCCATCCACCCATCCATCAATCCATCCAGCCATTCACCAATCTATCTACCCATATCAATCCATGTATCCATCCATCCACCCATCAATCCATCCAGCCATTCACCAATCTATCTACCCATATCAATCCATGTATCCATCCACCCATCCACCCATCAATCCATCCAGCCATTCACCAATCTATCTACCCATATCAATCCATGTATCCATCCACCCATCCACACAATCCATCCAGCCATTCACCAATCTATCTACCCATATCAATCCATGTATCCATCCACCCATCCACAATCCATCCAGCCATTCACCAATCTATCTACCCATATCAATCCATGTATCCATCCACCCATCCATCAATCCATCCAGCCATTCACCAATCTATCTACCCATATCAATCCATGTATCCATCCACCCATCCACCAATCCATCCATCCAGCCATTCACCAATCTATCTACCCATATCAATCCATGTATCCATCCACCCATCCACCAATCCATCCATCCAGCCATTCACCAATCTATCTACCCATATCAATCCATGTATCCATCCACCCATCCACCAATCCATCCATCCAGCCATTCACCAATCTATCTACCCATATCAATCCATGTATCCATCCACCCATCCACCAATCCATCCATCCAGCCATTCACCAATCTATCTACCCATATCAATCCATGTATCCATCCACCCATCCACCAATCCATCCATCCAGCCATTCACCAATCTATCTACCCATATCAATCCATGTATCCATCCACCCATCCACCAATCCATCCATCCAGCCATTCACCAATCTATCTACCCATATCAATCCATGTATCCATCCACCCATCCACCAATCCATCCATCCAGCCATTCACCAATCTATCTACCCATATCAATCCATGTATCCATCCACCCATCCACCAATCCATCCATCCAGCCATTCACCAATCTATCTACCCATATCAATCCATGTATCCATCCACCCATCCACCAATCCATCCATCCAGCCATTCACCAATCTATCTACCCATATCAATCCATGTATCCATCCACCCATCCACCAATCCATCCATCCAGCCATTCACCAATCTATCTACCCATATCAATCCATGTATCCATCCACCCATCCACCAATCCATCCATCCAGCCATTCACCAATCTATCTACCCATATCAATCCATGTATCCATCCACCCATCCACCAATCCATCCATCCAGCCATTCACCAATCATCTACCATACAATCCATGATCCATCACCATCCACCATCCATCATCCAGCCATTCACCAATCTACTACCCATATCAATCCATGTATCCATCCACCCATCCACCAATCCACCATCCAGCCATTCACCAATTCTATCTACCCATATCAATCCATGTATCCATCCACCCATCCACCAATCCATCCATCCAGCCATTCACCAATCTATCTACCCATATCAATCCATGTATCCATCCACCCATCCACCAATCCATCCATCCAGCCATTCACCAATCTATCTACCCATATCAATCCATGTATCCATCCACCCATCCACCAATCCATCCATCCAGCCATTCACCAATCTATCTACCCATATCAATCCATGTATCCATCCACCCATCAATCCACCCATCAATCCACCCAGAAAAGTGGATGGGGCGTGTACATTGATAATAACAAGAAACGAAGTGAGAAGAGAAGTGCCAGAGGATGATAAAGAATAAAACTTTTGCTGATGAGGAGCTGAACCCATGACTCGATTGTTACGACACCCTCCGCCTGGACACGAGAGGAACGCTCTATCCAAAACTCCCAAACCATCCATTCACAAATCCACCCATAAACTAATCATTCAATCATATCTACCTATCCAATATAATCTTCCTATACATCCACTCACCCATCACACACTCAAATATCAGCCCATCCATCCATCCATCCATTGATCCATCCACCCATCCATCCACCCATCCACACGTCCATCTAGTTATCCA
>NC_088371.1:13436615-13444115 GCF_034508935.2 Berghia stephanieae
ATAGATAAATAAATAAATAAATAAATAAATAAATAAATAAATAAATAAAAGAGCCGAAAAGAGCAATTAAGTCAGGCGTAAATAAATGCTTTATCTATGCTCATGAGTGTGTGTGTGTCGGGGGGGGGGGGGTTGGGGTGGGAAGGGATATATATATCACTTAATTTAATGCCATGCATCATTATCTGCAATAAATACATAATTTCATTTATAATCCGTTACATTTTTTCTTAATTTTTACAAATTATGATTAAAACGGTAAATCGTCCCGCTGGCTCGTTCGTACCTGAGTCAAGTGGGTTAATTCGTGAAGTGCGTACAGCTGCATGACAAGAATGAGACGGAAGATGTAAACGTCTTGAATTCATCACGTGACTTAATCAGGTCAGGATGTCAACAAGATGCCAAGACACGCTAGGGGAAATAAAACTCTAGATACACCGTACTCAGAAAGAAAAAAAACACATTTTAATTAAAATGATTTTGGCCAGTAATCGTGTTCCTCCATCCACCAACGATCCGCCCCCAACCAGCTCGAGTTGTTTTTGTATGTCTTTTGTTTTGTTTTTGTTTTTTGTTTGTGTGTTTTGTTTTGTTTGTTTTTGTTTCTGTTTGTTTTTGTTTTTGTTTTTGGTTGTTTTGTTGTTTTTTTTTTGGTTGTTTGTTGGGTTATTTGTTGTTTTGTTTTGTTTTTTGTTTGTTTGTTATTTTTTTGGTGGGACGGGGTCGAGAAAAAAATAATATTGCAAGTCTGATAACGGTACCAATGGGAGCGATCAATAGATAGTTCGAAGATGACGTTACTCAGGTCTTTGTTATTGTTTTTGCCATCCGCGTTTTATGAGTAATGCTCACTGAACTGTATTAACCTGACTATAAACGTTCATGGATACACACAGTTTTGTGTGTTGGTCCGTTATACTTCCGGATGGCAATGTTGTGAGCTTCTTAGCCAAGCGCATACTATCATGTTTTCGTCCAACCAAGTCACCAATCACGTGATTTGTTGCTGTACAACGATTGGACATTTCTTAACAAAATGTAAATACGCTGCTTTGTTTATGAAAGTTGTAAACATACCCATGTGTCAAGGTGAATAAAATGACCAATCGTAATGTTAGATAGTTCAAAATCTGTGAACACTTTTCAATATGTAGGTCACTTTGAGCACATTTTGCAATGTGACCAATGACCTCGAGCACATGGAAAGTTAATATCGATCATGCCCATTCGGTTGTTTGATTTAACATTGTTGAAAATGAAATCAAATTGAGAAATTAAGGAGCAGGCACTGACAGGCGTAAGATTCAGAACTGAAAAAAAAATTATATTAACAGCAAAAAATAAAAATACAAAGGGAAGAAAAAAAACAAAAAACAAAAACAAACGTCTTTACAGGAGACTGATTTTTGGGGATTTTTTTGTTCTTGCTTGTTTTCTTTCTTACTTTGTCTGGCACTGTTTTATACCGTAGCCATCGTTATGTTAGAGATAGTATGCGCTTGGCTAAGAAGCTCATAACATTGCCATCCATGAACGTTTATAGTCAGGTTAATACAGTTCAGTGAGCATTACTCATAAACGCAGATGGCAAAAAACAATAACAAAGACCTGAGTGACGTCATCTTCAAACTATCTATAGCCTGACACTGAAATCCAAAAGGACTGGCAGTTTGACGTCATTATTTGGGTTTTGCACCGCCTAGTGAGTTGTCGTTAGTAGAGCTCATGGAAACAAGTTATTTCATTGGTTGAACTATTGAATACAACTCACGATTTGTTTTCTTTTGTGGCAAAAGACTGGCATTTTGACGTCATGTTTTTGGTCAGTATCAGGCCATAACTTTACGAAGGCCACGGTATGATACAGTTTAGTGAGAATTACTCATAAACGCGAATGGCAAAAAAAAAAAAGAAAAAAGAAACCAACAACAAAAAACCAACAAAGACCCGAGTGACGACCGCAAGGTCATTCTATCTGCAGGGAGCTCATTATCTGCTCCACCAAAAATAATCTGAACACTGGAGCTCCATAGATAGTATGACGTTGACGTCACTCGGGTCTTTGTTATTGCTTTTTGCCATCCGCGTTTATGAGTAATTCTCACTAAACTGTATTAACCAGACTATAAACGCTCATGGTTACACATGGTCTTGTGTGTTGGTCCGTTTTACTTCCGGATGGCAATGTTGTGAGCTTCTTCGCCAAGCGCATACTATCTTTACGGTTAAGTTTTATTTGTGACCCAACCTGTATTTTAATAAGAGTCTTACACTCTTGGTTGTTTTGTTGGGTTTATTATTATTATTATTATTATTATTATTATTATTATTATTATTATTATTATTATTATTATTATTATTATTATTATTATTATTATTATTCCGGACGCATCCCAATAGACATTTAGATAACCACTCCTCTCCGACAGTCGTCATAATGTAACCAATGGCAGTGATTGGTAAACATAGCGAACTACACAGTTTTAACTATCGGTAGTATGCGTCTAAGTAAAATGCCCACTGTTCTACCGCTTGATAAATAAAACCAACACAGAAAACTATGTGTAAACTTAGACGTTTATAATTATGATCGAGAAAATCATGTGACAACTAGTCACCCATTTGGCGGTATAAAAACAATAACAATGATCAGAGAGAGGTCAATTTCATTCACGTTATTGTTTATAAACAAACAACTATGTTTGTCCGAGCACGTGTAAAGGTGTGTCACAAATTCCATTTTTTGATTGGTCAAAAATCTACTGGTTAATTGGATTCAATAGTCTGATGTCACGTCGCCCAGCAACGGCGGCCATCGTGGTTCTAAACAAAGAAAATCGGTACTTTTTATTCTTCATGCAGGCTAGAACTTTTCATATATCTTGTGATCAGAATGTGTAAAAGTCAAAATATGATCAAATTTATGGGGGTTTTTTTTTTCCCTCTGGATGGATACGCTTTTACGCTTGCCGGAGAAATATTTCAAAAGGGCGTCCGCCATTGTTCCGATAGTTTAGAGCCAGTTACTAAGTTACCATAGTGACGTTACGGCTGTTGAAGCGTATTGTAAACTTGATAGCATAACGCATTACTATTTACAGGAAAAGTGAATCAGTAACTGATTGAATACGAGTTTAACTGGAAATTAGATATAAATGAATGAAAATGTGATCGAATGAATGGACGAAGTAATCAATGAATGATAAGACAACAAATGATGAATACGTGAACAAAAATATATCTAGACGAAGGAATGGATGAAGACGTGAATAAATGGATAGGTGAATGAATTATAGGATGAAAGGATGAATGGATGGATACATGAATGGGTGAATGAATGAATGAAAAAAACATTAAGAAATAAATGAAATCATACATGAGTAAAGGAATGAATACACCAGTGAATGAATGAATATTTTGGTAAATGAATAGATATATGAATTAATTAATTAATAGATGATAAATGATGAATGAATTAATGAATGGCAAAATAAAAGAATGAATGAAGGAAGGAAGGAAAGGATGAATAAATGAATGAATGACGAAATAAAGGTTTAAATGAACGAATGAATGAGTGAATGGATGAATTTGTATTATTCTTTTCTTTTCTAAGTTTTACTTTTGTATCCATATTTTCTGTTTGACATACTCACATAAAAATTGTTATCCAATAATATCCCGAAAAAATTCAGTTGTATATGAAATACTAGTGAAATCATAGGGGTCAGCGAATACACCGAATGCACCAATCGTTGTATATCAAATATTGAAATCGTAGGGGCCAATATATCGAATGCACCAATCGTTGTATATCAAATATTGAAACCGTAGGGGCCAATATATCGAATGCACCAATAGTTGTATATCAAATATTGAAATCGTAGGGGCCAATATATCGAATGCACCAATAGTTGTATATCAAATATTGAAATCGTAGGGGCCAATATCAATGCACCAAGTTGTATATCAAATATTGAAATCGTAGGGGCCAATATATCGAATGCACCAATAGTTGTATATCAAATATTGAAATCGTAGGGGCCAATATATCGAATGCACCAATAGTTGTATATCAAATATTGAAATCGTAGGGGCCAATATATCGAATGCACCAATAGTTGTATATCAAATATTGAAATCGTAGGGGCCTATTGGTATATTTACCGAATGCACTAATAGTTGTGTGGTAAATACTGAAATCGTAGAATCCAACACACTGAATGCACCAATAGTTGTCTAGATCAAATATTGAAATCGTAGAATCCAATACATGGAATGCGCCTGTTCATAAAAGCACATGCATTATTTGATTACAATATCCAATATTATGTAAACCACTCGTAAAAAAAATCGCTCATCTTTAACAAAACAATAACAACTGCATAAATTTATAAAGATCATAATAATAGAGATAGAGGCTTGAATACAGAATGCTTTATCCAAAGAAGTGGAAAGATTGATTTTGAGGTTCGATGCAATCACCTTTAGTTAATAGTCACCATCCTTTTTTTTTGGCGGCGCTGAACTGCGGCTGACGCCTGGTGTATTCCAGTCTTCCCTTGGAATAGACCCTAGAGACAAATTTCCCCTATGGTATGAACAAAGGGAATTTTATTTCATTTTATTATTTGTATTATATATCATCTCCATATTCATTATCACCATCATCATCATCATCATCATCATCATCATCATCATCATTATTATTATTATTATTATCATTATTATTATTATTATTATTATTATTATTATTATTATCATTATTATTATTATTATTATTATTATTATTATTATTTCATCATTATTATTATTATTATTATTATTATTATTATTATTTCATCATTATTACCATCATCATCATTATTATTATTATTATTATTTATTATTATTATTATTATTATTATTATTTTATTATTATTATTATTATTATTATTATTATTTTGAAAAGAGGCCAGAACAAAATGTTAAATTTAACGTATTCGATGTTAGCATTTTTAAAAAGTGAATAATAAGCGGCTGAGAGTTGTGGACTCTTAAAATTAGTGTGGAAAAATATTGAATATAACAGCCTCAATAATGAATAACATCCTATACACGGAAAGTTTTGGACCCAAAACCCTTCGTCAGCCATTAACAAAACAGTTAAAACATATATATTATATATATATATATATATATATATATATATATATATATTATATATATATATATATATATATATATATATATATATATAACGTTTTAACGGTGTTGTTGTTTGTTTTTGTTATTGTTTTTTTTTGTGTAGTTTTTTTGTTTTTTTTGTTGTATTTTTTTTCTTTGGTTGAAGAAATGTTTTGAGCCCGAAACCCTGCGTGTTTAGTATCTTATTCTTTTATTCTTTTTCTGTTTTATTATTTTATTTTATTTTTACAGCAGTTATATTTATTTTTATATCTTAATTATGACGGCATTTACATGTATCTAATATAAATTAAACACAAAATCACCATTTAGAATTCTACTCTAACACAACACGCAATTATGATATTAATTAATTAATTAGCCGTAATTATTCGACACACAAACACAATTTAGAACATCTGTAGATAATAATGATGATGTTAATTTTGTTTCTTTTCAAACACTCATAATGATTTATTCCAAGACTATCTATCTATCTATCTATCTATCTATCGATCTATCTATCTATCTATCTATCTATCTATCTATCTATCTATCTATATCGCAAAACATCACAACTATTATATTTATTTTCAATTAGAATAATCTATTTATGACACACCTGAATATTATCTTAAAACACTGCAGAAAAATCGGATTTTAAATTCTCCAAAACACATTAGCGATGAAAAACACAATAGACTTCTTGTTTTTCGCTGAAAATCTTATTTAACTTACTGCCCCAGACAAGCAGCGGCAGACACCAACTATGCACACATACACACATACGCAGACACAATAAAATTGGATTGGAGCAAGACATTTAATTTAAATTTCATTTCATTCAGAGAAAATGATTCATAACAACATTCACCAAATTATTTAAATCGCCAACATTCGCTCGCTGATCGGTATTTTCTTGTCTTTCGTTTTCGCACCTTTTACTCTTCTCCGACGCCGCCAGTTCTCAGTTCCGTCCGTCGCTCGCTCGTTCGTTCCTTCGTCTGTCCAGTCAGTCGATCACAGGCTTGCTTGCTCGCTCGCTCGCTCGCTCTTTCTCTCCCACCGTACCACCCTTCATTCTTTCTTTCACCGCAGGACAAGAATTTTCACCTTTATTTTCGTTCATTCTTATTCTTCTACTTTCCCCCCAGACACTTATTGTTTTGTTTGTTTTCTGTTCCTTTCTTACACTCCGCCCCCTTAAAAATGTTCTCACGCACGCGTGTTGTGTTACAATAGATAGTATGCAGATGAGTCACTCAGGTCTTTGTTATTGTTTTGCCATCCGCGTTTGTGAGTTGTTCTCACTAAACTGTATTAACCAGACTATAAAAGTTCATGGTTACACAGAGTTTGTGTGTTGGTCCGTTATACTTCCGGATGGCAATGTTGTGAACTCCTTGGCCAAGCGCATTCTATCTATACAATTGCCCTCCCCCATTTTCCATCCCACCCAACACTTGTAAACATCGTAAGAAAAAAAATTGAGCTTTTATGTAGCGCAATATCCACTAAAAGTGTTCAAAGCGCTTTACAAGGGGTCTCTGGCCAACAGCAAAATGCAACATGTAAGACGGGACATGAAGCCTGTTATATTACAATTTTTTCGGACAGAGATAACGCTGTCAACGGCCAGGTACTCATTTTACACCTGAGTACGGTGAGAGAATGTGAGTAAAGAGTAAAGCGAGGCTCGAACCCAGGACCTTCTGATCGAAAGCGAATGTCATACCACAAGACCACATAGCCACACAAGCTCTTCTTAAACTCATCGCCTGACACGGACCAAATCAAATGACGTCAAAAGACAAGTCGATGACCACAAAAGGATACAAATCGTGAGTTGTATTCAATAGTTCAACCATTTGGATCATTTGTTTCCTTGAGCACTACTACTAACGACAATTCACTCTGATGACGTCAAACGATGACGTCATAGTGTCAGGCTAAAAGTGAACGAAGGCTACCCCCTAGTTTTTTGGTTGTTTATTTTTTTTTTTTTTTGTTTTTTTTTTAGGGTTTCTTTGTTCTTGTTTTTGTTTTTGTTTTCTTTGTGTGTGTGTGTGTGTGTGTGTGTGTGTGTGTGTGTGTGTGTGTATGTGTTTTCTGTTTATTATTTTTTTGTGTTGTCTTGTTGGTTTGCTTGTATTCTTTTGTTTTGTGTTGTGTTTTGCCTTTTTATTTATTTGTTTTGTTTTCTTAATTGTGTTGTGCGGCTTGGTGGTCTTAGTGTATGACACCCGCCTTCTGATCGAACGGTCCAAGGTTCAAGTCCCGCTCTGGGTGGCGCATGGTTGAGTCCTTGGAAAAGGTTCTTTACTCATATTTTCT
>NC_088371.1:13451615-13524115 GCF_034508935.2 Berghia stephanieae
TGTTTGTTTGTTTTCTTTTTGTTTTGTTTTTCTGTTTGTTTGGGGGTTGTTTTTTTTCCTTTCGCGATTGCAGGCATATTACCCCCCCCCCCCCCCCTTCCCACACACACACACACACTTACACACACACACACTTACACACACACACACACACACACACACACACACCACACCCAACACTAATAATGCTCAACGTAACTTGAATTTGTTACAAGCCGAACTACCAGCAACTCATAAGCTTCTCACGGCCTTTGACCTTTGAGAAATTTAGCGACTTCGTCTATAACAGGAATCAATTTAACCATTGACCACATCAGGCAACCCTGAATAACCACATACATGTATACAATAATCATAATCCAATCATGACTGAGCCAAGCGTAAACCGGGTAGAGCGCCTTAAGAAAATTAGAAGACAATATTATTTTGAACCCTTTTCAAATCCACACCAAAAAAAGCTCAATTGTTCTCTCCCCTCCCCTCTTCATTGTGTCTTTTGTGTTCCGAGTCAACAAGAAACGCAACTCGAGTTAAAGTCCGTGAACTCTTGCTACTTGTAAGGCTGCTACAATAATTGTTGGATAATCTCCCTTTGACCATAAACTTGCCAGTTCACGGAATAAGTTGGACATTCGTTTTCCCATGTCAAACCCATTGACAGCGAAGAGCCTGAAGGGATAGGGCATCATTTGGCAATAGAAAGTGATAGACGAGTGTGTTCATTTTTGTTGTTGAATTATGCAGGCTGTAACTTTTGTTTAACGTGGGAATTATTGATATATATTTATGATTGTTGTCAACTAGATCCAAGTTTTACCGATGCATTTATTACTATGGCTCGCACTCAAATGACTCCACGGTGAGTAGTAGAGTTGCTTGCTGCATTTGTTGTTGTTGTTGTTGTTACTGCTTGTCATATTTGTTTTTGTGTTGTTTCTGTTTTGTTCTTGTTGTTGTTTTGTATGTTTTCTTTTTTTTTTTTTTTTTTTTTTTTTTTTTTTTTTTGGTATGTTTTTGTGTGTGTGTTTTTTTTTGTTTTGTTTTGGTTTTTTTTTTTGTTTTGTTTTTTTTCTTCTTTTTTTTTTTCTTTTTTTTTTGGGGGGGGGGGGGGGGGGAGAGGGTGTAATTCACCGTTATTTGATTGGTCAAAGGATATGGGTTGAATTTTAATATTTCCAAATGTCATGTTTTACATATGAATATAATCCTAAAACTATCATTTCACCGATGAAGAACTGGAGAAATTCTTTGATTGAAGTGTTTTTAGTAAAGGATGTTCTTGTGGTGGAGACCACATAGCAGTTAACGGCTGGGTACTCATTTTACATCTGAGTACGGTGAGAGAATGTGATCGTGAGTAAAGAGCCTTCTCTAAGAAATAAATCAACCTTGCACCGTTGAGGGCGGGATTCGATCTGGCCCGGACCTTCCGATCCGAACACCGCATAGCAGCACAAACAAAATGGTTCGGCATAATACCGTTTTGAGTCGATAGGTCACTCTTTTGAGCATTCAAATCACCCCGACATACATACGTTTTGAGGCGGTGAGCCACAAGTATAGAACAAAAAAAAAAAAAAGAATATATTTTTTTATAGCGCAATATCCACTAAATTCGCTCAAAGCGCTTTACAAGGAGTCCCTGACCAACAGCAACACGTAACATGTAGAACGAGACATGACGTCTGTCAGGCGATACTATATTTCTCCGGATAGAGACAACGCTGTTAACGACCATGTACTCATTTTACACCTGAATGCGGTGACAGAATATGAGTAATAAATAGCCTTTTCCAAGGACTCAACTATGCGCCGAGCGAGGCTCAAAACTCGGAAACTTCCGATCTGAAAGCGAGTGTCATACCACTTGACCACACATAGAAGGAACGACAATGACGTCACCCAGCTCTTTGCCACTGTTAAAATATTTTTTTTTTTTTAATGATGAGTTCTCACTAAATTCTATCAATCAGACAAGAACGCTCAAGGTAACACTTTGTGTGTTAGTACGTTATATCCGGCTGGCAGATGTTGTGAATATTTCACCTAAACTCATGGCATCAATTGGATGCGATGACGACGACGAGGTTATTCCATTATCCAATGTAAACACTGGTCAATTTCCCATTATAAACTTCAATGAGCAACGAACGTCCACTGAATGAGACAGCGATCCTAATTCCCATGTCAAAAAGTAACCAAGTTGCAACTGCCCCCAGGGCTGTCACACATAGATTTCGTGCGGCTATGTGGTCTAGTGGTATGACATTCGCTTTCAGATCGGAAGGTCCTGGGTTCGAGCCTCGCTCGGCGTATTGATGAGACCTTGGAAAAGGCTCTTTACTCACATTCTCTCGCCGTACTCAGGTGTAAAATGAGTACCTGACCGTTAACAGCGTTGTCTCTTCGGAAAAAAAATCGCCTAACAGGTCGTGTCATGTTTCGTTGTACATGTTACGTGTTGCTGCTGTTTGTCAGGGACCCCTTGTAAAGCACGTTGAGAACGTTTAGTGGATATTGCGCCATATAAAAGCTCTAGTTTTAAAATAGATATATAAACTACAAGCAGACCTGCCAACTTGAAATTGTAAAATTTCGTAGTTTTCAGGGGTAGTAACACAGTAGACATTACATGCTATCATGTAAAGCGCTTTGGGCACGCTTAGTGGATATTGCGCTATACAAAAGCTCTAGTTTATTATTTTGTTTTTGTTTTTTAAAAGGTTAGGAATTTGGCATTAATACATTGAAATTATGCTTTTAACCCCATTATAATTCACTACCTCTGGCAGCAGAACTTCGTTTTCAAGAAGTTTTAATGAATAAAAGATTTTATTTTTTTTAATTGAGATTTTATATAGCGCATTATCCACTAAACGTGCTCTCATTCTCATATTATTCACTAGCTGATGCCACCAGATTGAGCGATTCCATAAGACCTATCGATGGTGGGCGGATCAAACCTCTGATATATACATCAGAGGTCTGGTCTGATCCGACCAAAAATTAAATAAAACACGATGCGCAAAGCTCATAATATGTAGACAGAGTTTTGATCCGCCGATCGTGAAAATCGAGACTTCAGAGGTTTGATCCGCCGACCATCCATATTCTGTCGCTCCAATACATAGTAATGTTTTATCGAGGGGGAAGAATTTGAATTTCTATAAGAGACAAAAACTAAAATTTCACACTTATGGTCATATTATTAACTTTATAGTAACTCTTCTACATCTGGTTCATTCCTTTAGAATACCGTTTTGAGAGGACCGGGCACATACTATCACCGTGGTCATACTTATGGATACATATTTATGGACAATAAAGATCTATTATTATTATTATTATTATTATTAAGGATTGTTGTAGGTCCTCTTTGGACTCTATTTCTTCATTGTCTTTGCTATTTACGTTTCTTTCGCTTTTGCAATCTATAGATGGTACTGTGCGTCTGGCCAAGAAACTCACAACATTGCCATCCGGAAATATAAGTGACCAACACACAAAACTTTGTGCAACCATGAACTTAACACAATTTAGTGAGAATTGCTCATAAAGATGGATGGCAAAAAACTTTAACAAATACTCGAGTGACGTCAACTTCGTTCTATCGATAGATCATTTGCAGTTGTACAGGACATTTTGATCAGACTATACTTTGTTCTTGAAGGTGTTAAGGGTCTTTGCGCTCGCTACAGAATCTGGTAGACTTCCATATTTTGGTTGTTCTCACAGTGAAACTATTCTTTTCTCACCACATCCAATATTATTGGTCTTTGTTACCCGTGTTATTGTTATCTTTTCTTATTCAGAATCTGTCTTCCATTTCATACATTCTATTATGGCTTGGTCATAATATTAATATTAGCCACTTGTTATCCTGTACAGTTCTCTCATGTCCCCACTATAACTTCTGTATTTGTTTTGTTTGTTTGTTTTTAAGGGTTTTACGGCGCTTGCAACACATTTAGGTCATATCAGCGCCAATAAAGAAGAAGAAAATTGGATTGCAAAGGCATTCTTGATGTAAAATTAAAAGGGACTTTGTTTGTTTTTGTTTTTAAGCGTTTTACGGCGCTTGCAACACATTGAGGTCATATCAGCGCCAGTAAAACGGACGAAAATGGGATAGTAAAAAGTTCCAGAATTACAATTAAAGCACAAACGAAAAGATTAGACAAAGGGGAATTGGTTCAAATAGGGAAAAGATACAGATTCCAAAAGCACACAATCAAAGTACTTAGTTTGAGATCACCTAAAAGTCTCATCCAGACACAAGCACAGATCCCAACTAAGAGGAATACACTCAAATGTTTACATATAATAAAAATGTAAACTAAACATAATACAATGCGTAACAGAGAGATGATTTACAAGGAAAAAAATATAATCTCCCAAAACGATAACTATACATTTGATTATTTCCCTCCCAGCCAAGGAACTCCGGCCTGGGTCAGGACAAAACTAAGTAATCTCATTCCAAGACAATGACAGGAAACAATTGGAAAACAGGTATGGGGGGATAGAAGACACAGCATGTACCTCCCTGCCCACTATGGGAGGTCAGGATCCCCACCCAGAAAAGGGACTTTAAGAAAAGGTAAGACAAAGAGGAATGGTACAAATAGGAAACAGTTATGTAAGTTAGAAAAAACTGATCAACACATTTAATAAATGAATTATTGAATTTATTTCAGTTGAGTTGTTGCCACCTTAATAGGAATAATATAGTATAATAATACAATACTAATAATAATAATAAAATAATAATAACAATAATAATAATAATAAATAAATAAATAAATAAATAAATATTTTTTTAAAACAACAAAACAAGGAGAGAAGAGAGAAAGCACAACTTTTCAATAACCATTATAATTAATTGTAGCAAGGAGGCTGGTAAAACTACTTGATAAGCAATCAGTCATTCACAAAAACCGTATCAAAAGGACATACAAAAAAACAAAACAAATACTGTATCTGCAGGCGGACGCAAAAAGCTGTCTGTGAGCTCCCATACACTCACTCATTCACACACACATATATCAATCTGTACATTCACTAATTCACACACAGAGAAATGAGAGATGGCGAACAAACACATAAACACTGTAATAATTAAAGTTTGTTTGTTGCTTTAGGTCTCTTCCAACACAATTGAGGTTATATGAGAGACCGCTGAAACAAAAAAACAAGCAATCTAATGTTTTATGTTTTTAAGGGTTTTACGGCGCTTGCAACACATTTAGGTTATATCAGCGCCAGTAAAAAGGAAGAAAATGGTATAGTAAAAAGTTCTAGAATTACAATTAAAGCACCCAAGAAAAAGTAAGACAAAGGGGAACTGAGAACAAATAAGGATCAGATGTAGATTCCAAAAGCATACCACCAATGTATTAGTTTGAAATCACCTACAAGTCTCATCCAGACACAAGCACAAAATCCAACAAAGAGGAACACACTCAAATGCGTACATTATACATTCAAAATAAAAATAATACATAACAGAGAGATGATTTACAAGGAAAAAAATATCATCTCCCAAAACAATAACTATGCATTTGACTGTTTCCCTCCCAGCTAGGATTCCGGTCAGTGCCAGGACAAAACCAAGTAATCTCATTCCGAGACAAAGACAGAAAGCAAGTTGGAAAACAGATATAAGGGGATAGAAGACACAGTATGTACCTCCAGCAAGCAATCTAACAAAAATAGTACAAATGTCAATCAAAATCATAACCTAAAGATATCATAAGCTAAATTATAAATAACCAAGAACAAACAGGCAGAAGATTTACAGAAAAAAAAAATATCCCCTGTCAAAAATACAATCACAAACCAAAGAAGCAGGATAGGCTAGTAAAGAGAAGAAGAAACGACATCACTATCGGATCGTACACCCATGCGAACATCATAGGTATATGATTCAAGGGTAATGCTCCCATCCAACCACCCGCAATTAAAGTTTAATAATAATAATAATAATATAATAATAATAATAATAATAATAATAATAATAATAATAATAATAATAATAATAATAATAATAATAATAATAATATAATAATAATAATAATAATAATAATAATAATTGTAATAATATAATACAAAGGTGGCGATGCAAGTATGCAATGATAAGGTACACATATCATCATGATCAAGATTACATACAATACAATTACTTACATTTACATACAATTATTGAAATAGTTATTGTTTATTATGGTACACCTATCAACATCATATCGCGTGCAATGTGATTCTATTCAACAAAGGCAAACCACATTGAATTTTTGTTTTGTTTTGTTTGTTTTTTTATAAGCTTTTACATACTTACAAAAAACATATTAAAAAAAAAAATTAAAATATGAAACGACAAAGTCAGCGACGACAACAACAAAATCAACAAAACAAACATCAGAATCATCACTATAAACAATGACTCTTTTTTAAATAAAACCATATTCATAATCGCACTATCAAACATAGCACTTTATTTTACAGAGTAAACCGTATAAGTATAAAGCAAAATTCAAGGGATTTTTTTTTTTTTTTGGGTGGTCTTACAGTTTATATATCTTGTATTAAAATTTATGAGGTGTCAGTGGAAATCGGAGTCAGGGGAAATTTGTCTCTAGGGTCTATTCCGATGGAAGACTGGAATAACCCAGGCGTCAGCCGCAGTGGAGCGCCACAAAGTGTGCTATGGCGAAGTGACTTGCTCAAGGCCGCACAGCGAAGCGGCGGGTGATTGAACTCGGTACCTGTCCGGTACGAAGCAAAGACCGTACCACTGAGCCATGCAGCCCCCACGCTGCCTATCATAATATCCATATCCATACACCATTAAGTGAAAAGATGCACCTTACACTGGACATATACTTAAAAAAAAAAAATAAATAATACTCCCTTTATTCACCTCAAGGGGGAAATTTCTCATAATATGGGTCTATACCAAAGAAAGATTGGAATAACCCAGTGCAGTGTCCACAGTGAACTAGGGCAAGGTGACTTAACTCTCTCCTTACGACCATGTTCAATATAAAAAAAAAAAAACTGAAATGTCACACCAACACACAAACTAAATTGTTAAACTCAAATTTATAAAGCAATAATAACATGCTATATGCGTTATTTTGTTGTTTTTTTTTAACTCACTCAATCCTAGAGATTTTTTTGCCACTTTTCAAAATTAGAAACAAATGTTTTAAAAATGAGCATGTACAGAGATAGTCATTCAACTACCATTAACTTGTAACAATTAAGAACATTAGCTTTGATACTACGCCTATAATTTGTCTCAGACAAATGTAATAAACAGGATGGGGTAAAAGTAACCCAGGGTTTACTACGGATATAGTCGGTGTTAGGGTTGAGTGAGTTAAAAGCCTTACAAATCATTTTTTTTAAAAATATAAAACAAATCTGAATAAGAGAACTCGTGTTTGTATCGTAACAAATGTGACGATTTTCCTACAGTTGGTAAGGAGAGGGTTAATCAATGTCACAAAGCTCGGCGGGATGAATCGTACCCTGCACCCTCTAGGTACGAAGCAAAGACCATACACTGCTATGTTCTACTGCCTAACTAACTAAACTTGAGAACAGTTGTTACGAGAAAAAGTGATGTGGTAAGAGAGAGAGAAGAGAGAGAAGAGAGAGAGAGAGGACAGAGAGAGAGAGACAGAGAGAAATAGAGAGAGAGAGAGATAGAGAGACAGAGAGAGAGAGATAGAGAGACAGAGAGAGAGAGAGAGAGAGAGAGAGAGAGAGAGAGAGAGAGAGAGAGAGAGAGAGAGAGAGAGAGAGAGAAGGGGGGGGGGGGGGAAGAAAGACACAAAGAAAGAAATCATTCTTATAAAGTTTGCATTTTAGATGAAGTAGGATTTTCAATGCATAGAGATAAATGCTTTTAGATTTCGAGAATTTATGTTTTCTGCCTTTATATTAGAAAAAAAAAATGTAAAACAAAAAAAAACAAAAAAAAACCACAAAAACTTCAAAACTAATTACAAAACATATACCATAAAAGGAACAGACTTTATATGAAAAACAAAAACTCCCAATGATGGAACTAAATTCCCAAACGACGATGAACTGAATTTCCAAATGGACATCATGAAATTCATTACAATTTTGACCAATCAAAAGCGAAAAAAAACAAAAACTTTTAGCATTTTTACTTTTTGTTGCAGATTTTTTGGGGAAGCTTATAATTATAGTGCAACACTTTAATGTCATATCAGAGCAATAAGCTTTCAGTTTAATTAATCAAGCTCCTCAATATAGGCAAACAAATTTATTTTTTTTTAACTGGTTATTTATTTCAAGTTGAAAATTCAATGACACATTTTGGACAAAATTGACAGCTCATACAATTGATAAGCCTTCAAACTTTAGCTCTCTTACAACTTAAAACAAAATTAGCGTTTACCATCGATTGGAAACATTTACAAATTTACAACATTGCAGATTTTGAATTCATATCACTCTGTAAATCTCAAAAACTCATGCACATGCACTGGGGAAAAAAAAAACAAAAAAAAACTGAATGAACATATACAGGGAAAAAAGTAAGAAAAGTCATTTTTTATTCTTCATCTTCTTCTTCCAATCAACCTTGGACAACTGTCAAGCAAAGCCTCATACTTCATTCTTTCACTTAATCAATTCCGCTCACATTCTACAAAAAAATGTGAAATCCATTTTAAAAATTTCAATGATTTCAAAAGAAAGACTTTAAGATACCAATTAAGAAAAACAAACAATCAAACAAACAAACAAACAAAAAGAAAACAACCCGTGTCATAACAATAACTGCAAACAAGACACATGATGGCGACTTGATTATTATAACTATTACCAATGTAGAGTAGCCATCCCCCACCCCACTTCCACCACAAAATATTTTGTTGTTTTTAAATGCAGTTTCCTAACAAAATTCCTGAGCATTTTGCATAAGGCAGACTTAGTTAGTCGTGTGTATCTTGTTTGTCATCTTACAGATTCAAGTGCAAACTCAAATTCAAAGTCTTTATCTGTAAAAGGTAAATTACACAGTATTGCCCTGATTATCTATATCAGTTTGGCATCATGTACAACAACAACAAGAACAACACACACGCGTATACACAAACACCAACAACAAACAACCCAACAAACTTTCTTTGTATCTATAACACCATTTATTATTTCTATATCATATTGAACCATTAAATGGTAAAAAATATAAAATTTATCTATGAAGGATGTCGCCGTTAAAATTTCATTTGTTACTAGACTGCGAATAATAAAATATCCCCCTTCCTCCATCCCCCGACCATTGATGGAGGGAGGGAGGGAGGAAAAGAAGAGATATGGGGTAGTAGTGTAGTAGTGATGATGATGATGGTAATGATTATGATGACAATATCATAGATATATCCTCAGTACATGCCTGGTAGCCAAAACAATCACTGACAATTTTAACTCAGACAATCTAAAAATGCACGGTGTTGTACAATGAAAAGTGACAGTTACAATACAATTCCACTGGCCGATGAGTCGAAACATTGTTTAGTTTGTATTTGCTTTTCAGGGTTTTACGGTGCTGCTTGCCACACATATAGTTCATTTCAGCACCAATAAAATGGAAGAAAATATGATAGTGAAAAGATTCTAGAATACAAGTGAAGGCAGCCAAGAAAAAGTAAGACAAAGAGGAATGATTCAAACAGATAACAGACATAGATTCCAAGAGCACACTATCAGTGTACTTAGTTTGAGATCACCTAATAGTCTCATCCAGACACCAGCACATGATTCCACTAAGAGGAATACACTCAAATGCTTACAGAATATAACCAAATCAAAAAGCAATACATAATAGAGAGATGATTTACAAAGGAAAAAAAACCATCTTCCAAAACGAATACACACTAAATTTTGAGTCAAAACGTCATGATAAATACTAACAATCTAAAAGGGGGTGAGGAGGCTACTGATTTGACTTGTCGATGGCATGTAGGAGTAAAGGGGTTGACTATGAATGATATGATATGTTACCGTACTCTGTAAAAACATGTATTTAAAATTTTGGCCAGAAAACTCGTCCTCCAAAAACCGGTCGATTAAAATGACTCTCACCTTGTCAAAAAACTCTCAAAGCTGGGCGGACTCCTCACGAGTCCTAATTTTGAGAGTTTTTGACAAGGTGTGGTTTTTTGGGTTTGTTTGTTTTGTTTTCAGAATATGGTGGTAGGGTAAATACAATGCCAAAGTGACTGCTTAATTGATGAAGGAAATGACAACTATTATCATAATATAATCACACATGATTTCTATTATATCCAGCTGATGGAGTTACCTTCCTGTTCACCAACACACACACACACACACGCACGCACAAACACACACCACAGCAGTCGGCCAATCATCTCGCATCACAGTATAAATAACAATAAACCTTCATCATAGCAGTAAAATACAACATTGCCATTATCTGGGTGATTTGTCTATTCTGTCTTTACGTCCAGTAAATAATGATAATAATAATAATAATAATAATAATAATAATAATAATAATAATAATAATAATAATAATAATAATAATAATAATAATAATAATAATAATAATAATAATAATAATAATATTAATTTTAAAAGAAAAAAAATGATAATATCATCTATTATAACTCCTTGCCCATCACTGTAACAGTAGCATTAATAGGGCTATATAGTAGAGCTCTATCTGAGTTGAGAAATTCTAACTAAATACACAAAAGTAATATTCTAGTGCTTGGGTATACCATTGCTATAAAACAACTTGATAAATTTACAACTGAGGCATTGTGGGGATACGGCCGACCTGCCACAGGTTAACTAACAAAAAAATCTCTATAGAGGGAACAAACAAACTGTGGACATCCCTAAGCTCATTGTTATTGTTTTTAGACTGCCAGTTGGGTGATTTGTTCTCATCAAATTACATCAATCAGACCACAAATGAGCCTGTGCATGACATAATCGGTCGGAAGGTGAAAATTTTGGATTTGCATTTTCTGAAAGAATATGCTCCCCTTTTAATCTTTATTTGAAGTAAATCAGATGATTTTTCATGAAGTTATGGTCAGATGTATGGAAAAGGTATCCAGCAACTTTTCTCAAATTTCATACTTTTTCAACTTGACTAGTTGTTTAGAAGTGAAATTAAGATTTGATATTTCCCGAAGATGTACAAAAAGGGTTGATTTAATCATTTATGACAACCTTCTAACTAAACTTGGCAATATCTCAGTTTAAACCTTCTCACCATCCGACTGATTATGTCATTCACTGTAACAAATGTTTAAGGTTACACCAAGCTCTGTCTGTTGGTACGTTTCATCAGAAGTTGTGAATATCTTACCACAAAGCAATACTCACATTTTAACTCAGACAAACAAAAAATACATGGAGGTGTTGTACAATGAAATGTTACAGTACAATTCCACTGGCTGATGAGTCAAACCATTGTTTAGTTTGTTTGCTTTTAAAGGTTTTACATTTTTATTGTGCTAAATTGATAATATAAATTGGTTATTACCCTTTGAATAAGGCAGCTAGTCTAACTCAAAGTAGTTTCCACCAATTTTCAACAAAAAATTATTTCAGAAAAGTAATCTCTATCAACCCCGAAAAATCATGCTTTCCATCACTTACTACTAATATGTATCCTCAATTGAAAGTGATTTGGAAAAGATGTTTTGTAGTTCAATTTGGTTATATAATATCTTTTTCTGTGAAAAAAAAACATTAACTTTTTCAAAGATTTTCTTTTAAAGTTATGATTAAATATTCAGAATCTGGGAGAAATTTGTTTACATTTGGTTAAATTTGACCCCAAACAATGTATGATATCCCAATAAAATCTATGATAAGTGTCCTTGATGAGCCTTTCCAGGCTCGATTCAGTTTTATTTCATAGTCTAATCTTCTAATCTTGACAATACATTGAAGCAGGCGGGAAAGCAGTAAAAGCCATGTGACTAACTTCATTGAAAACTTCAACATCAAGGGGTTCTCATTTTTTAATATTTTTTTTTTCGTGAATCAAAGATTTCGTTGGATCCAAGCTCATCAAGTCTGAGGACCACTGTAATTTGTAATAATCCATGAATACGTGTGCGAGAAGTTGCTAACTTTTGAGGCTTATGTGGATTGATATGCATGTGAGACACGAATAACACACTATATTATTATATACACACACTTGTTCAGACCTTTATATTATTATATGCATATTATAGTAGTGTGTTTCATCAAATGTTTGTGATAAACAAGCTTAAAATTCATCTAGCAGTCCCTTCAGACACAATAAGGTTGGTTGGGTGAGCAGTAGTTTATCTCGGTTGTTTTATTGTGTTAAATTGATGATAGTAATTGGTTTGCTACCCTTTGAATAGGGTAGCTAGTCTATCTCGAAGTACTTTCCACCTAGATATAACATAACCGTCTACCAAATCACTGCTGAGTGGACAGGGGAGTCAGAAAAATAAATCTCCCAACTTCAACCGGAATCAATCCCATTCCATTTGCACGTAAAAGAGTACTATCCCAACTGAACCATCAGAAACCAACTTTAATTAAGTCTATCTGGTATCTTTTTACTTTCATCAATCAGCAGCGTAGGGATAAACAAATTAAAATCATCAAACATTTTTTTTCTCTACCAGTTTAACCATAAATCCCTTTATAAAATTACAAAGTCTACATCTAAAGCAGAAGCACATTATTCATTCGTTTGTTTTAAAAAAAAATAAAGAAAGAGTAAAAAAAAACCATGAAAAAAAAACAAAACAAACGAACTAGATACAGAGACACTGCCATTTCCGAGTAAGAATAAATAAGATTGTCCATCCATTGTGAGCTACAATAGCATCATTCCATTCAATTATCATTTCATTTTTTATGAGTGTCACACCACAGAATATCGCCTTCCTTGCAATCCATTGAAATACAAGATAATCCATGGATAATTTGCTTTCCTTCACATTCCATCTTGAAATAACATCCGATGTCGACGCCTTTTTTTTTTTACATACAAATCCTGTTGACTTGAATAACTCCAGAGAAATGCTCCTCACTTTAATTTAAAAAAAAAAATAAAAGTAAGTAAAAATAAAAAAGAAATATTAAATGCTAATGCCACCAAAACACCATCTCTAAAGTTTGTGTTTTTTACTTTGGTATCATACATCCACTTTCTTAACAGCATCAGGACGATGGTTGCGTGTCTTGCATTTTTCTTTTCTTGATGTACAAATTTAAAAGTTTCATCTGAAAATTTTAAAAAAAGAGGTAATGAGAGGCTTGACAAAAAATATTTTTTATTCTATTTGTGAACTGAAACAATTGGTAAAATACAGGCAGGTTGCTGATAAATGTTACTATAATAAATATTATGATGACAATTACAATATCTGAAGCTAAAACCAATAACATATAAAATGAATTCCGCCATCACAGAAATGATATTACTGAAAATTTAGTATTTGAATTTAAAAATCGTTGTCATCACAAACACCAACAATAACCAACACATTGTCATAATTGTCGTTGACAAGCATTATCATCGTGATATTGACTCTCCTGCAAATATACTGTACATATTTTACATTTAAACTGTCCATTTTTTCTAGATTAAACAGACGGTGTCAAATCAAAAACCTGTCTCAAAATTTGCTCAACCAGATCACGCTACTATCATATGTGACTCAACTTCTCAAAACAGTATAATATCGGGGGGGGGGGGGGGGGGGGGGGGGGGGGGGGGGGGGGGGTCAGAACAAATGAATTTAGAATTGAAATTATTAAAAAATAAGAATGTCAAATATTTTGCAATGTAAGAAATTACAGTTTCAAAAATGTGGTAAAACAAAACAAACCAAAAATATCAAGAAAAATATGTATTTTATAAAGGTTTTGTAGTCACGTAATGGGTCACCCATGGTGGCTAAATTGGAAGATACTCATGAACAAACTAACAGAACGACTCAGGGGTGAGAAATGATGATCAAACCTAACCTCCAAATAAAATTTTTAATTCAATATTTTTTTTAAAACCAACAAAATACATACCCTATGACCGCTAAGAGTATCCATATATGGACATAATGCTTCCTCTACTTGCATATATATGGCAACAAGGCAGAAACATGCAGCCTTTCGCACGGGGGACTCTGTGTGTTCAAAGTTCTGGTGAAATAGACAAAAGTCGAGACATTTTAAATTACAGACAAGTCATTCATAATAGAACGAAATTCTTGAAATTTATTCCAAACTGAAATCTTATTCGGATTGGACCCTTGGGGCAGTGTTAATCAGTGCTGATGGTGACAAAAAAGGGGAAAAGGAGGAAAATTATGAATGGTTTTATTTACGCCACATGTTTACTTCACTAACCCCCCACTTTTAGAGCCATTGATGATAAACTACTCTAGCTATCTTCTGGATAGTGGGGAAGCTGCACCAGTTTGTTCCACTACACATCAAATCTCTCAAAGCCAGAAAATTTGATTGAGGAAAGTGTCATTTTTTTTTTAAAGGAGGAAATTCATCCTCCGACACAAAAATCGCGGATTTCCGCGGATCCGAGGAAAACCATCAGCACTGGTTAATAAGGGAAACGAGGTGGGTTGGTTGGGGGAGGTACTAAGATAGGGAATGTGGATAAAAAATTTTTTTAAATATATATAAAAATAAAAAATGACACCTATGATCGTCATTGTTAGATTTCATTCCATGAAGGAATAGAGAAAAATAATCCATCTAACAAAAGTCTGATGTCAACAATAATCACTCATGGTGGCCAAGGTGGATGAAAGTACAGCTTGAAATTCACAAGTTCTTTTAGTCATCTGTTATTATGATTGCAATTACACAAAATGTGTAATGTAATTCAAACAGATTTTAATAGATTTTTCTGCATAGTATTTGCAATTCATTAGAATTAATTTGATAATTGCTCGTTTTTGTTCGTGCACTCCTTTACTCTTACTCTCCTCTAAAAAAAATTCAAATCCATTATATCCATTATAATAGGGTAGTCGACAAATGGAACTGCCTGCCTGCAACAGTTGTGGACGCCCCTTCATTGCAGGCATTCAAGTGCCGTCTTGATGCTCATTGTGAAACAGAAAAATACTGTTGTAAAGTTAAATTCAGACACCTCCTTCCACTACGTGGCATGCCCAGTTTTGAGAGACTTGAATTATATACGTTCACGAATGCACAAGAGCAGATAAAAGGCTGTAAAAGCCTACATAAATCTGGACTTATATCATATCATATCATGTCTATTAATTGTACAAACCTTGAATAAACCCGGAACTAGGTTTGGTAAAGAGGCTTCTAATACATCTTTGGGTAATTTTTCCACAACCTGAAAATGTACCAAAAGAAAAAAGTTAGTCATACTATTTCATAACTAGGAGTAAAACGATTGCTATGAATGAATGAATGAATGAATGGATGGATGGATGGATGGATGGGTGGGTCGGTGGATGGATGGATGAATGGATGGATGGACGGATGGATGGATGGATGGATGGATGGATGGATGGATGGATGGATGGATGGATGGATGGATGGATGGATGGATGGATGGATGGATGGATGGATGGATGAATGGATGGATGGATGGATGGATGGATGGAAGGATGGGTGGATGGATGGATGGATGGATGGATGAGTGGATGGGTGGATGAATGGATGGGTGGATGGATGGATGGATGGATGGATGGATGGATGGATGGGTGTGTGGGGAGGAATGAATGAATAAACATACAAACAAATCAAAATAATATCTCAAAAACGTATTTGTGCCTTCAATTGGAACAAGCTACCAGCTAGTATCAAGTTTCTAAGCAAAATTGAGACCTTGAAAAAGAAACTCTACAGATACTCTACTATCGGAGTAGGTATCATAATTTTTTTTTCTGTTTGGACACCTAAGCATATTTAGAGCTATAGTCAATCTGAGTGAGTCATTCCGTTTATTTAAAGACGATCCTCTTCTTTTCTGCCTTTTAAGAGGGAGGGGACACACACACACACACACACAGAGACACACACACACACACATACACACACACACACAAACACACACACACACACACACACACACACACACACCGATATATGCTTAGAGTGACACTGTGTTTATGTTATTGTATGAGGACTGAAACATTCCATATTTAGAATTCAGTTCTTTTTTTTAAAAACTGTTATCTTCGTTTTTGTACAGAAATGTTACACTTGACAGCTCCACAGCTGATTAGAATTCACTTCGAAGATACCTTTGTCATCATCTGAATAGCACCACAGGCTTGGTGGTAGTCCATGTCTTGGATGATAGGGGTCAAGATACGGAAATTCTGATCTGGGGGAAGGGCTTGGACCAGGGTGTCTTCTACTTCAGAGGCTGCATAGGGCACCTGGGTAGATTGAGGAATAAAATATAAAGATGAAGGTGATATCTAAAAATATATATACATATATTTTGTTGTTTGAGATACTGTGATTTGATTGAAGTACTGCCTGGTACCAAAACAAAGCGCACTGTGTAAATTTGCAACAACTCTCAACTCTCTCCATTTTAGGACCACATTATTGAAATTTGAGAGTTAACACAAAAAAAAAAAAAAAAAAAAAAAAAAAACTAGTCTATGGCCAAAGGTGTACTGCAAGTTTGAAATGTGTATCTTTATCACAGCCGATGCGGCACACAATAATATAAAAAAAAATTATCATTAAAAAAAAAATTAACTGGAAAGTTATGGACAAACAATCTGACTTCCAATTTTTGCGCAAATTGAGGGATTTTGTTGACATGTGTAGCTGTTGTATTTTCCCACCATTCTCTTACCCAATCAGTTAGTTTACTTATAATTTGGTTGTGTAGGAGGGTCGTTTTACTCACTACCGCCATAATTTATAATTTGAATCTTTGACCAAAAGCCTTCCATGTTTGAAACACACTGTGTTACTCGGTTAAGACCTTCCACTTTCTTCCTTTTCTATACTTAATTGTTTTCAAAGTATCTATCTGCTATTTCTTACACTTATAACAATGGTCTAGTCAAATTCTTTAACCAACATTAAGTCTAATCAACATCTTGGGCATCCTAAATTATACCGTTCACACACAAAGAAAGGCAACACCATTCTAAATGTCTTTCTTTGAAGATCTAATAATTTCATGGGTACAAATATAAAAAAAAAAAAATTATGTAAAATAATGCATCTGTAAAAAAAAAATCTGATGAAGTTACACAAATTCCTTTCTGTCCACATAGCTGTCGTGCTGATCTGGTGCAAATTGGTCTGTGATAGGCAACTATCCTATTCAGAGGGTAGCAAGTGATTGTTACTGGTTAGTTCCAAGCTATAAAATCTGGCCTTATCATGACAGGACAGTTGGTTTGTTTGACATCTTTTACATTGACCTGGTATGAATTACAACCTTCCATAAACATTAACAATATGCTTAACAAATTTAACCACAATTTCTACTTTCAACTACCAACAATCTATGAGAAAAATATCCCAAACAATATAATTTATATATAGCATCGCATTATTCTTTTTCAGACATTTTTCTTCATCAAATTTAATCACTCAGAGAATGAACAAAGACTTAAAACCTCAAAATTTGCATAGAGAAAACCAACAAAAGCGTGATGAAACGTGCTGAATTGTTAAAATGTAATGTTGATTTCATTATCATCCAAAAAGCATTAAATAATTATTAATCATTTGATTTGAAGGCAGATTTTTGAGAATGAAAACTTGCAAGTCGCTGTGATTAAGATAGTTCAAAGCAGCTATTTCGAATTAGGGTATGCAGTTAATTTATATAAGAATATTACAATGCATAGCATAGTTAAATCAACATTTTTAATGAATTCACATTCCATTCTTTAACACTAATGATAATGCTCTAAACAAAATGGTTGATATATTGATCTCAAATTTTAGCCCCCTTTATCTCTTGTCTTTTAATTTACAAATATTTCTATTTTCCATCATGTGCTTTAAATACACCAGCAATAATAAGGGGGAAATTGATAGAAAAACAACACAATAATATAACATCAATAGGCAAGGGAGTCTAAAATCTACATATATTATAAATAACTCAAAGAGAACAACATCCAAAATCATAACAATAACAATCTAAGTCACATTAATCCTACTTTGCAGACAAATGGTCATTCATAAAGAATTAAAAAAAAAAAAAAAAATTAAAAAATGAGACCCCCCCCCCCCCCCCCCCCCCCCAAATAAGGAAAAACAAAACAAAACCAGAAAAACAAACAGACATACATATAAAAAACAAAACCGCTGCAATTCGCAATTCAACATTTGTCATAGGCTTAAAATAATTCCTGATACGGTAACTTCATTAAGTCTCAAATTAAATAATGTTATTGATTCTTTGCTTGCTTGTGTTAATAAATGCGCATTGTTATGTAATATGATGTGTAAGTGTGGAATAAACGCATATTATACAAATTACAACAGAGAGAGAGAGATGATGATGAGAGTGTGGAGATAGAGAGATAGATGAAGATTAGAAGAGAGAGAGAGAGAGAGATAGAGAGAGAGATAGATAGATAGAGAGAGAGATAGAAGAGAGTGAGAAGAAGATAGATGATAGAGAGAAGAGAGAGAAGAGAGAGAGAGAGAGACAGAGAGAGAGACAGAGAGAGAGACAGAGAGAGAGAGACAGAGAGAGAGAGACAGAGAGAGAGAGACAGACAGAGAGAGAGACAGAGAGAGAGAAGTGCTTTGGGGAAGGATTTTTTTCCGCCATTATTTCTATGGACTATGATGAAAATGACAAGGCGTGATGAACATCCCACTTGCATAAGAACTAAAAAAAAAATGACACCCCAGTGTCCACCCTTCAAAGTAACCATGAACACCATCACCATCATGAAAATATTGTATTATTCAAAGTAAAATGAATTTTAAGAATCAAATTGGGTGTGGACGGGAATGTGAGTGCACATATGAATGAATGAATGAATGAATGAATAAATGAATGAATGAAATGAATGAATGAATGAATGAATGAATGAATGAATGAATGAATGAATGAATGAATGAATGAATGAATGAATGAATGAATGAATAAATGGAGATGTAAAGAAGTAATCTCAAATGAACCTTCAACCCTCAGAGGAAAATCAAGGGAGAAAAATAAAAATAATTCCCCAGTTTCCAAGCTAAGGGGCAGTGGGGAATGGTGATATAAAAATAAATTACACGTGCATTGTTCCTTTTGGCGTACTGTGAATCAAGGTGGGAGGAAAAAGTGGAGATGGTGGTAATTAGTACTGACTGGTAGTACTGGTCATTACTTAAATGGTTTAGATGAAAATCTGAAAAGGTTGTGGATGATGATAAATGGCCAGACAAAAACAGAGGGGAAAAGATTCCATATTCCTCTGGCAATCAAGTACGAGATCCACCGTCTCAAAGCGGTATTATGTCGTGATATGAATTGGTTGTAAAAATTGCATGAAAAACGCAGATATCAAACTTGGTTCTGTTTCAATCAATTCTATCCTATTATTTTTTCCATTGCAAAAATGTCAAAGTTCGTAAATCTAATTTTTTTTTTCATATTCTGAATGAACTTTTCGGGATCCGATTCATCCTGACATAATACCATTTAACTCACTCAACCCTAACACCGACTATATCCGTAGTTTACCCGGATTACTTTTACCCCATGCGTATTTATTACATTTTTCTGAGACAAATTATAGGCGTAGAAGTATCAAAGATAATATGTTTAGTTTTTACATGTTAATGGTAGTTGAATAAAACTATCAATGTACATGCTCATTTTTAATACATTTTTTTTTCCACTTTTGAAGAGTAGCAAAAATCTCTAGGATTTGGGTGAGTTAAAGACAATAGGTCAAATATATATTTTATGTAATTTATTTCCTTTCTCCTTTGTCTGTCATTGTATATTTATACGTATACAAACTTTCAGATTTTCATCTGGCACCAGTGCCGTATTGATTGGTTAGCATTTTGGTCTCCCTATAGATGACAAGGTCTAAACATTGGATGGAAATGAAATGGCTTCCAGTAATACAGAGACGTACATTGTCTTGGGTATTATTTATGACTTAATTCTTTTCTCAATGTAAAGAGAGCCATTTTCAAAGAGGAGGAGGAGGAGGAGGAGGGGAAGCCAAAATTCTTAATTTTCAATTCATTATTTTTTACTTATAATATGTAATGTCATATATGCATCACAAATAATAAAAAATGATCAATAAAATTTTAATATCCAATTGATTAATATTTGTCAATGTTGATGAAAGAGAAGATTTGAAGCCCAAGGGTTGTTTTTTCATTCAAGTGGGCGATATATTACTTAAACCTCACCTTGTTCTTATTATGCTACTTTATGTATGATTAATTTTTAAAAATATAAATCTCTAAAATCACTTACAAAGCTTTCTGTTCAAATTCATTTTTTTCCCTTGACAATGCACGAAATTAATTTCACAATTTAATTTTAAAACATTTTTTAAAACTTTTTGATTTTTAATTATTCCAATTTATATATTTATTTGTCATTATAATACAGACATGTAATACATTATATATTTTCATTCCAAGCATCTTTAATTTTACATTTCTTTCAGGCTCATTTTCCAGATTCTCCATGAATGTATCCTTTGAACAATGTTATTATTTCAAATAAAAAAATCCTTCATCAAAGTTCATCACCTGTAAAGGACAGACCCTCCAGATTTCTTGAGAGAGAAAAAAAAGAGAATTCTTCCCCATTCCTTTTCCGATTTTCTTTTTTACATTTGGGATTGAAGTTCACATTCACAAAACTATCCCTTGACTATCCCGTGTTTTCAACTGCACTTTACAAAATATATCCACATGAATTGAGAGAGGAGAAAAAACAAACCAACAAAACATTTTTTTTCAAAAACATTACGACGTTATCAATGATATATCCTGCTGATGGGCATACTGATCTGCTTTTCCCATTAAAGACAATAATAAATAAGTGATAAGATAACAACTGAAGGAGTCAAGATATCACGAATTAGGCATATGCCGAGCATCTTAGAGCCACCGATCCAGCTATCAGGTTACATTTCCGTTATTTGCGATTAGATTTTCATGTTACTGGTCAAGAGTTACACAAAAACAACAAAAGCAAACTATCTTCACATCATATCAGTCATGTTTGTCATGAGTACAGTCATAAAATAAACAAAGCCATATTATTATTATTATGCTTATTATATTTGCCATGAGTTAAGCCACTGTGTTATGAACAACTCCTTGGTGTGAAACATTGCAGAGTGACGATGATGGAAGAATAAAGAATACACTAAATTAAAATGCCAACGATTAACGATAACATTTCCAAATAAAATTAATTACATCATGCATGCTCAACTGTGCAATGCAACAAATTTAATCTTCGACTTTAAAGACAGGAAAAATGGGTTTAAACATTTAAGAAGTTTTGTTTCCTGTTTCCCCATTGGTTTCAAGAGGCGGAGCAACAAATAATATCGAAAATAATGATGATGATGAGGAATTCAAATGAACAGGGTGGCTTACCGTCGCATGCTTCTGACGAGAAATAAAATGGTAAGAACGAGAGTAAAAACGATGGCTTGGGATTACTAAACAATGTAAAAAAAATTATCATAATACAAATATACAAAAGACGAAAACGATTTTGTATTTGGGATACAAATAAATCTGTGTCACTTGATATTCTGTCAGTCATCAATCGAGGTTGTCACATTGTTAGGACAAAGACTCCCTTTATGCGGTGATATCAAATAGAGAAGACGATGCTCAAAACTATAATATAGGAAAACTGTCTTAGTGCTTAAATAAAATCATTTCTTGATTTGTACATCAGCAATGAATTTTCATTTTCATTTTCATTTTCAGATGCACTTGATGAAAAAAAATAATTTCACAATAAATTCCCTTGAAAACATGACCTGATGTTAAGACGACAAGTGAGTTTTTTTTTTCATTTGTTTGAATCATTCCTTTTCCTTTCATCCTGTCTATTTACTCCTTAAAAAATTGTTACTCAAATCTCATCTTATGAGAAGAGTTGATATCTTTTGATTGGTTGTTTAAAAGTATAAAAGTTGGGCCAGAACAAAAAAGACCAAAAAAAAAAAAAAAAAAAAAATCCGTCTCATGTCTATAATACTCGCAATAAATAAATTTAAAAAAAAAAAAAATTTATGGCATGAAAACTAATTTTCCAGCAGCTGGCACAACTAAAAATTTTGATGAAAATCTAAATAAAAGACATCAAGCAAGCAACAACTCAATGATACGCAATATGATCAAGAAGACATTGAAATAGGAATAACATTGAAGTAGGAATGTTCCTTGGGATTTGCACAACACTTTTCTAAAAACTAGACAAATACAGTGAGAAAACTACAGCAATCTGACTCTTTTAAAAATAAACAAAAAAATAAATAGATATATAATGATTTCTGGCGACAGCCACGTCTTGTGAGACAAAGATTAAATCAGAAAAAGACTAATCCTGCACAGAGATTAATAAGATTTAAAAAAAAAAAAGATAAACCAACGCGCACAGACAACAATAATGAAGAAAACTATATCAATTTTGGGTTAGAAATGTCAAGCCTGTGATAGAGTGAACGACTACTACTCCATTGTAAAATCTAAAATATATAACACCAAATCATAAATAAAATAACAAGCAAACCAACTGAGAAAGAAGATAAAAACCTTCAGTGAAGATGAAACGATTTGTGAGAAGGTAGAAACTCATGAGCAGACAACAGCAGACCACAAAGAAAATAATTAGAAAAAAAAAAAAGAAAGAAAGAAAGAAAGAAAAAGAAAATAACCAACTCAAAAATTAAAAACCAAGAGTGAAACAAAAATAGGAAAACACCGAAACGTCTCAAGACCTTCCATTCTGTTACCTTCTTCTTCCGTTTCTGAGAGGCAATTCAATCAAAATCAACAAAAGTACGAGTGAAAATTCCGGCTAAGCAAAACAAAATAAATTGGTTTACTATACAGACAAGACGTTGTTATATTTTTTTCTTGGTTTGGTGTTTTTTTGGGTTTTTTTTTTTTTTTTTTTTTGTCGTGAGGGAAATGAATCTAGTGGGATAAAACAAATGTATCACCTTTTGTTTCTCAAGACTGGCCAATACCATTTCCTAAAGCAGATGGCGATAGTGGTGGAGAAGGAAGGAGGTATCAGAAACAGAAGGATAAATAAAAGTTAATGGACAGAACTGAACTCAACAAAATTTTACAAATAAAAAAGAAAATGTAAATTTATATTTGAAAAAAAAAAAATTACCAAAAAACCTCATTAAACAGAATCATAATAATACAACTTGTTAAATCAGAAATGAAAATTGACACGGAAAAAAAATATATAAAACAATATATCACTAAAATGGTTGTTTTCTAAAACCTTGCATGTGTGCAAAACATAAATGAGAGAAGTAATGAAAAGAGTTCTAAATGAAAGATGTGAAATTCGCCGATCTGATACGTTTTGTTGCTCATAAAAAAACTTTGGTTAATCTTAACCTCATTTCAATGTTTATGAGCACTGCATATCAAATATGTAAAAAGGAAAAAAGAAAAAAAAATAAAGAAGACAAACTGGTGATTACTACTTATAACAAATCATAACAACAACTGACAGAAGAGAATTATAAGCCGTAAAGTGCTTTGAGGAGGTCACAGCAAAAAAGCACTTTACAAGTATTCTTCTAATTTGATGTAGGAGGAAGTATTTGACAAAGTAACACGAAAACCACCAAATTGGAGATCAACAAGCACTGGAAAGTAGGAAGGAGGTGTGTAAAATCAACAAGAGTTGTAGATTACAAAACTGGAAAAGACTTGACAACATGTAATGATGTACCAATCAAATTTAAGAAAAAGATGTAATTTTTTTTTTTCTATTTCAATCACCAACTGATTAGAATTTGTGGAGACTTGATTAAAGATATGTTGAAATAATTGTTAAAAAAAAAAAAAACAATAATGACAAATTCATTAAATATAATAGTTACATACACCAGAGACACCTAAATAAAGGACTGGACCACTAATTAACACTGTTTACCTGCCATCGTTTCGTAAACAAGTATCAGAGGCAGACTTTTTACTTAAACCATAACCATAAAAGCCTTGAACCATGACAATATTTTCACCTGCTTTTTTTTTTTTTTTTTTTTAAATCACTACAATTTATTTTTGTTAAATTTTATGTCTTTGCTGTCTACAAAATAAAGGATTGCATGTGCCAACCAACACATTTCAAGACATTTACCGTCTATTTCAGACGACAGACCTGGTGTTATATTCCCTGAGATGTTTGTAGTTTTAGAGCTACTTTTGTCAAACTGTTATTGATCTCCTCAAAACAAAACGACATTATAATCAGTTTTCCAATAAGTACCAAATATTATTTTATTATAACAGTTGGCATCTATGCGATATTATTGGAGAGATAGATAAAGGGAGTAAATGTGACTCATAAATAAGGGAACAACACAAAACAAACGATGTTTCGGCCTTTTGGCCTTTTTAAAGTAAAGGGAACAACACAAAACAAACGACGTATCGGCCTTTGGCCTTTTTCAAGTACTTGAAAAAGGCCAAAAGGACGAAACATCGTTTGTTTTGTGTTGTTCCCTTATTTATGAGTCAGATTTACTCCCTTTATCTGTCTCTCCATTTTATTGATTCATTTAGAACCTCTAGTTTTTTTGCGATATTATTGCCTGGTTGGATGCAATGTTTACTTCTAATAATCTGACAAATCTTGTTCACCCTGATGAATTCACCAAGCCCATATCAAGGGGATACCAGACCTATATAAAGATGTCTTGGAGTGTGTAAAATAAAACAAGTAAATAATTACATTTACAAACTCGCAACTAAAATCAGAAAGAGAATCAAACAGAGGAAAGTAAATTTAGAAAATAAAGAAACAAACATAAGGTGAATTATCAAAATAAAATAATAATAAAAAGAAAATGAAAGGGGATTTGAGACACTAAATGCAGTCCAGAAAATAAAAGCTATAAAATAAATTCTTTTTTTTTTCTTCTAGAAAGTCTTGGATAACAACAATATTTCAAATCGCCATCATCAGCGTACAGCAATACTTAGCCAATGCTGTTTCCAACATCAGCAAAGAATGGCAGATTATTTCAGGAAGAGATTTGGGGAGGTGAGAAAAAAATAAGAGAAAGAGAGAGTAAAGGGGGAGAAAGGAAATGATAAGATTTGGTGGAGATACTGTATTGCAGGTAGCTAAAGGCAAGTAATTCATTATGATAAGAATATAGTTTAAGTTTAATCTAATTGCAAGATTAATCTGATTCTGAGATTGCCTCCCTTTCTTCTATATTACAACAGATATAGTAGTTAACAAAATTCAACAAAGTTCATACATATTTAATGATCTAATTTCAAGAATGTGCACAATTAACGCAAAGAAAAAATTCCTTTCTTGACCAGAAGGATAAATCAACTTGGATGCATAAACATTAATCAATAAGCAAACTCTTCCTTCTCCTTCTTAAAGGGGCTGTATGAGATATGTACCCGTTTGATTGAATTAGATTATACATTAAAAAAAAAATTTTAAAGAGCAAACCTCTATTATTCGGTCTTTGGTAAAAAAAATGGACACAAATATAACATTCATCAATTTTTGCATAAAGTTTACAATGAATGTGATATTCATAACTCAAATCTCAAAGAGAATATCACTACACTGACAGATATACATTTGCTATTTAATGAGGAGACTGTTCAATCTTGTTTAAAATTCCGCAAGAGCAACTTTAAATAATACAGAAAAAAAAAGCTAAATGCATCAGGAAGAAATGACCAAGACAAATGCGAGCAAGGATTAATAAGGACAACTAAAATCGGAAGCAATGGAATAAAATCTTCAACTTTCTTCACACTGACAAAACTTCCCGATTCAAAACAAACCTTTTCATAACACAATATATATAATCAATAAATCAATACAGCTTAACATTTCACTTGAGATTGACAAGCATAAACATGTTTCTTTCGACTCAAAATACTTTTTCAAATTATTTTTTGTAAAAGTCATTTGAAAAACAATTGTGAGTGTCTGAGCAAAGAGACCATTAGTTGGCTAGTTTTAAGAGCTAATTAAATACTTTTGGAATACCCACGGCGTATGTATGACAAAACACTAACTGCGCTCAAACACATAACATCGTATCAAGCCAATAAATTTCATGATTCCACAGGTTGCAATGTACTCTCCACAGTATCAAACTTTTAAAAAAAACTTTTAATCAACCCCAGTTTTCATGAACTCTTTGTGAATCATTAGAACCTGCAGACCAATTCTCTATTGTTTGCCAATAAAGTCGGTGAAAACATATAAAGCAAAGAAAATAGCAAATAGCAAAACAAGTTATTTCAAACCCTTATTGGAATGATCGTAAATAAATAGTCACAACGTATGGGATCAATCAGTAGTTAATTACTCGGGCTTTATCCTACTTTGACATTTTTTTAAAAAATCAAAAATTGAAACATATAGAGGTTGCCACATTTTGAATAAAACTGAACTTCTTTCAAAAAGTAATTTCTCTCATGATTTATCTGGTCATGACTGTAGACCAGTTTTCACCAAGAAGGCAGGAACTGGTTTGCGATGTCGGCTTCTTATGAGGCCCAGGTCGTAGAGCTGTCAGTGCTCTCTTGGTGAAAATCAGTTTTGCTAATATCAGGCTACAATGCACTTCAGCTTTTGCTACTGACTGTCAAATGTCAATTGGCAATAATGGAAAAAAAAGGAAAAGATGCCTACCATTCTTTTACATTCTGATAAGGACCTATGTCCGCTATTTTAGATCTTTACTTTCTGTACCACCAGTAATTTTGTTTGTTTGTTTTGTTTTTTTAAAAATTGAACTTAAAAAAAAATAATTTTAAAAATCCTTTTTTGTTCCCATCCATTTATTTCAAATCCCTAGCAAAACATTTATGAACAAGGTAGGGGAAAGACTGAAATAATAAGGGGTGGGAAGGCCAATTTCAGAAGAAAATTTACCATCAGAAATAAATTCAGAAGAAGACAAAAAAAGCAGTTGTTTAATATGATATTAGAGTTTTGAAAAAACATTTTAAGAGAATTTCGCAGAAGAAAGTCTTATGTGTGGGTGCATTGTTGACTAAAATAGATGTAAGGGTGGATGAAGGATTTATTAGTCGATGCATGGTCATTCCGAAGGAAAGAAAGAATATTGGGTGATCTATACAACAGGTCATCAACTGCGTAAAATATGATCAATTTATTTAGTTTTACTCCATAAATCAAATAATTCAATTACAAAATTTCAACAGAAACATGGAAAATCCAACGTGATAACAAGAAAATACCAAAAGACAACTTATCTATGATATTAAAAAAAAAAAAGCTTTATGGACTATAGGCCCAAATCAAATCCTGTAAGAGACTAACTAAAGAAATGAGGTCACCTCACTACTGTTTCTCTTAAAACAAATGGATGAGTGTAATGAAACAGGTAGCACCAAGAGTAATTGTATTCTATTGATGGTATACAGTCCAGCATAACACTCACCAGTAATGCCCCCCCTCCCCTCCCATAAAAATCAAAACCAACTCATTTAACTGTAACCTTTAATGTTTAAAGTATCAGAGAGAATTCAATGAGAACCAATCACCTCTTTGGAGGTCGAATATCAACAGCAAAGTCCTGTGCAACATCCACTTCAATCATTCTTTATCACCAAGTGATCCCAAAAACATCAACTCAAATGACGTAACAAAACAAACCTCAAGAGTTTTGAATTCTGGTGACAAACCAAATTATTTTCATACATTCATCTCTCAAAAGCGCAGGATCTTCTTTCTCTTTCCATGTATGCATCCTCAATAATCTATAGATAAGAGAGAGAAAAACTCCATCTCCAAACATCTTTGCAACTTTTCTTATATTTCAGATGATCTGACCTCTGATGAAATATCATCATACTTACATCTCGATATGTGTCATCTTTATGTAAATCCAACACGCGTAATATCGTCAGCTCAGCATAATCCTCAAATCGACTGGGAAACTTTTGCAGCATTTTTTGTAGACACCTCAAGACAAGCACCTTAATGTCACCCTATAGACACAAGGGAATGGTTGGAGGGGGGGGGGGGGGGGGGGGGGGTGACGACGACAATGAAAAATGAATGAATAAAATTCAAATTATCTGAAACACTCAACAGATGTGACCCACCATCTCTGAGTGGCATTATGTTATGGTGAACTAAGTGTTGGAAATTTAATTCATAAAACTTGGATCAGTTCTATACACTTTGGTAGAGAATAATTACAATTTGTAAAATAATGCAGCAAAAAAAAAAGAAAAAGAAAAAGAACTAAAGTTTGCATTTTGATTCTTAAAGGTTTTTTGGGGTTTTTTTGGCACTTGCGACACATTAAGGTCATTTCAGCACCAGTAAAAAGGAGGAAAATGGGATCGTAAAAAAATCAAAATTTATGATTGAAAGCACACGAGGAAAACTAAGACAAAGGGGAAGCGTTCAAATAGGGAACGGATGTAGATTCCAAGAGCGCACTCTCTCTCGTGATGATAAAACATGAAATAAAGAAACAAATTAATCAATGACCTTAAATCTAAATGAGTTTGAGTTTGAGAAGTAGATTTGAAGAAAGACAGTAAGAATTTTTAAAAAATAAAAAAACAATAATTGAAACGTGACAAATGAGATCGATGAAGGGATGACATGCCATATATATGAAGTGGTGGAACATGAGCTGATGTATTATATATAATAAGATATGAAATCAACGGTTCAAATCAATGGCTCTTACATTCATGTCCCCTAACGTCTCCAATAAAATGAGTAGCAAAGATTTAAAATTTGTTTCTAATAGATCCTCGGTCACTTGGCCTTTCTCAACCAGACTCTGTAAGCATTGCATGGCGTTCTTTCTCTGGTCCACCCTGGTATATGGATCAATAGACAATTATTAGTGTCATTTTGGCATTCTTTTACTTCTGTTTTTTTTTTTCATAATAAAAAAATAAAAAATGAGCTTTTATATGGCGCAATATCCACTAAATGTGCTCAAAGCGCTTTACAAGGGGTCCCTGGTCAACAGCAACATTTAACATGTAGGACGGCACATGCCGCCTGTTAGGCGATATTACAATTTTTCGGACAAAGACAACGCTGCTAACGGCTACGGTGAGAGAATGAGAGTAAAGAGTCTTTTCCAAGGACTCAACTAAGCGCCGAGCTAGGCTCGAACACAGGACCTTCCGATCCGAAAGCGTGTCATACCACAAGACCACATTACCCCCCCCCCCTCTCTCTCTCTCTCTCTCTCTCTCTCTCTCTCTCTCTCTCTCTCTCTCTCTCTCTCTCTCTCTCTCTCTCTCTCTCTCTCTCTCTCTCTCTCTCTCTCTCTCTCTCTCTCTCTCTCTCGTTACCAAAAAAAAAAAAAAAAATAGGGAGCAGGCACTGGTGTAATATAAAAATCTCAATGGATTAATAAAGTGTATCTTATCTTATCTTATCTTAAGAGAGACCAGGTTAAAAATAATTGGGGTTTAATAAAAAGAGCTCCATACATTGAATGTGTTAAAATACAAAATAAATAATTTAAAAAACAAAAAAGCAAAAACAAACC
Organism: Berghia stephanieae; assembly: GCF_034508935.2. Lineage (NCBI taxonomy): Eukaryota > Metazoa > Mollusca > Gastropoda > Nudibranchia > Aeolidiidae > Berghia > Berghia stephanieae. The sequence continues at coordinate 13,481,405 of NC_088371.1, forward strand.
CAAACTATTCTAATAGCCGATGACACTTTGTGCTCCATTTTATTTTTTTCATGTTGAAATGAATCTTTCTCATATTTGCATATTATGGTCATTATTGCTTATAATCAAGATGTGACCCATCCCTTAAAAACTGTAAACAGAAGTCTGAGGTTTGATCCCCATTCGAGGAAGACGGATTTTTTGGGATGTTTTTAATTTCTTGTATTTTTCTTTCTTGCTATTGTCTGGCACGTTTCACACACACTTGTTCAGATCTTTATATTTCAGTGATGAAAATGAATGTGATTTCTTAAACTGAACAAAGCCTAAAATTTCACTTTTCTGGGCATTTTACCTTTATAAAATCCTTTTTCCGGCATCTGGTTAATCTGACATAATACCATTTTGGTCTCATATTGGTTGGCATGCGTGCTGGTACTACTGGTCATTGTGCACTCACCTTTCATTGTGATTGGACAGCTCCTGTTGTATATCCTCCAGTATAGCTCCCACGTCTTCCCCATTCAAGGCGTCCATGTCATTGTTCTTCATGAACATGGAGCTGGTCATGGAGGATTGTTGGAACATTCCCCCGCCACCTCCCTTCTGTGTCAGAGATAAAGAGTAGGAAAAGAGTTGATGGTGGTGGTGGTGGTGGTAGAGTTGATGACAACAATGATAATGATGGTGATGATGACGATGATATTGGTGATGACAATGATGATGATGATGGTGGTGATGTTGACGATGGTGATGGCAGAGGTGGATTTTTTGGTCATGATGGTGATAATGATGATAATGATGACAATCATTATCATCATCTTTTTATTTCTCACAATATATATAGAGAAAGAGAGTAGTAGTAGTAGTATTAGTAGTAGTAGTAGTAGTAGTAGTAGTAGTAGTAGTAGTAGTAGTAGTAGTAGTAGTAGTAGTAGTAGTAGTAGTAGTAGTAGTAGTAGCAGTAGCAGCAGCAGCAGCAGAACTTACATAACCCCCTAAGCCATCGGGACTATCCGTTCTGAGATCTTGGATACCAGAGTCCTGTGAGGTGAAATCGTGCTTCTTCTTCACATTCTCTGGCTCCAACTTAGAGTTGATGGAGAGGTTCTGAATATCCGCAGACGTCTTCTTGATGGAGTTGAAAATGTCTTCTGGATTCAGGTTCTCTGTCTCAAAGTCGTCGTGAGGACCCTGACTGGTTCTGAATTAAATTTTTTTTTTAAAGGAAAAATTATCATTTTAAGACTTTGCGTGTTTGTTGTTTTGAAGTGTTTTACAGAATGGTTAGTCATTTTTGGGATAGTCAAAAGAATCATAGAATTACAATTACAGCTTCCAAGAGAAAGTAAGAAAAAGGGAAATTGGTTCAAATACGAAACAGATGTAGATTACAAGAGCATACCATCAATTTACTTAGTTTAAGATCATCCAGACACCAAATTCCACTAAAAAGGCACACACTCAAATGCTTACAAATTAGATTTAAAACAACAATAGAACGATTAGTACATAAAGGAGATGGTTTACAAAGAAAAGAAAAAAATATAACCTCCCAAAAACTAACACTATAAAATATTAATTATGTGTACGCTTACGATCGCTAAATAAAAATTAAGAAGTGAAGAAATTTATGCAATATTCTATTAAAAAGTAGACTACCAGAAAATTCGGAAATCATAATAATTCTGAAGATTTACATCCCTGACAATTGCATATTTTCCTCTCAATTAAGGACCCAGCAAACGGCCAGCCAGGCACAAAACCAAGCAAACCCATTCCAAGACAAAGACAGAAAGCAACCCAGAAAACAGATAAAGGGGGGGGGGGGGGGTGAGATTGAAGACACAGCAAGTGACCTCCTGTCCACCATGGAAGATTAAGACTTTATTCAGCATATTTCAATGCTGTTCTCCTCCATACATTCTATGTAAAATCCATTGACTTGTGCACCTATGTGGTCTAGTTGTATGACATTCGGGTTCGGATCGGAAGTTCCTGGGTTCAGCTTCGTTCAGCGTATAGTTGAAGAGGGCTCTTTTTTCACATTCTCTCACCGTACTCGGGTGTAAAATGAGTATCTGGCCATAACGTTGTCTCTGTCCGAAAAAAAAATTATTAGTAATATCGCCTAAAAGGCGTCATGTCCCGTCCTATATGTTAAATGTTGCTGTTGGCCAGGGACCCCTTGTAAAGCGCTTTGAGCATGTTTATGGATATTGTGCTATATAAAAGCTATATAAATGATGGATAATTGTTGGAAATCTGAAATGCTTTGTATGAAATAGTGCCACACAAAGCTTAAAAAGAAATGCAAGAATAAATATCATCCTATATGTAGGATGGCAGTTTGTAACCTAACAAAGGTAAAGAGAGGATAAAATAATGATAGAAAAAAAAAAAAGAAAAAAAAAAAAAGAAAGAAAAAGAGAGGAAAGAAAAATAGGAAGGAAGGAAATAAGGGAAGGAAAAAAACCTTGAGCATTTATATAGAGCAATATCCACTACTAAACCTGTTCAAAATGCTTTGCAAGGGGTCTCTAGCTAACAGCCACATATAAATAGAAGAAAATATAAAAAGGAAGGAAATAAAATGAAAGAAAGAAAGAAAGAAAAAGATGAAAAAAAGACTCAAAATGACAGGATGAGAGAGAAAGATAAATAGATATTATATTACCTTGAGGGTGGTCGAGACCGATTGTGTCCTGTGTGTCCTGTAGGACTGGCCACATTACGTGGGGATAACACATCTGTCGTTGTTATGCCTTCATTGGCTGCACGAATGTGGCTGCGTAGGATACGTGCTGCTCCATCCTAGATTACACAGGATTGGAGGGGTGGGGCGGGGGATAAAAAAAAAAGTTGAAAATATTAGATTTAAGAGTTTACAGCACAGTACATGACAGTATATGTGTCATTGCATGACATAATCAGTCGGAAGGTGAAAATTTTGGATTTGCATTTTATCGCATTGTTTGAAAGAATATGCTCACCAGAGCATTTTAATCTTTATTTGAAGTAAATCGGGAGATTTTTCATGAAGTTATGGTCAAATGTATGGGAAAAGTATCCAGCAACATTTCTCAAATTTCATATTTTTTCAACTTGACTAGCTGTAAAAAAAATATTTAGAAGTGAAATTAAGCTTTCATATTCCCAAACGATGTACAAGAAGGATTGATTTAATCCTTTGTGAACCCTCGTCTCAAAACAGTATTTAGTCGGGATGATAAGATGCTGAAAATCGAATTTGTAGCCAGAAATATCAGACTTAAGTTGAGGTTATATGCTTTATAGAGGAGGAGGAATATTATATTTTACTGTGCTAAAAACCAATGTGTCATATTTTTAACCAGTTTAACTATAATTTTACTTTTTAGCATCTGGCCACATTTATGAAAAGAACTCATTTTTGAGAAAAATTGACCTTCTAACTAAACTTGGCAATATCTCAGTTCAAACCTTTTCACCATCCGACCAAATATGTCATTCACTGTAACATGTATATTAAAAGAATAAACCTTCTGCATTGGTCTTGATTAAAACATTTTGGCTAATGCGGACAAGGTGGAGAGAGAAAAAAATCTAGATATGGCCAATCTGGATTCCGTGAATAACTGTTAATAGATATTGAGTAAAACGCCTGTATTTGGTACAGTGTTTGTTTGGATCTTATCTTTTACAGAGATGCCAAATTTTCTTCTTTGAGGATTTATCAGTCAAAATGCATTATAATAAAAGCACATCATACTTTTATATAATTTACAGCACAATACATGACAGTATATATATATAAAAAGAATATGCAATAGTCTTGATCTAAAATTTTGGCTGCAGCGGACCAGGTGTGAGAAAAAATCCAGATATGGCATATTTGGTTAATAACTATTGAGTAAAACGCCTGTATTTGGTACAGTGTTTGGATCGAATCTTTTACAGAGACGCCAAATTTTCTTCTTTGAGGTTTTATCAGTCAAAATGTATTTATAATAAAAGCACATCATCATACCTGGAATGCTTTGGGTAGATCTGCAAGCAAGAGAGAGAACTCTGCTGTGTTGAGATTAAATAGGGATATCAGGACTGACTGGGCTGCCTGAAAATGACGAAAAAAAAAAAACATTGATTAAATAAATAAGAAATAAACTGATGAATAAACAGATAAATAAACGAACTGATAGATAAATAAATAGATAAATAAATAAATAGACAGACAAATAAAAAAATAAATAAACAACATTGCACAGTCGTAATAAGTGATGAGAATGAAAGATTTGATAAATTATGATAATGCTCACAGTCTACAAGTTTAAAATGGAACATCCTAATAATGAAAAGTTTCCAAATAACAATGTTAGGTAAATAATGAAAAAACACAACTCAACAATCAATGATGTAATGAAAAAACACAACTCAACAATCAATGATGTGCCGTTGTTGGATAACAATAGATTGAAGTGGTCTGATCAAGCATATACCTTTCTGACATCGGGATTTCTGGGCTCCGTGGTCCAGTTGATGATTTTAGAGATTGCCAACCTGGCATCCATGCTATTGACAAAGTCTGACAGGTCCATGGTACGCACCAGACTGTTCATGTAGGTCAGCATAGGGACTCGAACCTGGGAATGCAAACAAGGGAAGGGGTAATCAATGAGCCATCTATGAATAAACGTTTTGGAAGCAACCATTGAATATCTAAATACTATCCTGGGATTGGGAGCTTGAATGGAAACTATGACAACAAAAATAACCACAACAAGAACCAATGATAAAAAAAACCCAACAAAGATGGATACTATTATATTCAATACAATAAGTGGTCGCTTTTAATGATAAATGGGTTATCTCATATTACCAACAAACAAAAAAAAAGATGATGAAGTTACAACTTGGACGTTTTTTTAATATACTGGACCTCTTTAATCTAAAGATCATTCATAATTTTTTACAGATTGAATATTAAACACTGACATTGAGTGCTGGATAGCTTGGACTAATTTCATTAAGCGAAAGAAAGTGAATATAAAGAGTTGGGTTTCATTTTTAAACGTCCTTATCCTTAATACTGTTCAGTAAATTGATGGGGGAGCTTCAAACATATCACCAATTCAGATCTGCAATCAATGTACATGCTTAACTCTCTCCTTACCGATTCTTTTCAGTATTTTCCCAAAATGGCAGTCTTACCCAGCAAAAATTGATTTTTTTTAAAACTCAAACAATCTCTTTACAAACCAACTTTATGTTCTTATTAATTAAACAAAGATCATTCTTGACAAGTTTGTGATGTACAAAATAGATCTGAATAAGAAAAAATGTATATTGTGTTGTAACAAATGTGACGATTTTGATGCAGGTGGTAAGGAGAGGGTTAAAAGCAAGAAGTATGTGGATGATGGATTGGTTGAGTTAGTCCCCTTTGGATCATTTGAAATAATTAGTCAGTTCAAATCTTATAGAGACATAAGTATTATTTTTTCTACCTCCTAACGACATGGAAGTCCTGAAGATTGTCTGAACAATGCAATCCAATTGATGGTATTGTTCAGTTAAATAAAATACTCAATAGAAATGCCCACAGAAACAATTGCAACCATCGCACAAAACAATGTATAACTTTTAGTTTTATTAGTCTATTATTTAGAATTTAATCAGAACTAATCTGCTCTTTGGTGGTCCTATGAGGGACGTCATCTTCATTCATTCTATAGCACAGGAACTTCAATACAGGAGTAGTGCTTTAAAATTAATTTGTGTTAAAATAGGATATTAAACTAACATTAAGAAACTTTTTTTTTTTTTCGTTTGCTAAATTGACTTTAAACCTAAATTTGCCAAGCTTACAAGTCTAATTATTTTAAAATCAATTCCAATTATTCCAAGTCTGACAAATTACAATGCTCAAATAATATAAAACGTCAAGACCTCATCAAATCTCAAACCTTACCTTAAGATTGGGTCCCTGTGCTTGATCCACAATGAATTTGGATAAAGTATTGAACTGATGATCACATGGAAAACAGTCTCTGTGATAGAGAAATAAGTAAAACAAATGTATACATTTTCTCTCATTGTTCAATTTTAACGTGTTGTTTAAAAAACAAATTTCATTTTTCAAATTCTAAATGACTTACAGAAGTTATAAAATAACGTAATTCATGGAACAACAACTCTTTTTTTAAAATCCTAATATTTGAGGGACAGGAGACAAATAATTTGGAAACAACTTCACGCCTTTTTCAAAATGTTCACAAAATAGGGGGGTAAAAGAACCATTTCAGCTTTTCTTTGATTATTGTTTGAGTTGTGTGAGCATATCAGTTGATATGTTTACATCTTATCAAATTGTCACCATAAAAATATTAAAACTAAGGTTCCATATTAACAAGAAACCAATTATATCTAAATGTGTGATAAACGAATAATCCACAGATATAAAGTGTGTTGATATACATTCTGTACAGAGTCTGGTCAACTGTGGACATTTTGCTATTTCTGTTTTTGCCAACCACTTAAAATAAGCAAATTCTAAATACAGCATTCTGAATGATTAAATACAGAGACAGAGCATTCATGAACTACAGTCTAAGGAGACATCCTCAATAGATATTTGGATGGTAACGTATAATCACAAGTGGAAATTTCTTGTCTCTGGCTTTAATAGGACATGTTTCTGCTTTTATCAGTCCATAAAATTCATTTTCTTTCTCCTGTCTTTCAGGGAATTACGGCAAGCAAAGTCCAAAACAAATGTTTGCAGTCCACTGAGAAGTACTTTCTGCCATGTTTCAAAAAGAAAACTATTGCTGAGTGGAAAGAGGGGTCAAAACAAACAAAATTTAAAGAGTGTTTGCATGATAGCTAAGTGCTCCAACAGGTTACACCAATTCATAAACTTACCGAACCACGTCAAGGGACCGTTGCACTTTGTTGGCCACAGACCCTAACATGTCGCTTCCTGCCTTTGTTAGCAGACGTGGCAATAGGATGTGTAGCCAGTCACCCAGGTCTGCACTGTGGATGTAGACCAGCTCTATCAACGTGTCCAAGAACACTGATAGCACCTGCAAAGACAATGAGCGACAATGAGACAATAAGCAAGGGAGAGTAACTTTATTTTCTATTCATCCGCTGTGCTTTACTTCAGAATAGATATCAATTTTCATTCCAATTTTAATGCTATGCACCTTAAAAGTGATATCTAAATTAAAATATTTTTCAATCTTTTTAATAGGCTTTTATTTTAACAGTTTAACTGTGGAAAAAAAGAACTTTGCTAAAAAATTTATTTAAAAAAAAATATAAATAGATTCCACACTCCACTTCAAATTACCATCTTACATTGTCATCAAATCTTCCTTAATGGGACACACATATTATTGTAACAGATGACATCTTATAAAATAGCTTGTATAATATGTAAGTAGATGTTACACTCTGTGAACCTAATTTATGATGGTCAGTTTTCTGAAAATTTTGTCAATCCAAATTGCCCTTTCTGCTTGCACCCCCGGGTGAAGAGATTTTTTCTGACCCTAACCCCTTGCCCATATCTGACCCCAACCCTTGTCCACCCATTAATGATTGTGTAACTGGGCCTCTTAGATACGGCGGAAAATTCTTTGAATTAGACCAGCATTTTTTCCAAAGGTAGCAAACAATTGCTACTGTTACGCTAATCCATGATCTAAGTAAAGTATTTTTAAAAAGGCGAGTAGATTCCTCACCTTACTGTGTGGGTCGTGGAACATTCTAGTGAACATCTCTGTCACCTTCTTCAGCTCCACTCGACTGTTGAATAATAGAGAAGACATTAAGTAAAGGATATGAAGGAAAAAGTTGCTCTCAAACATATCATTGTAAGGCTCTGAGAGCATCACAATCAACAGAGCTGCCTACTTGAAATTTTAAAAAATTCGCAGTATCCAAGGGAAACAATGAAAAAGTCACTATAAATAGCTTTACAAATCAATCATTTGCAATCACCATGAACCACAAAATGCTTCAAAGTCCTGAATATAGGATCTAAGGAACTAAATTTTCCTTTTCAACAAGCTCTGTAGCTGGAGTCAAAATTCTGTAATTCTACTCATTTTTCGTAGTAGTAGGCAGGTCTGCAATCAATAAGCAAACAAACACGAGCCTCAGCTGTGAGAACTATCGTACAAATGACGACCATCATTTTCTATTCATAACTAAAACAAATGACTGCAGAAGCAAAAATTAATCAAAAATAAAAATTTTCCCTTTCACCATCCTGAGGGAAGCTTTTTAAAGGCTCTATTTTGAGAAAGGCCAAGATACCCCAGGTGTCAAACACAGTGCAGCACTGCAAAGTGCGAGCATTGGGGATAAGTCTGTTTTTACACACACACACACACACACACAAACACACACACACACACACACAAACAAACAAACAAACACACACACACACACACACACACACACACACACACACACACACACACACACAAAAAAAAAACAAAAACAAAAACAGTGACATGCCAACAACAGGATTCAAAAGTTGTTTGAATGCCTTAATACTCGGCCCTCTTGTCTTGCTTATACCATCATAAACTTCATATCTTCAAATACTCATTTTCTACATTAATTAGGGAGTGTAGCCTATGAAAGTTTAATTTCTATTATAAATTAAGACCAACAAGAAAATGAGGTTTGAAAATTTCAGTTCTATGCTTTAATTATTTTTTTTTTAAAGTCACACTCCATTTAACATTTAAGAGATGACATAAGAAAAGATATTTAAATGATTGAAATAAACATTTTCAATGCATAATCGGATTTAGTCTTAAAACGGGAGACACAGAAAGCATAGGAAAGATGTCATTTTACAGTACATCGGAAGGACCTTGCAAAGTAGCAGATGTCCATGGTGAGGTCTAGTGAAGGACTACTTCCTGTGCCTGTGGTGGAATGACCAAGTCTAAAAAACAAGAGTAAATAAATGTCACCAAACCATTACCTCAGAGCCCGATTGCTTCGTAATAAATGCTGTAATGATAAAAGGCCATCCTTTCTGTCTAGATGGGAGGCACTGCCGAGCTGACTAATGATGGAGTGCATGTCCTGTGGAATAACAGACAAAATGGATTAGAAGGTGTAAGAAGAAATGATGGTCTTTTTTTTTTTTCCTTCTAAAACATTTTATACTTTCAATAAAAACATTCACCAAAAAGCCTTTAATTAGCAACATCCCTTAACCAGTATGACTGCTTAACGGATTATACCTCAGACAGACTTGCCCACCTACAAGTAATGTAAATGTTGCTGCTCGAAGCTCAAAGAAATAAAGAACAATGTGAAATTGAATGCAAGCTTCAATTTAATATAAGAAAACAGTATTATTGGATGTTTCGGGTTTCCCCTTTATCAACCTACAAAACAGGATGAAAGAAACACTACAGACGAATGAGATAATCTGGTAGTGGCATTGTTAAGATCATCCTAATAATGCCACTCTATCACATAATCTCATTCGTCTGTAGTGTTTTCATTCATCCTGTTTTGTTAATAAAGGGGAAACCCTTTACATCCATTTTATCTGTTTTCGTGCATTAAATTGAAGCTTACATTCAATTTCACATTGTTATTGACAACCTACAAGGACAATCGTTATGCGACTTTACTTTTTCGTATTTTATTCATCTCATCAAGATATCTTTTTAATGAAAAAAAAAATGTCATTATGAGAAACATTGTGCAAATGCTGGTATATTACTTGTCATAACTTCGGAGGGTTTAATGGATCAAGCTGACAAGGAGTAATCTGATGACCAGTTACTCAAAATGTGTCATTCTGTTGTCGTGTAAGAGAATGGAATAATTCAAAGAGCTGAAACCTCCTCTTTCTCAGTTTCATTTTTGCTCATTCTTGTAAAAAAAAAAATTCCCAAGTTTGTGTTCAGTATTGTTGGGGCAAAACTGCTTCTTCAAATATACAATACCATACTGGTTGGCTAAGTTTGTCTCATAATTTTTTTCTCCCATTATATATTGGTTACAATTGCCAATATAGCCATTAACAAACATGTCTGTTAAAAGAACCCTTGTAAAAGAATCTGAGATTCCTTTAAAGCTGAAAGTAGAATCCTAGAGGATGAGGAATCAATGTTTCTTTTCGCTACATAAACCAGACAGTAACACTGCTTGCCAATTATTATTTTTTCATTAACAAAAAACATCTATTGTAATTTTCTTCTACAAGATTTAAATTAAACTGAGTTTCTCACTGTTCAATGGGGGAAAGAGAGAGAGAGAGAGAGAGAGAGAGAGAGAGAGAGAGAGAGAGAGAGAGAGAGAGAGAGAGAGAGAGAGAGAGAGAGAGAGAGAGAGAGAGAGAGAGAGAGAGAGAGAAAAGGGGGGGGGGGGGGGGGTTAATGAATTCATCCTGGATTATTAATTAATCTATACTGTTAGGTCAATAGGTTGGTCATTATCAAGGTTGGTAAGGGTTTGAAATAGCAAGATTTTACTGTAAATAATTTCATCAGTGTTAAAAGAGAATATATACATGGATGAAAGACATTAGCAGGTGAGACATATTAAAAGGAATCAGAGTGATGCCTATTTTGCTAAGAGTGAAAACAATCATCTGGATGTGCAAGAAACGAAATTCAGTAATAAATCTTATTTCCTTCAACTTTCGTAATCTTCTATAGAAATTTGTCTGCAAGGTTTATCTTAGTAAAAAAATTTTAAAAGACTGATAATCTGCAGTGAAAGCCATAAATAAACATCAGGCTTTTTATTTTTCATTCTTGGCATTGACATTAAATCTGCATTAATGCAAAGAGTAGCTAGTGCGGTTATGTGGTCTTGTGGTATGACAATCGCTTTCAGATCGGAAGGTCCAGGGTTGGAGCCTCGCTCGGCGCATAGTTGAGTCCTTAGAACAGACTCTTTACTCACATTCTCTCACTGTACTCAGGTGTAAAATAAGTACCTGGCTGTTACCAGCATTGTCTCTGTCCGAAAAAATTGTAACATCGCCTAACAGGCATCATGTCCTGTCCTAAATGTTAAATGTTGCTTTTGACCAGGGACCCCTTGTAAAGCGCTTTGAGCACATTTAGTGGATATTGTTCTAAATAACAGCTCAATTTTTTTTAAATGTATTTTTTTTAGTTCTTGTCATTAGCATATTAGAGAGTGATTGTCTATATCGTCCTATTAAGACTCTCATTAAATATACTTGCCCAGCGAGTGAGAGTGAGGCAGATTTTGCAACGTGTCGTCATGCACAAGAAAATAATATCATTGTTATTTGAAGACATAATTCATCATAATTCAGACATTGTGAGCTTTATAATGCTCAGTTCATCATAACATCTTCAGCATGCTTTAGTTAGAATGTTTTTAAAAAGAAAGGAGTATATAATATGCCATGTGCGTGGTCAAAATGCCTTGGTGCATGAATATATATCACAGTAATATATGGCAGAAAGTGAATAAAATTTCAGATTATTGACCTATTGTAAAGGTTATTTATTTCAATGTGGTAAAATTCTCAATGGATTTCCTTGAAATATAAACTTCCTTATCATGAAAAAATAATCTAAATTTCTTTAATTCAAAAAGGTATCTCTAAATCTTGACTTTCTTTACAAAATGATTTTCATCATGAAATCAAATATAAAACGGTCTATCTAGGGAAAAAAAAGAAGAGAAAAAAAAACACTGTCTACCATAGCATTACTCAATAAAACAATTTAGCTAATGTTATTCAGAGTTCCAATAAATATAATATTCAAGAGAAAATGTCTTGTTTTATTGAATGTCAATTTGCTGTGAGACCTGAATTTATCCAGGAAAATTCTGCTATATTTATTTTATTTAAACTGGTGATTGGAAAGAGGAGGAAAAATATGTGGTTGTGGATAGGAGACAAATCTTTTTTTTTAAAAATCAAGTCCCATAATCACCTCTGTAACTCCATATCCTGATGAAAAAGATCTAGTTCTTCCCCTTGACTACACAGCGGCGATGATGATGTTGATGATAATGGTGGTGGTAGTATTTGGTGGTAAGCATTGGATGGAAGGATAGCAGCAGCAGAGAATGCAACAAAGCAATGGCCGCAGCGGCAGCAGCATTAGGGAGGAGAACAATATCATTAAATCATGAAATATTAGTTATAATGAAGAGGAGTACTTTATTTTTTTAAAAAACAACATAATGAATAATTTGTGAATCAATGATCCAAATGCATATATAATATAAGTTGAACCTCTTTGATTGGGAATCATAGTAAATATGAGAAAAGAAAAAAAAAGGACCACATTATACTTTTTTTTTTTTTTCCCCTTCCTCTGTGTCGTGTTTCATCTCATGTATTCTTCTCGAGAAGATTCCAGACTAACTCATGTACTTTAAAAAAATTTATCGTGACATGAAATGACTTCACATATTTGCCAATTGGACGTGTCAAATACTTAAATGCCGTCTGTCTGGAATTAAATTTTCCTGAATTTGTTATTGGCTGAGGTAGAGTTTTGAGCCCAAAATCGTTTGTGTTTTTTTGTTTCGTTTTTTGTTTTTGTTTGTTTGTTTGTTTGTTTGTTTTTGTTTTTTTTGTTTGTTTGTTTGTTTTTGTTTTTTTTGTTTGTTTGTTTGTTTTTGTTTTTTTTGTTTGTTTGTTTGTTTTTGTTTTTGTTTTTTTTGTTTGTTTGTTTGTTTGTTTGTTTGTTTGTTTTGTTGTTTTGTTTTTGTTTGTTTTTGTTTTTTTTGTTTGTTTTTTGTTTTTGTTTTTTTTGTTTGTTTGTTTGTTTTTGTTTTTGTTTTTGTTTTTTTGTTTGTTTGTTTGTTTTTGTTTTTTTGTTTGTTTGTTTGTTTTTTTTTTTGTTTTTTGTTTGTTTGTTTTGTTTTTTTGTTTGTTTGTTTGTTTTTTTTGTTTGTTTTTTTTTTTGTTGTTGTTTTTTTTTTTTTTTTTTTGTTGTTGTTGTTTTTTTTGTTTCTTTTTTTTTAATTCCACATTTTGACAGTTTGTATTCACTTTGATGTTATGAGGGTTTTTTAAATCTGTCCTTGAGTTTGGAGAACTCTGGTTTGACACATTGACAAACAGAAGTTGCCAGAGCAACAGTCAAAAACTGATGCTGCTGTTGTTCTTGCCTACAAATGAAGAAGAAAATTCCACAAGGCAGCCAACCATTTTTACTAGAAATTACGACTTGGGAAGGGTGTCAAAAGTCAATCGACAAACATACAAGTACAATCTATTCTATTTATTCCCATTAAAGATGAGGTCAACAACAACTTTTAAAATAACATAATAATTAAATAACTATCATTTGTATTATGGTTAAGTAATATTTGAAATGAATTAATAATATAACATTTTAAGTCATGCTAAAAGGAAATAATTATTTTTTAATATTATTGATTTGTTAGTGGTTTTGCTGAAAAATCATAAGATTAAGGAAAAAATTTTACTATTTTATTTTCTTTAAAAAAAGAAAAGTGATAAAATATAAATAAAAAATCCCAAACAATCAGAAAATAAATTATTCAATTATTCATTATTATTATAAGCAAGGTGTCCATGACTAAAACGGTGATCTTTTGATATGCCATTTAAAATGTAATAATATCACTTGTGGCAGATTAGAGCCCAGCGCCATTGTGGACACGCTGGGGTGTAATACACCATGATACTTCCTCGTTTCAAGGGGCCAATGATGAAGGTTTTGAACCCAAAACCATTCAATCATTATGGATTATTATTTGAGCGTATCAGATTTATTTATCGCACTTTTTATTTTCATCCACTCAGGAAGCCAGAGCACCAATGCTCTCTAGCCTAATTGGAGTAAAAAAAAAAGTTTATGAACAAAAGAAATAAATAAATAAACAAAGGGGGGGACAGAATGAAACTGTCACTTTCATAGACAGAAACTAGAAATTTTGATAACACCTGAGGAGTAGGTTCAAATTTATTTCATAGGGCATTTCAAAGCATCTTTGCCCAGTAGTGAAACATAAGAATATTTAAACATGCTTCTAGTTGGAAATAAAATAAAATTAAAAACAAACAAAAAAAAACTTTCGTTTCAAAAAGGGAATTATTAAAGTCAATAATTGTCTAGCATTGGTTTTAACATGTCAAAAAAGGGGGAAATAATTTATAAGATAGAACAGAGCTCATTCAAATAACAAAATGACAAAAGGGAGGGAAGAAGAGTCTTTCCAATATTTTAAGGAACAGATCTATACAGGAATGTAAAATTATCCAAAAATAAAATAAAATAATGGAGGGGAAAAAAAGTTTGACCAAAAAAAAAAAAGAAAAAAGAAATGAAATGAAAATAAAAATAAAATAAATACATAAATAAATATACAAATAAATAAATAAATAAATAAATAAATTAAAATAATAAATAAATAAAAAAATAAAAAAAATTAATTAATTAATTAATCCAATAAACTAAAATACACGACAGTGAGGCCAGGCCACAACATGAAAACCATCCAAGTACCTTTCTTCTAGTATATTTTCTTTCTCTCTCAGACTGATGATAGTTTGAGTGTGCGTAGATGAGATGATAGTGAATGTTTATACATTAATGGTTAGGACAATTAATGAACGACAGTTGACTACAAATGTCTGCGTTTACTTTCTGTTAAAAAGAATTCTTTTTTTTTTTTTTTTTTTTTTTTCTCTTTTTTTAAAAATAAAATAAAAAAACCACACATAAAATTTTGAAATATTTACCCAAACTTGAACATTTCAAGTTGCTACATTTTCATTTTAAACACCCACTGCAACTTTTAAAGCAAAATTTTCCCCACATTTATTAAATGGTGTGAGTTTTTGACAAATGTGGTCAACTGTATGTCTATTATAAATTACTTCCAAGATTCAGCATAACACTATTATTTATTAGTGTTTCTATATTATTATATCTCTAGACCTCATGCGAACAATTAAAAAATGATGTTAAACTATACATTGGCCCTCGTTGAAAGGATAAAGAATAAATCGTGATGTCAAGATATTAAGGATCTATTTATTAATGGTGATCTAACGCCTCAAAATGGTTTTATGTCTGGGCGGTTGAGAGATGCTAAAAACTGAATTTGTGTGCAAAAAAAAAACAACATGAAACATGGGTTGTCATTTTTTTTTGTGTTATTGAAGAGAAAAGATAGTGTTTGTTCAAGTCACAAAGACCTCAAATCTCAAATTTTCTGTTCATTTGATCTCAAATATCACTTTTGTTGTTTTTTTGTTTTTAAGGGTTTTACGGCGCTTGCAACACATTAAAGTCATATCAGTGCCAGTAAAAAGGAAGAAAAGGGGATAGTAAAAAGTTTTTCTGACATCTGGATGACCCATTTTGAGATGGTAGATCACATTCATAAACAAATGCTTAAGTATAACAAGTAGTAGCGAGAAGGGGAATGAGGAAAAAATGAAAATATTACAAAGCGATAGTAATAATGATGAATGTAATGCAGGAAAATTTCAATTTCAAAAAAGGAAGGGACCTGTAATTAATTAAAAACCATCACCAAATGTATCGAGACCAAGAATATGATAAATAATAGGATAAGACAATTAATATGGAAGTAACTCACCTCTGAGGTCCGTCCCCCGTACGAGGAGTGAGATCTCTCTGAACACACGCTGGATGTCTCACTGGCTGCATCATCAGAGTCGTATGTATCATAACGTCTTCTAGCATGGCTTCTCGACTAGAGAAGAAAAAAAAAAAAAAAAGTAAGAAGCGTCACATTTTCTTTCTGCATAGATGTAGACATGGCATGTTTGCTGTGGTGTGGAGTTACTGTCTTACTATCTCATTGAGATAGGAGAAAAGAGAGACCGGACCATAACAATTTTACAGGCCATATTATACTTTAAAAAATCACAAAAAAAAAAAAAAAAAAAAATTGGCGCAAAAACTATTCAGTTAGGGTCTACTTAAGACATGATTCCTAATGAGAAAGAAAAAAGAAAGAAAAATAGATACAAGAAAAGAGGAAGAGGAAGAAGAAGAAGAAGAAGAAGAAGAAGAAGAAGAAGAAGAAGAAGAAGAAGAAGAAGAAGAAGAAGAAGAAGAAGAAAAAAGAAGAAAGAAGAAGAAGAAGAAGAAGAAGAAGAAGAAGAAGAAGAGAAGAAGAAGAAGAAGAAGAAGAAGAAGAAGAAGAAGAAGAAAGAAGAGAAAGAAAGAAGAAGAAGAAGAAGAAGAAGAAGAAGAAGAAGAAGAAGAAAGAAGAAGAAGAAGAAGAGAAGAAGAAAGAAGAAGAAGAAGAAGAAGAAGAAGAAAGAAGAAGAAAGAAGAGAGAAAAGAAGAAGAAGAAGAAGAAGAAGAAGAAGAAGAAGAGAAGAAAGAAGAAGAAGAAGAAGAAGAAGAAGAAGAAGAAGAAGAAGAAGAAGAAGAAGAGAAGAAGAAGAAGAAGAAGAAGAAGAAGAAGAAGAAGAAGAAGAAGAAGAAGAAGAAGAAGAAGAAGAAGAAGAAGAAGAAAGAAGAAGAAGAAGAAGAAGAAGAAGAAGAAGAAGAAGAAGAAGAAGAAGAAGAAGAAGAAGAAGAAGAAGAAGAAAAGAAGAAGAGAAGAAGAAGAAAGAGAAGAAGAAGAAGAAGAAGAAGAAGAAGAAAGAAGAAGAAGAAGAGAAGAAGAAGAAGAAGAAGAAGAAGAAGAAGAAGAAAGAAGAAGAAAGAAGAAGAAGAAGAAAGAAGAAGAAGAAGAAGAAGAAGAAGAAGAAGAAGAAGAAGAAGAAGAAGAAGAAAGAAGAAAGAAGAAGAAGAAGAAGAAGAAGAAGAAGAAGAAGAAGAAGAAGAAGAAGAAGAAGAAGAAGAAGAAGAAGAAGAAGAAGAAGAAAAGAAGAAGAAGAAGAAGAAGAAGAAGAAGAAGAAGAAGAAGAAGAAGAAGAAGAAGAAGAAGAAGAAGAAGAAAAGAAAGAAGAAGAAGAAGAAGAAGAAGAAGAAGAAGAAGAAGAAGAAAAGAAGAAGAAGAAGAAGAAGAAGAAAGAAGAAGAAGAAGAAGAAGAAGAAGAAGAAGAAGAAGAAGAAGAAGAAGAAGAAGAAGAAGAAGAAGAAGAAGAAGAAGAAGAAGAAGAAGAAGAAGAAGAAGAAGAAGAAGAAGAAGAAGAATCTTACCAGAGCGTCATTGAGGGCGTCCTCCACATCTGACCCTTGCCTCAACAATTTTTGAGATAACACAGGAGCTGGTGGGGAAGAAAAGAATTATTTATAAATCATTATTCCAATGATATATGCAATATTACACATATATATTTAAGAATAAATATAATATATCTTTCTAAGAACAGAACTGGTATCAATAATATTTCAATCCAGGGGGGGGGGAAAATCAATTTTTTTCCCTCATGCTATAGGAAAATAATCATAGTTTAAGAGATCTTGTACAAGAAAGCATATCAGCTGACATGATAAATTGAAAAACATTAAAAATGTTGATGCCGTACCCAATAGACAGAAAGGGGTAAAATGAATGAAAGAAGAAAGAAAGAAGAATAAAAAAGAGAGAGAAAAAGAACACAAACAAAACCAACATGTATTTGGCCAGCATGACTCAGTGGTAAGGTACCAAGTTCGAATACCCACATGCGTTGTGTGGCCTTGAGCAAGTCACCTAGCTCAGTTTGCAACTGATGCCTGGGTTAATCCAGTCTTCCCTTGGAATAGACCCTAAAGATAAATTTCCCCAATGGGATGAATAAAGGGAATTTTAAAAATTTTAATTCGGTTTTATTTTGGTATAATGGAATGACATTGGTAACCTTTAGATACCAGACTCAAATCCCATTGTGGATGGGGCAAAGTTGAGTCATTGAAAAAGGTTCTTAACTCACATTTACTTCCATAAAACACGAGAGAGAGAGAGAGAGAGAGAGAGAGAGAGAGAGAGAGAGAGAGAGAGAGAGAGAGAGAGAGAGAGAGAGAGAGAGAGAGAGAGAGAGAGAGAGAGAGAGAGAGAGAGAGAGAGAGAGAGAGAGAGAGAGAGAGAGAGAGAGAGAGAGAGAGAGAGAGAGAGGAGAGAGAGAGGTTATTTTAATATCCCACAGAGGAGAAGAACTCACTTTTTCTACCGCTGGCTATTTTACTGGTACTATTCAACCTCCTCTCAGGACCTCTGGCACTCCTAGAGGGACTGCCCTCCCTTGAAGCACCCTGGCTGTGGGAGCCCGGTACTCTAACTCGCCTCGTGCCCAGACCTGTGTCGATGCGGGCAGAGGCAGTTTTGGCGTAGTTGAGCTGACGACGACTGGACGGTGTGGGGGAGTTGGAACGGCTGTTGGCTGGATAGGGTGAGAGATGGAAATTGGTTAGGATGCTGTAAAACGGTCTTTATTTTTTAAATATATATATTTTTTAAAGTTTTGTCATTGGAACGAGAGTAAAATCGATTTCTTTTAAAGATCAATTCATTAGATTTTTTTATAAGGAATATGTCAATATTTTTCATTAGATCAGTTAAACTTTGGAAAGAGAAAAAACTGACTCTCTCTCTCTCTCACACACACACACACACACAAACACACTCTCTCTCATACATAAACAGACACACACACACACACACACACACGCGCACACGCACACACACACAAGCACTACTTCATACATACATACACCTTAGTATAAAAATCAATGCAAGGACAAAATTGATTTATGATTTCAATTAGTCTTGTCTCGTCATTTTATGCTTTTACACACAAAATATTCTTTAAAAATCTTTTTTCTTTAATCGGAGTATAACTAAAATTAAAATATTCAAGACATGTAAACAAGATGAATAACTGAACTGGTTAAGTATTTTAAACAAACATCTGAAAACGAAGCATATTTTTAGTACGTGACTTTCAAAACATGCTAAGTCACATCTGTATTTTTAAAAAATGAGTCAACACCTTCAAGCAAATCTATTGGACACCTTAGAATCACCAGAGAAAACATTTCAAGTTTCAAAACACTCATGGTATAGTTATATGAGGCAAACAAAAAAAAAGTATTTTCCTCTTTGACACAAATGATTAAAAAATCAAAAAAGAAACAAACTTAAAGAAAATTAGCAGTTTTCTTTGAATGATTTAAAAAAATGCGACTTATGTGTTAAAAGCCAACTACTTATTTTAACATGACATTTTGTGATGGAAATACCAGATGACATTTATGGACAATAATTATTTTTTGACAGGAGTTGAGAGAGAAAACAAAATATCAAACAAACAAAACAAAAAAATAAATTCAGCCAGTATTAAATTGTGATCAAAATGAGATATCAGAGTATCATAATACAGTTATGATTAGTATAATATCTTTTAAAGCGGCAAGATGAAGTTAGCATGCAGTACAGTTGACTTGGAGTAGTTTTAATAATATTATAAAGCTATAATAAGCAAAATGCAAATCAAACATGTAACAGTAAAATGTATTTGTTAGATGATTGTATAGAAGCATGTTTGATAATTTCATTCGAACATATTATTTATTTACAATGGTTTATTGAGTACAATTCTTTTTTTTTTTAAATATAATTTTTGTTAAAATATATTTTTATTTTCCAAACGGAGGAGAGACATGACTAAGAAGAACCCATGCCAAATGGGATCCAATAATAACAAGAAATACAAAAGTTACCATTGATATTTTCATTTCTTTAAAAATATATTCACATAAACATTGAATAAATAAACATTAAAAAAGCACATTATTTCACCATACACAATAATCTATTAAAATTCCTAAATTGTGGAACAAAATATTCATTGTATGTTGTTCAAGTCGCTTGCTAGGCATCCATTTTGTAATAGAAGTATTCTTACAATGCCAATAACCAAGTACCCATTCACGCATGTGTCGACTGAGGTAATGAGTGTGTGAAGTGCCTTACTCAAGGAAACAATTCGCCAGCGACATTTAGCAATTATTGTCACCCATCCTATCCTGAGCCACTGAGACTGATAGAATGGAATCACATTCTCAGTGTTCATATAATGCTCCCTTCACAAAATACGTGTTATATAAAAATGTAACAACACGTTCAATATGCAGCATCTTTTCTTGTCCTTTTATTCTTTTTTTTTTTTTTTTTTGTATTAAACACAAAACAAAACAACAACAAAAACAACAACAAAAACAACAACAAAATGTTCAAACAACAATTTAATAAAACATTTTTTTTTCTTTTTCATAAACAAAATCAAATTTTCAAAATATCTCAATTAAATAAAAATTTCAAAAAGAATATGTACATTTTATATGCCTAAATTATTCGTAACTTTACAAAATGCTTGCTTGATTTGAGGATAACAGAAATAAGTTATTGTATAGGGCTTATCAAAAATAAATAAAATAAATATATAAATAGAGGACAGCATGCTTTCATGAACCAGTGGAGGAAGATGAAGAGTGCAAAATGATAAGAACGTAACTAGTTTACTGGAAAATGATATGAGGACAAAATAAAATTGAATGGCACGATTTGGGGTTCATACACAAGATCTACAGATCCCATGACACTTGTATTTATGGGATACATATAAAAAAAGGTGATGATCTAACGAGAAGACAGTGTATCTTCGTAATAGGTTTCAACAGTCGTGATGTCACTTCCCTTGTAATGACGCAAAGTAACTTAGTAACTGGTTCTAAACTATCGGAACAATGGCGGACGCCCTTATGAAATACTTTTCTGACTAGCATAAAAGTGTATCCAGAGGAGAAAAACATTATAAATCTGATCATGTTTTGACTTTTATACATTCTGATCACATGACATGTGAAAAAGTTCTAGCCAGCATGACGAACAAAAAGTACATATTTTCTTTTTTTAGAACCAATCTGCTCATTGCAGGGCGACGTGACATCAGACTTTTGAATCTTATTAAAATATACCTTTAAAGATCTTATACGATGAGCTTTGTAATAAAATATAGGATGAAAATTTACAAGAAAGGAAGAGAGAAAAAAACAAAACAGAAAACACCTCTCAAAACATTTAAAAAATAAATTTAAAAACACAAATACACCCATGCAAATTAATGTTTTATTTAACAATAAATTTAATTGAAATGTTACACACAATCATAAACGTATAATTATCTGCAGTTAAACAGCAACAACAACAAAAATAACTGAATGAAATTTTTTTTTAAACATGAAGATTGAAAGAGGAGAAAACGGATGAATTAAAAAAAATAGCAAGCCACAAACCATAGTCAACACAACGCTAGTTTTGTTTTTTGTTGTTGTTTTTTTAACTAGATACAGAGAAAAAAATGGAAGCTTCTTTTCTTTTCTTTTTTTTTTTTTTTTTTTTTTATAAAGTAGGGATATTGAAACAACAAAGGGAACAAAGATGGGAATGTTGACAGAAAACAATTGGAGAGGGGGAAGGGGGAGGGGTTTAGGAATGACCAATGCCAGAACAGGAGGGATGATTGGAACGAGACTAGATATAATCTTATTACAGTTTGATTTTTAAGAAATAACATCTGAATTCTTGAAATAAAGCATTTGCTATGTACGAGCTACGAGAGAAGAAAAGTCATTGAACAAATTATTCCGATGATTCTTATCAATCCTGGCCCCTACAATTCCAATAGCAAACAACCCAAGGGATCTACAAACCCAAACTTCATGAAGATTCTTGGGAACAATTTTATATTAAAGTGAAGAATAATTTTTTTTTTTTTTTTTAATACACCAAGGATACCAAATTTTTTTTGTCCCATGTGACTAATATAACATTTTATTATTACAAAATTTTATAAAATTCTGAAAAGGTTTGTATGGAGATTTTTTTGGGGGGTTTAAATCATATTATATCAGTGCTTAATTTTCTCAAAATAAAATTCCTCAACAATATATGTTGGCTGAAAGGAAAGAGGGAGGAAAAGGGAGGTGGGAAAATGGATCAAAGCAAGCTATAGAAGTATTGCTTGGCATTTTTTTTCATTGACTAACAACAAAATAATACAGAAAAAAAAATTGAAATTCATAAATCATTATTTTATTACGCTGAGCATTTATTCGCATTCAAATGATTTTTGTATGTATGCAGAGGGTGGCTCTATAATAAAATTTATACATCTGTGCAGCAGGCAACGAAACAAAGAGGGGAGGGGGGGGGGGATTTGATCTGGTACAAGGAGGTTGGGGATAAAACAAAAACCATGATTTAAAGGAGAAAAAAAAAGAGAAAAAAAAAAAAGAAAGAAAAACAACAAACAATTAAAAAATACAATATTGAATGACATCGCATAGCAAGATGCAAATCAGATGCTGTTTTAGAGGGTGCCATTTTTTTTTTTTTTTAGAAATGTCTTGTTACTCACGCTGCGATTGAGATACCCCACGACGTGGGGTCGTTTGCACCGATCTTCCTTTGGGGGTCTCGTAGTCATATGGAGAGGCTGAAGACGAGGACCCCGTTTTCTGTCGAGCTGTGAGAGTGAGTGTGTGTGTGTGTGCGTGTGATGGATCGTCATCGTAAGAGCAGCAACAAAAAGCACAGCACACAACACACACATAAATGATATGGGTGGTTGAGATAGAGAGAATAAATAAGAAAGAAAGGAAGGAAAAGAAAGAAAAATAAAAGGTAAAGATTAGAAATCAATATAATACATAGAGGTTAAATCAGAGTTCTAAAATATAATATATATATAAGTAAGGCGTTATGCATTTAGGAAATATAAATAAATTGAATCGAGATACACTATAAAAGCATTCAAAAACATTGTCAGAATACTTAATGACTCATTTGAACGATAATATTCTTTGATGAATAATTCAAAATGCAGTAATGGTCAACGAAATGAAATTCAAAGTTACTGATTTACAACATCAAATTAACCTAAATGAATAAATTGATGAAACTACCATCTATAATACAAAACTAAACAGGCCAACTCTTCGAAAATTGATGACTATCAACTACAAAATACACAAAACAAAATTTATATCAAGTCTATCTGATATATTCCTTTCATAATGATACTTGGAAACTGTCACTGTACAAATCTAACGATTATTTAATCAACTGTGTAAAGTATGGATTGTAATAATATATGGGGTGAGGTAACATCAGCCTATCAGCAATTGCAGCAAACAAACAAGAGAGGATAGGGATTTCGGTTTTATAATCAGATAAGAGCATGGGTTTAAGTAAAGATATAGAATTGTTTTTCTTATTAATATTTGAAAAGTGAAGTTCAAGTCTACTGAGAATTTCTATTTATTTTTAAAATAATTAATCTGCAAAACTGGGAGACGATGACGACGGCGACGACAAAGAAGAAGAAGAAGAAGAAGAAGAAGAAGAAGAAGAAGAAGAAGAAGAAGAAGAAGAAGAAGAAGAAGAAGAAGAAGAAGAAGAAGAAGAAGAAGAAGAAGAAGAAGAAGAAAAGAAGAAGAAGAAAAAGAAGAAGAAGAAGAAGAAGAAGAAGAAGAAGAAGAAGAAGAAGAAGAAGAAGAAGAAGAAGAAGAAGAAGAAGAAGGAGGAGGAGGAGGAGAAGGAGGAAGAGGAGGAGGAAGAAAGAATTTCAATAAAAACACATGCATTAAAGAGTTTGACAACCAAAAGATAAAACTGTACCAAGTCATGCTTTTGTTCCTAACCCCTACAATACTTTGTACCCAACAACACTGAATGTCTTTCTGACAGAGGAAAATCATCGCCATATTAAACATTAAGACACAATTAAAACGAAACCACAGTCATCGAAATATTAAGACAAATTCTAAAATCTTCATCATCGAAATAGTGAGACTCATTATCATTTTTTAAATATTTATTTTTAAATACTTGACACCTCAAAACTGTATGACTAAATTAACTTGACAAAAGAACTGTGACCCCCATGACCTTCTGAATTGACACAGATTTACTATTCCGTAAACTCCTTCTTGAATCAACAAGAATCCTACCTGGAATTTGCCTGACATAAGGGAATATACAGAGTCGGACCTGTCTTTTTTTAGCCCTTGGAGAACTTCTTTTCACCTTCACAGACTCCGTCAATTGTAATTCAGAATGGAACGGATCCACATTGCCACACGAATAGGACAATCTGAAGAACGCCGCCATTGCAATTCTATCACATCTCAAACCATTTTCTAATTATTCAACCAAAGACGTACTCTTCAAAAATTACACTCGTTATAACATTATTTGTTGTTACAAGCAGAAAAAAAAAAGATTATGTTTCCACTGTACATAATTTTTTTTTTTTTAAACGTTTTCCAGCCTCTGATCAACAGCAATCATCAACAAGTAAAACTGTACAATATACTCATCTCTCCACAGTTAGTAGATATCTACAGCCCATGACCAAAATGGCCATCAAAGCGAATGAGCCCAAAAAAAAAACAAAAACACACACAAAAAAAAAAAAAAGCACAGAAAATTTTTCCAGGTCATTTGAGCGTTCAAGAATGCCAGAGAGGGGAAAATGATAGATGATTGACAGTTCCTCTATTATTAACTTGTCACATCTTTGTGGTTGACCACATCCTTCCAAGCTATATCATTATTATTATGCAATAGAGTAAATTTCAGTTCATTCTTCATCTGCTTTGCAGGTTTTGGTCTTAATTCATAAGGTATTTTTATTCTTTTCTTTTCTTTTTTAAAATTATTTTTATTCACTCAAAACAAAACAGGTGCATTACTCTATTCCTCCTATAAGATGGTTGGGTAATTTTCCTATACCATTTTTAACTACTAAAACTTAATCATTAAAGCACTACCTTTTAAAAAATTATTTTATGTAAATATTTCAAAGATATATTTTTTTCCTTCAAAAGGTTGATACTATTATTCAAACTTTAACGAATAATGAAAGGAGAAATTCAATGTATACGCTTACTGTTGGATAGATTGAATTTGGTTTCAAAAGCAGGAGATAACAATAATTCACATCTGACAAGCAGTTTGGAACCAACTACCACTAGAGTGTTAAATAAACTAACATTTTTGTTTGTCTTTTCGATTCTGAATCGCTGACTAATTTTAATCCGTATATCAATTTGTTTTTATTTTGTTTTTCCCCTTCCAAGCTTGCCCTAAATTTGCTCTCTCTAAGTAGCTGATTATAAAATGCGCTAGCAAAATACCAATCATGCCTTAAAGCAAATCCATATCTAAAACCAACAACCTCTATCGCAAATGAGTAATTTTTCTCTTTTTCAATCTGAGAGATGCATTTTAAAAAATTCATGAGCAAGCACTGGTAGTTCAATTTTTAAAGATTGCAGGCAACAATAATCCACGTAAAACATTTTACATTTAGATATAATCGTATATGAACGATGAAAGCAACACGTAAAATATAAATGATAGAATATAAGAAGGCTTAAACAACACTGGTGCTTTTTTTATCAACAAACAGATAATTCTGGTATGGAAGTGAATTTGAAGAGAACATTGAAAGAAAAAAAAAGAAAAAACTATATGAGTGAGAGTAAGCTCTTAAAGTGAATAAAAAAAAATATAAGAAAAGAAAAAAAAGGTAAACAAATAAGTAAGACTTAAGGGGATCAAAACATAAACTGTAGAGAGAAAAAAGAGAATGTCTGAAGCTGTTGCCTTTCATTTAACCAAGTACATGCCGAAGGAACTTAATAGGAAAATAGAAAGTGGCCCTTATGTCTAAACTGTTGGTCTGGGAAAGGAAGATGGAACTTAAGAAAACAGCAAGGAAAATTATAGATGTTAGATAGAGAGAGGAGCATTAGAAAATTCACTAGCTTTTGTTTTTAGCGAATTTGTATTTCATTTTTTAAAAATATCTATTACTCTTTGTTTCTCTTTCAGATTTTCTATGGACATGTTAGGATTTCAAAGCCTAGTGAAGTAACCACCCCTCTGGAGAGACACCAGCCTTTCATAAGCAATCAATCAATCCTCACGGAAAGAAACTGTGATTTCTAATTTTCAACTGAGTAGAAATATAACTTTCACACAGAGTTAATATGTTATCACAGGTGTTTTCAAGTTTTCAAACACAATAGCGTTGAAAGTTGATCATCAAAACATCCTTACGCAATGAGCTGTAGGATCCCTTGGCCATGCGGGCCGCAGACAACAACGTGGCCCTGGGCTTGTGTGTCCTGGACAACGAGTTGGTGCTGGTGGCGCTGATGTCCGAGTAGCTGGAAGAATGGAGAAGCTTCCCCTGGGGACCCAGACCATCAGTGAGGTCAGAGGAAGAGCTGCCCTTTTTGATCATGGCACTATGGCTATTAGTAGTACTACTACTGCTGTTGTTGCTGATGTTTCTCGTGTGTCCGATGGTGTTGTAGTATTGGTTGTGGTTGTTGCTGCTGTACAGGCTACTGCTGCTGGTGGTGGAACCACTGCGATTTCTAGGCATGGTGCATCTGACATCTGTTTAGATTATTATCATTATAGCATTTATAGAGGAAAGCAACAACTGGATAAATTCATATCATTTTAAATTATCTTTTTTTTTCTTCTCCAAATCCATAACACACTGGCTGTTTTGTTATCTATTTGTCCAAGATAATCAGACAATGTTGAACGTTGAACGAGACAACACAACTTCCTCGGGGCTGCATGCTGTTAGTATATAACATCATGTTGGGGGTTAACATTTTCTCTCCCTCAATTGCACTGTTTGTTAAAACACCTGTGGAAAGACTTCAAAAGTCCTACAAGCTTCCTTTCTTAATCACTGTTATGTTTATAAAAGGCCATGACTTTATTAATAAATATCATTATTAATTCTATTTTTAACTACTTCTACTCCTACTGCTGTAACTTGAGAGGAGAAAAAGGCAACAGAATACAAAAACAAATAAAGAAGAATATGATATATATATCATATAATTAAAAAAATAATAATAATAAAAATTGTAAGCGGCTATTATGTGTATAACACAGTACTCGTTTAAAAATGATCATAGACATTTATCTAGATTTTTAAAAAAAAAGAAAACAAACGTAAAAACAACTGACAACAAAATAGACAACATCAACAGCAACACCAAACATCCAATGATATAATCGTTTCTTCAAGACGACAGCTGTTTGTAATTTAAAATACAACATCCATCTAATCGAATAAAGCAAAGAAAGCAGAGCAAGCAAAACTTTTGTTGAGAGTTTCCAGAAAGTTCACCAATTGTGTCTCAAGTCGGAGAACACTTGAACAACATGATTTTTATTTTTTTTCAGTGTTTGATTTAAAAAAAAAAAAAAAAGCAAACAAGAACAAATGACATACACTGGATTCATTTTAAAATCTAGAATAAAACCGAGACACAATTCATTCTATGAAATTATCTTTTAACAAACTAAAGAAAGATTGATTGAACCCTGAGATTAGATAATCACAACGAGACAAAACACCAGTCAAGGGGACAAAATCCCAGAGAAATTTTTAATACAGAAAAGGAAGGAAAAAATCACGAGCACTGAAATAGGTAAAGGTAATCAACGCTTAAAAAAACATGAAGATAACAAGATAGAAAGGAACAGGTATTGGTAATGGGAATGAGGTTGCACTTGAAATTACAGGATTGAAAAAAGACCAGGTAGAATAAAGAAAATAAAAAAGTGTTTATGATACCTATGACCGACCCTATACTGTCATTTTACGAATGTGTTCATATGATGATGAGAATAATAATAAGCAACTTTTTTGGCACATATTAGTCATGTGAATTTAGTCTTTATAATAATGTTTTCTATTAATTTGAATACACGGTGCATTAATTCTTCAAATGTTAACATGAGTTAGTTGTAAATAATATTAAATCAAAAAGTGCTCAGAATGTGATATCCTCAGTGCTAACCATAATCCAGTTCATTTTTTAATATGTTTTTTTTTCTTCATATATGTCAATTGAAAATTAGACACACACAAAGATATCCTAGCTATAAAAAAATATGGACTAGCTACCCAATATACATTCTAGTATAACTTCATAAGTTATGGATTTATTTCCCCCTTACCAAAAGCAAATATCTGACAAACAATAAAATCAAATTATTTTCTTCTTTATTGATGTTTGCACATTCCAAATTTCGATGCGACAAAACTATCTCATTATGGAGTAAACACACATTTCTTCCATTAATAAAGAATGATCACTAAAGAAATAATTTTGATATTTATTCAGCTCTAAACTTTCTATCCAAATATTTGATTTAAATAAAACAAACAGAATTTATCGTTCTATAATTAATGTTATTTACGTGATGCTGCATAACAAGCTGAGGGACGGATTTATGGGTTTTTTTTCATAGCTAAGCAACTATCAAGCATTTGTAAACAATGTAAATGTCTCTCTATAAGTTAAGCCCATTACTATCATTGTCAGCAATACCGAATCTGAAAAATTTGCGGTTTTCAGATAACATTTTTATTTCTCATGCGTCTGATGTAATTACTGCTGACTGTTGCTAATTTGGTCTAGAAAAGGAAAGCAAGGTATTCACTATTCGAAAATCAATCATCTCTGATCATTATGATATGCCATTTAGAGTAAAAAGATGTTAAATAAAGGAACTACATAGAATTTAATACCATAAAAAATGGTATGAGGAATATAAATGGAAGGGCTCTATTTGTATCTTCAAATATGATCATCATCATCATCATTATTATTATTAATCGAAGTAAACTATTTTGACAATGTCGATAAGAAATTTATCATTTACAAACTATCACAATTATCAAGTCTAGACATTTTTGCATGACTAGCTTTTCAAAGAAACTCAAAGCATCTATAACTAAGTATGTCCTCACTTATATTTCAAATAATAGAATTTTCCCATTTACATAAGATTCTACAAAATGTCTAATCTAATTCACGGCTTTTAATTATCATTTTTGATGTACAGTATTTAAGATTTAGTTGGGTTTTTCATCATCATTACTGTCATTATTGTTCCTATTATTGTTCACATTTTGCATAAATAAGAACTGTTTTTCTTATGAAACTTATGTTTAAACGATGTTATTTGTAAATTGCATTATTACATTAGAAGCACTAATGTTGTTGGGGAAAACAAATAAAATGGTGGATGGATTGATTAAAGATCAAATTTGACTGAACTGGTGGGTAGTATATGTGACTATAGACTCGTGAAAATCAAATAAATAATGACACAGTGATAATGATATGAGGTTTGAACAGTACAGCCATGCCATTGCTATTTTTAGTAGCACTCTGCAGTTTCCTGTAGCTGTTCTTACCTTTATACACACTGAAACCAAAGTCACTTCGCGGGGTAGGCTGAGGCTCCACGTCTTTTCAGTTAGGGTTGATTTTAATTTAGATTTTTTAATTAATGTTGTTTTTTTTTAATTTCGAATATAGGAAGGGGGAGAGAAGAAAAAAGTTATGAGCATATTTTAACTTATAATATGGAAAACAAGAGGATTGAAAAAAGACCATGTAGAATAAAGAAATTAAGAAATGTGTTTATGATACCTATGACGACCCTTTCAAAGATCATTTTACGAATGTGTGTGTGTGTGTGTTCATATGATGATAATAATAATAATAATAATAATAATAAGCAACTTTTTTGGACTGAACAATCTGCTAAAATTCCAAAATGATTTAGAGCAGAAACAGAGTCAGCTTAACGTTGAGTTCTGTATGGTCAATTCAATAAAAACGTTCCGTTGCAGTTGTAGATTTCTATGTGAAACTATCAAAATCAAATACACTGGAGATCCTGATTTTTGGACTCTCAAATGTGTAGCTTGTTATACGACATCGTGAGCAACAAAACATGAGATTTTGTTCCTCTTTTCGCCAAAGAAAGGCTGTGTTGCCTACTCTTCAAGGGATTGTCCCTTTTCAATAGATGTTTGTTTTGTTTTTGTTTTTTTAATCAAACAGCAACGCTGCATTAAAAACTTTTTCAATCAGGGGGATGTAAAGGACAGATAAGAAGTATGTGTTGCATGAACTGATGGAAAAAACGTATTGAATTTATCACCAAGATGATTCAGCCATAACACTATGTCAAACCCATGAAATGCTTTGAAAATGATGACTTCATGAAGTGAAAAATGACAACTGGGAACTCAAATGCGATGAGATGAGAAAGATGATTTGAGAACAACGGGGAAAGAAGTATTTAAAACGTGTATCAATGAGATGGAGGAGCATTGAGTATTTGCTTTATGAACTGATGAGCAACCCTGAATGAGATGGGTAAAAACCGAGATATATAGGAGATGAAATAATTGAGTATAAAGAGAGTGATACTTTTGAACTTCAAATGCTTATGTAAGATGAGATGAGAAAGATCATTTGAGAACGGGGAAAGATGTATTTAAAAGGTATGTCTAGATGAGTTGGAGCATTGAATATTTGCTTTTTGAACTGATGAACGACATTGAATAAATGAAAACAGGATACATGAGATGAAATAAATTGAGCATAATGAGTGATACTTTGGTACTTCATTACTAGTGTAAAATGAAGGTGAAAATGAAGTACATAGAACTCTGTGCTGGTTGATGAGGCCTATTACCAATGCTTCTTCTTCCACAAGCCATCTACATACACTGCAACCCCCCCCCCCCCCCCCCCCCCCCCCCCCCCCCCCCCTTCCATACCTCTTCCCTACTCTCTTTTCCTTTCAACAAAACACTCTAAGAAACAATACAACAAATAGTCACAGAAAACATCAGTGATTTCAAGCGACAGGAGAAAGGCTTAGTGGGATGATTATCTGATAGTTTTGTGAAAGTTAAGGAATGTGATAAAAATATTGGGAAGTATTTCAGTTTTGAGTACTATCAAATCAATACAGGATTCTGATGTCTAAAATTGCTAAGTTTGAGGTATCCGATGTTCTCCAGTGATAAATACATACAAATTGGCACATACAAATATAGACTTCCACAATAAAATAAATTTCTTAAAAACATAATAAAATATTTTTCAAGACAGAGTAGGGACAAAGAAGTTTTTTTTTTTTTTTGTTGTTTTTTTTTTTTAATGAATAAAAGAAAGAAAGAAAGAAAGAAAGGAAAGAAAGAAAGAAAGAAAGAAAGAAAGAAAGAAAGCCATAAAGAAAGAAATGATTTTGTAGAATGCAATCAATCCTAAGCAAAACATGAGTTAATGACTGATATATGATACTGAATAACTGTATTTCTAAAACTTCAATTCCAGCGGATAAATGATGTGATGATAATGGCAATGGCAATAAATACTCAAATTAGTCACTACTAGTACTACATATTAATATAAATACAATGATAATATTTCCATAACATACCGACATGAACTACTTTGAAAGTCATGATATGATAATATTTGACAGCCTATAATCCTATACATGTGAAAAAAAAATATTTATCTTAAGCAATAGCAAAAATGACCAATTTATAAATCTATTCATTTCAAACTGGATTCCGATTTTTTTTATAAAGAGAAAAGATAAATCAATCAATAAATTCAATAACATAAAAAATTAATTCATTAATAATCAACCGTCATTATAGCTATTGCTTGAGTGGTTATGAAGTATTAAACCAGTCGAATTATCGACTCTTGTGTTATGATTATAGTCTACTGAAAGAGTTTATTAATTAGAATTAGCCATGAGGATATAATATTGACACAACAATGACACACATCTCTCACATACGTGTCATAATCTTGTATACCAAGGAAGTCTGACTATTACGTGCAAGTTTCATATATTATGTTAAAAATCTTCTTTTTTTTTTTTTTTTTTTTTTTTTTTAGCCCAACCCCTTCCCTATACCCCTGTGACCAAGTTTAGAAACTAATCACAAATCCCAGGAGAATAGTCGTGTGATCTAAACACACATGACAGATATTATTGCAGTAATTGTTCTTTTTTTTTTTTTAATTTCTCAAAATCACCTATTTTGCACTTACAGGTCTCGAGTCAGACGTCCTCAATACATGTAAATGAAAACATGTATATGGATAATATGTGACAGAGAAAATGAAAATGGTACAATATCAAGAATATACACAAAGATGATAATGATACGGAAATGAGGGGACAAGAGTTGAGTTCCTACCTCCCGCATCACTGCGTGAAGAACTTATCCTTTGAGGAGCTTTCCGTAATGACGATGTTCTGAGGGGCAGAATTGAATAAAACATTATTTGGATCCACATTTATAATCTATTAACAGACTGCTTTATCACAAAATCTTAAAAACAACAAACCCTGTTATGAAATGAAATTGTTTTTAAGATTTTTTATAAATTGTAAGAACTTCTCAATGTAAAAGTTATCCACTAAACTTTAAAGATTTTTTTCTTTATTATTTTTTTTTTTTTCAAAATTCAGAAATTCTTAACTCACTCTCCGACATGCTTTATTGTGAGGATGGAAGAACACAGCTTCATCTTTTGTTATCTTTGATATTGCTATATAATTTAATCGTTTATAAATCAATAGCAATGCAACAACAAAAACCACATATATCCTTAATACTATAGTAAAAATATTGATGACCGCAAGAAGAAGAACAACAACAACATAGACAATAACAACAATAACTACAAAAATCATTTTCAAATGTGACTAGTAAAAGTCAATAAGTAGTAGATAGATGATAAAGATGTTGAAAGAAATGGACCATCCATGGAAGAAGGAAGAACAAAAAAAAAAACAACAAAAGTGACAGAAATGCAAACAGCACAAAGTCAGAGAGCTCAACAGAAATGAATATAACAGCTTTCCAAATATAAATTCAAAATTCACATGGAACACTTCAAGCCCATAACGCTTCTTCAGAAAAACAACAAAAAACAATTTTTTGAAGCTGTTACATTCTTTTCTGTTCCAACTTTTTACAGTCCACAGCTTCTGGCAGCTTAGTATTCCCTATAGATAGAACGAAGTTGGCGTCACTCATGTCTTTGTTATTGCTTTTTGCCATCCACATCTATGAGTAATTCTCACTAAACAGTATTAACAAGACTATAAACGTTCAAAGTTACACCTAGTTTTGTGTGTTGGTCTGTTATACTTCCGGAAGGCAATGTTGTGAGCTTCATAGCCCAGTGCATACTATCTATATAGCCCCAAAAAGCAAATTTCCTTACCCTGCACCCCCGGCATAAGCAGACCGTTCTTCACTGGCAGCCCTGGACCGAGGCCTGGGCCGTGTGTGGTGGTCCCCATTTAGGCTGCTGTTAGAGGAAGAGTTGCTTATTTCCCCTTGTAACATCTTCTGCTTGGAGGCATCCAAGGATCCAAGCAAGGAGTCTGCCTGAGACTTGAAGTGGTCAGCAAATCCCCAGAATGCTCTGTGACAAAGAATGTAAATTTTCATTGCTTTGTTTTCCTCTTGTTCAAATGAATAAATGAATGAATGAATGAATGAATGAATGAATGAATGAATGAATGAATGAATGAATGAATGAATGAATTAATTAATTAATTAATTTTTAAAAGTAAATGAATAAACAAGTAAATAAAAACTAAATCAATTAACAAATAAAAAATCAATGAAGAGATAATCAAAATAAATGAATATAAATAAACAAAGATGGTGATTATGACGACAATGATGATGATGACGATACGATGATGATGATGATGATGATGATGATGATGATGATGATTAATGATGATGATGAGGTGGTGGTTGGGTGGTGGTGGTGGTGGTGGTGGTGAATATGATGATAAGGGACATGACCGTTTCTTACTTTCTAGAATACGCCCTGGCTTCTGAATCAGCATCACTGATACCCTTTTTAATGCTTTCCTGTAGAATAGCTATGTGTTTCTCCAGGCAGTGAGTGGGCCAAGAGTGGAGGATTTGGTTGATGAATTCGTAACATGACCTGGAAGAGAAACAAACAAGATTCAAATATTTATTTTCGTAATCGTTATCCATTTATATATACAAAAATTTATCTATACGACTGATCAGGAGGAATATGGCTTGGACTGATTCCTAAATCTTGTTTCACTCATTTTTAAAAACTTCTTGATGTTATGTAATGATTGTTAATACTGCTCTACTCTGGGGAAAAAAATAAAAAAATAAAAGTCTGGCACCCCAAAAAAAATATCAAGAAAAATTTATCAGAGTATCACCAAAGTGAAGACAAAAAATCAACTTCGTCCATATATTTTGACGCCTTCAGTAGAAAAACACAAAAGACATGAAAAAGAATTTCAATAATGGAGGAAAGAAAGAAAGAAAGAAAGAAAGAAAGAAAGAAAGAAAGAAAGAAAGAAAGAAAGAAAGAAAGAAAGAAAGAAAGAAAGAAAGAAAGAAAGAAAGAAAGAGAGAAATATTTTTCAGTGTTACGAGTTCAGTGGACATTATTAATATAAAATGGCACCGTCTTACCTTCGGATGATATTATTTTTGGAAGAGACATTGCCTGTGATGATGGGAATGAGGCGATTCGTGTGAACATACTGGGGGAAGACAAAAGATATATCAATGGATTAAACATGAAAACAAATATACCTCTATCATTATCTAGGGTTCAGTACTTGGACCCGTTCTTTTTGTTTTGTACGTTGGCCCTCTGTCTAAAATCATCAGAAGTTTTGGTCTGTCTTACCATCAATACGCTGATGATACGCAATTGTACTGCGTTTCCAATATGAGAAATTTACAAGAAGTATCAGCCAATAGTAAAAATTGTATCCAAAGTGTTAAGAAATGGATGAATGAGAACAGACTGAAACTGAATGATGATAAGACGGAGGTGCTGTATGTGGGGAACAGGAAGTGGAAAAGTGAAACAGATTTGAAGTTGGGGGATGCCTCTATTCAAATTGTTGACAAAGTGAAAAACCTTGGCACATTCTTAGACTCTGGACTGTCGATGGAGCATCAGGTTAATAATTTGGTTAGATCTCTCTTTTTCCAACTAAAAAAGATTGCTTCCATTAGACGGTTCATATCTGAGGATGTGACCAAGCACCTGGTTGTGTCCCTCGTACTATCGAAATTGGATTATTGTAATGCTCTGTTGTTTGGCGTTTCGCAATACAATCTGAAACGTCTTCAGATTGTCCAAAACAGCGCTGCCAGACTAGTATTTATGAAGCGTAGGTGCGACTCTCGCGGACCTCTACTTCATGACCTGCATTGGCTGCCTGTTGAGAAAAGAATTAAATTCAAAGCTTGTGTTTTAGTGTATCGTTGTCTTGAAGGTACTGCCCCTTCCTACCTTTCAGAACTAATTGAAAGATATTCAAAACCCCGCCCCTTACGTTCGGCCAGTGATTCCACAAAACTAGTTGTCCCTCGAATTCGGAAAAATGCTGGAATGAGATCCTTTTCTCATTTCGGACCCTCTATTTGGAACGCCTTACCGCAGAGCATTCGTGAAAAAGAATCTTTGTCTATTTTTAAACGTTCGCTTAAAACATATTTGTTTCGATTTTAGTAGATGGTATGAGAAGCAAGATAGGTTTGGTTTGTGTTGTGTGTTGTGTTGTGTGTGTGTATGTGTGTGTGTGTGTGTGTGTGTGCTTGTGTGTGTGAATGAGTATGTTTCAGCCAAAGTAATTTGTAATTTAAGCGCTTAGAGTCTGGTGTCTCGGAGTTATAGCGCTATATAAGTTTTCAGCATTATTATTATTATTATTATCTAGATTTGTTTTTTTGTTTGTTTGTTGTTTTGTTTTTTTTTTTTTTTTGTTTTTTTTTTTTTTTTGGGGGGGGGGGGGGGGGGGGGGGGGGGGGGGGGGGGGGGGGGGGGGGGGGGAGAGAGAAGAGATTATGGGGTATATGTGTTTTCCTTTTAACCATTATAAATAACCATAGCATAAAAAATGTTGTCTGGTAATAAGAGATAATTGGGTTGTTTTAGAATATCACCCTTATCATTAATAAGAAGTAAAAACCATCCTGTGATGTAATGGAAAAATAACAAATACAAATAAAACAAGCCACAAAAACACATTATGATAAAAGTGAAATTCAAGGAAATAGACTTGCCATCTAATATCAGCATTCCTTTCCATTTTTAAGCCTTCACGTTTCTGACAACACATTTCGGGGGGGTACACAGACTAAGTATCCTTCGCCTTTGGATCTGTAGGTCTCCAGGTAGGGGGGAGGGGTCAAGTCATAGTTGTGTCCTCAGAAAAGGCTCTTTCCTCACATTTTTTCACCGTATTCAGGTGTGTACCTCACCAGTAACGGTGTAGACTGTGTTTTAAAAAAATAAGTGTAATATCGCCCAACAGGTTTCATGTCTCGGACCACATGATACGTGTTGCTGTTGCCTGGGGACTCTTTGTAAGATTTGAGCACGTTTAGAGGATATTGTCTTATAAATATACAGTTTTTAATTTTTTGTTTGTTTTTTGGACACAGTGGGTCACTTATGAAGTACAAGTTTCCTGGTTAAAGTGGAAGAAGGAAAAATTATCTACCACAAGCTCATTGGACCTACCTGCACAATAAACCGGATACAGACGAGACCAGAGGTGGCCATGACTTTGGCACTGTTGGGAATGAGGTTGAGGAGAGCAGGTAGGAGGGCCTCTGCAAAGTGGTCAAACCGGGGCCCCAATTTTTGGGACATGTACCTGAAAATGATGCAAAGAGGAATAGCGATTAAAACTTGTATTATAATATAATTATCATTTTCATTGGGTTGATGTAATGATGATGGTGAATTTGATAGTAATGAGAGTGGCGACAAGGAAGATTCAAACCATGGTGATGTTGAGTTTGAAGATAATGAGTATGATGATGATGATGATTGGTGATGACGGTGGTGGTGGTGGTGACAACGACGACGATGATGATGATGATGATGATGATGATGATGATGATGATGATGATGATGATGGTGATGGTGGTGGTGGTGGTGGTGGTGGTGGTGGTGGTGGTGGTGACAGTGTATTCAAATTAAAATGAGACAATTTAACATTGAATATTTAACAATCTTTTACATTAAAAATAAAAATCTTACGCAATGGTGACACATCCCTCCCTGACCACCTGAGATCGAAGGTCTTTCACCACCATGATAAAGGAAGACTCTAACATTCTGAGGGACTGGTAGAAGTCATCATAATCTGCAGCACCAGCCTCCAGTAGGGCACGTAAGTGTTTTATCTGTGAATAAGATGAACAAAAATGCAACCCATGGTATCTGACTAGTATCGTCCCTGACCAATCTAGATGAAGAAGATAAAAGTTTAAAATGGTCAGATTTGAAAATGTAAGAATTTTGAAGTTAAAGAAACAAAATGCGCTCTCCTCAATGAAATAAATATAATGTGAAATTGAATGTAAGCTTCAATTTAATGTACAAATACAGATAAAATGGACGTTTTAGGTTTACCCTTTATCAACAAAACAGGATGAATGAAAGACTACAGACGAATGAGATAATGTGGTAGTGACGTTGTTAAGATGAATCATTGAGTGAATTGCAGGAAATGTGAGAGATCTATATATGTGTTTAGTCTTGGTAAGCATTTTGTTAATTTAATTCTTAGAAAATAAAATAATACCTAGATTATACCAATATGTAAAGAACGACCCTACTCTCTATATGCAGGTCTTCGTCTTCTTCTCCCCCCCCCCCCCCCCCCCCCCCCTCCCCCCCCCTCCCCCCTCCTCTCTCTCCTCCTCTCTCTCTCTCCTCTCCTCTCTCCTCTCTCTCTCCTCTCTCCTCTCTCTCTCTCTCTCTCTCTCTCTCTCCTCTCCTCTCTCTCTCTCTCTTCTCATTCTCACTCTCTGTCATACCAAGCTTTTCAGACGATCACACAAATTTGTTTTAAAATCCTTCCAAAGCTTCTATTCAAAGATGCTTTATTCAAAACTATTCGCTCATGTGAGAAGAGAGGTCCAACAGCTTGCTTGATAAATGGCTTATGTACATAACGTGGATTCGTCAAAGTATGCATGGATAACTCCACAGCTTTTGCTTGGACTTAAGTGGTTTGACAAACGATTTAATCTCTATATTCTGATAACTCCCTTCAGCATTTATTTCTCCTGTAGGTGATTTGCAAACATATTAATCTCTCTCTCTCTCTCTCTCTCTCTCTCTCTCTCTCTCTCTCTCTCTCTCTCTCTCTCTCTCTCTCTCTCTCTCTCTCTCTCTCGCTCTCTCTCTCTCTCTCTCTCTCCCCCCCCCCCCGACACCCACACCCCAAATGGTATGGGTGTCTGTCTTCTGGGTAATCAGAGACTTCATGAGACTTTTCAAAAATGTTATCTGAGCATACTTTGAGCAGATTATTACGCTTACCAAGTTATTGGATGTGCCCTTGGCTAAGAAGCTCACAACATTGCCATCCGGAAGTATAACGGACCAACACACAATACTATGTGTAACCTTGAACGTTTACAGTCTGGTTTTAATACTGTTTAGTGAGAATTACTCATAAACGCGGATGGCAAAAAGCAATAACAAAGACCTGAGTGACGTCAACTTCATACGATCTATATATGTTGTGTGAAGCATTCTCATAACTAATCACTGTCTTGCCGTTGGCAGTCCAGGCATTTGTGTCAAATGGTTTACTTTTGAGGAGTGTAGTATATATACTTACATGGTCTATCCTTTTCTCCCAAGATGCATTGGGATCTGAGAATATTTCTTTACATTTTAACATCTGTTCTTGAACATCTCTCGCTGAAAATATCTGTAAGAGGAAATGGAGGTAGAAATTTAAAATAAATAAATGAATAAATAAATGAATAAATAAATAAAATAAATAAATAAATAAATAAATAAATAAATAAATAAATAAATAAATAAATAAACATATAAATAAATAAATAAATAAATAAATTTGTCAAATGGATGTTGTTCCTGTGTGTGTGTGCGCGCGCTCATGTGTGAGTGTGTGTCTTTTTATTTGGTTGTTGTTTGCATGCTGTTTTTTGTTTTAACTCACTCTATCTTCTTTCTCTCTCTCCTTCATCAATCCTATATCATTTAGAGAGAGAGAGAGAGAGAGAGAGAGAGAGAGAGAGAGAGAGAGGGGGGGGAGGAGAAAAAGAACAGCACATCTATAATGCTTTAGCAGATGATCTGGCGGTAGCTCATCATCGAACCAGGAGGTAAAGAATGCTTTCCTCTTGTCCACCGAGCTGTAATTGGGTATTAGGCTCGACTAGAGCTAGAGGAAGGTGATTAGCGACAGATTAGCATCCTTTCCAAGAGGTAGCGAGTTTAGCAAGCCAATGTTTCTATTGCCGGTTTTAACACGACGTAATATTATACCTAGAATAATGAACGATCCAATGAGCCTCGTTCGTGCCTTTAAAATGGGTCAATACTGACTGATGATGCAAGTGGAAGTAAGTCCCTGCTTTTTAGGGGGAGGGGCATCTGGACGCATCATGACTTAAATTTGACTCTTTGACTTGGAGATGCCATGTTGTTATTGTTGGTGTGTTGTTGTTGTTGTTGTTGTTCAAATTTTATCTCGGCAATATCATTCATGCAGTCTTCAGACAAAAGTGAGCCTTTAACTTTTACCATGTTAGTCCATGATTCACTCTTGCCTTGTTATTGATGTAGTTGTTGTTGATGTTGTTGTTGTTGTTCCTTTTAACATAATTGCATTCAAATGAAACATAATGCAAAGTTAATGGAAGGGGAGAGAGAGAGAGAGAGAGAGAGAGAGAGAGAGAGAGAGAGAGAGAGAGAGAGAGAGAGAGAGAGAGAGAGAGAGAGAGAGAGAGAGAGAGAGAGAGATGTGGTGCACACTGGAGATTTTGATTACTAATCTCTTCAAAGATTCGAAACCATGAAATTTATTTATACCTTTGCCTTGGGTACATCAAGGAAGGACTTGCTAAACAGTTCCTCGTCCACTGCTCCCGACCCACCAGCCGAGGCTGAAAGAGAAAGAGATCAGGATGAAATCAAACAATTAGAATTGGAAAAAAACAAAAAACAAAAACAAAACAAATAAACCATCAAAAAAACAAAACAATAATAATCACACAACAGATTATTTTAAAATAAATGTGTGAAATATTAGAAGAAGAAAAATTGTGTCTTAGCAAGAAAGAATGAAATTGGATCTAGCCCAGGGGAAAAAAAATAACTCGAACAAAAACAAAATCAAACAATTAAAAAAATTACTCTCTCTCTCTCTCTCTCTCTCTCTCTCTCTCTCTCTCTCTCTCTCTCTCTCTCTCTCTCTCTCTCTCTCTCTCTCTCTCTCTCTCTCTCTCTCCAGAGCTCTCTTTATTAATCGTGCAAATTATAGAACATGCATTAATTATCGTTCCTATCTAATCAAATCAAGAGAATATTATATATAGCGATTCCCACACACTCCAATCAAGTACGTTGTAAATGTGTGTGTGAAGTGCCGCCAGTCGAGGACTCTATTTGGAGTAGTGACTCGTTAACTTTCACCGACTCTTGTCTGTCGTCATCACCAACATCACTGTATTACTACTCGTATCCTTTCTTTAAAAAATATAGCATTGTGGAGAACATTGTGCTTATTTGAGTCAATAAAAAAATTGATACGGCGCACAACTCTACTGAAAGATTTGAAAATTTGAAATGTATTTTTTACAGATAGATAAACAGATAACTTGATTTCCTTTTATAATTTAAAGTCAGTTTGAAAGTTCGTTGAGTCAAACAGATAATATCATAAAATATGTACCGACGACACTTGGCTCTCAAAATCAACTAATTTTGACACTGTAAAAAGTTGTCAATTTGCGTCATCGATTTATGACATCAAGTATTATTATTACTTCCGTTGTGTTGTTGATTTAGCGGTGATCAGTTTTGTTATGTTCTAATTGCGTGAATGTTTGCGTGTGTGTTTGTGTGTGTGTATGTTTGTGTGTGTGTGTTGTGTGTGGTGTATACATGTGTGTGTGTGTGTGTGTGTGTGTGTGTGTTGGCATTTTTCAGCAAATCGCATTCATAGTGATATTATTCACTTGATCACATGAAGGTATTTCAGTCGCCATTTTGATTATTTTTTTACTATTAGGGTTAGCTCGAGAGGTTAGTCATAAGTGTTATTAAAGGTGCTAGGGTGTTTGTTTTTCCATAAGTTAAGTATAGGGAGACATTCCGAAAGTTCCTACATCCCCAGTATTCTTTAAATTTGTATTTTCACCGTTGATATTTTGTCAGGCATTTATATATTCAGTTTGTCATTATATAGAAGTATTTTAAAAACTCTAGAACAAACCTTGATAGATTTGTGAAAGTTTAACATTTCCTTATTTGATTTTCGGCCGCCATTGTGATTTGTTAAGTATTGAAAGGTAGTGCAAAGCAGTCCGAGGGTTGTTTTTTTTTTTTTTTTTTCTATTAGGGTTAGCTCGAGAGGTTAGTCATAAGTGTTATTAAATGTGCTAGGGTGTTTGTTTTTCCATAAGTTAGGTAAAGGGGAGACATTCCGAAAGCTCTTACATCCCCAGTATTCTTTAAATTTGTATTTTCACCGTTGATATTTTGTCAGGCATTTATTTATTCAGTTTGTCATTATAGAAGTATTTTAAAAACTCTAGAACAAACCTTGATAGATTTGTAAAAGTTTAAAATTTCCTAATTTGACCATTGTTTTGATTTTCGGCCGCCATTGTGATTACACAGAGGACGTTGTTTACCAATCTGCCCTCATTAAATGACGGTGAGTACAGTATCGAATGAAAATAGTTCTTTCCCCGCGAAATTGCGGGCTTTTTACTAGTAATATATAATCCAATAAACAAAACACAAATAATGTCTTTTTTAAACTCTTAATTTAATGTCTTTAAATGCATTTGTTGTTGTTGTTGTTATTATTATTATTATTATTATTATTATTATTATTATTATTATTATTATTATTATTATTATTATTATTATTATTATTATTATTATTATTATTATTATTATCATTATTATTATTATTATATCATCATCATCATCATCATCAATGTCATGGGATTATCATAATTGAAAGAAGAAAAAAGAAAAAGAAAAAAAAGTGCATCTAGTTAAGCAGAAGAAGTTGCCACATTACGCAATACAAGTAACTACATATCTAAATTATAATAACAGCAGCAAAGATTACAAAGCAAAACGACAGGAACTGAAATGAAATGATGGCACACCAAAGGAAAACAAACTACACAATGAAGAATGAAACCGCTCCTCCTCCTCCTCCTCCTCCTCCTTCTCGTCCACTTCTTCCGTCTTTCCATCACACCGTTGCCTCC
This sequence comes from Berghia stephanieae, assembly GCF_034508935.2. Lineage (NCBI taxonomy): Eukaryota > Metazoa > Mollusca > Gastropoda > Nudibranchia > Aeolidiidae > Berghia > Berghia stephanieae. The sequence goes on from NC_088371.1 coordinate 13,523,553, forward strand.
TTCCCTCCCTCCTCTAAAAGACTCAAGTCCTATTGATTTTAACAGGGTTGTCTTCTTTTTGTTTTTTGTTTTCTTAATCGCTATCTTTACGGAATAACAGTGGTCATTCAGAATCATTAGTCCCATCGAACCGGAGTTTATCTCGGATTCTATAGCGTGAAACGGGCAAAAGTGATTGACTGCTTGGTACCCTTTGGAGAGGACAGTTAGTCTATCACAAAGTACTTTCCGCCAGATCAAGCAGATCCAACTACCCAATCAATCAGTGATAGGTGGACCCCGGGGGGGGGCTTCCTAAAATATTCTCGACTTCATCCGGGATCGATCTCGTTCCCTTTGCGTGAGAAGCGGGTGCTCTATCCCCTGATTTATCTGAGGAACCAACTCCTCCCCCACCCCCCACCCCCACCCCCCTTTCCCCTAACACCCCATCTTCAAAGAATATATCCATATTATCTTAGGGGGGAGGGGTGCTTTGAATTTAAATACAATCAATGTAGTGAGATCGTTCGTTTCAAGGCGCCAGACAAAAATAAGGTGATAAAACCCATATTTTCAATGAA
>NC_088371.1:13529115-13536615 GCF_034508935.2 Berghia stephanieae
CACTCATCTCTTGTTGTTACTTTATCCACCGTAACTTTGTCCGTCAACCCTATCTACATTTTTGGTGTCAATACCAGTTTCTGGATAATAGTTTGTATGTCAATAATTAATCTAGAAACCGGATGAAACTTCTGTTTCTGAACCGTTTTTCCCTCTACTACAATTCTTCAAAAAGTAAGGCGATACATGTCTCTATCACTTCACAACATAAACCACACACACACACACACACACACACACACACACACACACACACACACACACACACACACACACACAAATGGCGTTCAATCACAACCCCGTTATACCTCTCAGCATTCCTGTCGTTAACGGTAAGATATTAAATAAACAATATAAACGACATAAACATGTTTTTAACACAAATTATAAGAACCAATGAACTTAGTAAAGCTCTGACTTAATCATAATATCCAACCTGATGTCGCTCCGACTCGGGCATCCCTGGCTTTCCGACTGAGTCGGAGACTTTGCGTACGCCTGAAGGAGGCCATCGTGCCTGGTCAAGTTGCTGGTGATGGTAAAACGTCTTGCCGTAATGGATACCGCTGATGTTGCTGGTGGTGATTATGATACTACTACTACTACTACTACTACTACTAAAATGAAGGATATGCTGCTCGAACATTCGACCACGTTTCGTCTACAGTCCAATCAATCAATGGGCAGCATGTTTTTTTGTTTTTTTTAATCCGAACTTTTCTCTCAATACATTATGCCATATAAGCGTTCTCACCAATCCCCCAAAGATGTTCGGAGTTGGTGGAGGGATATGTCAAGTCATGTCCAATGTTACTGTAAACAAGTTTGAAAACATCCGTGACGTCTGTTGACAAATTGTAACGCGTGTATCCACGTTGGTGGAGTCGGTGACATCTTCATTGTCATAATCCCATAGTAATATGAGGAATGTCACTCACAATTTATTGTAGACACCACAGGTTAGTTGTTTATTTCTAGTAAACCTATTATCAACGAACATTGCATTAAAAACATAACTAGGACATTCACAGCACTCGATCACACAAATCGACAACGACGACGACGATGATGATGATGATGATGATGATGATGATGATGATGATGATGATGATGATGATGATGATGATGATGATGGATTGAATAAAACCATTGCTGAAAGCCTAAAACGATTCTGACCCGACATGGTTTGGTCGTCGTTCCTTCATTTAATAATACTTTTCCTTCGCATATCAACGAATTACGTAACCCACGAGAAATTGTAGAAAAAAGAAAATCCACATTTTCACATTAAATAAAATACGGAACGAAATAGCTAGTCCGAATGAGAAGAATCATTGTGTAGAAGTGTTTTCTTTAATGTGGCCACAATTACACAAAAAGAAGGGTTGATTTACTTCTTCCGAAATTGGTAGAATTTATACTGTTTCAATCAACAGACGAACGTTCTCCCGTGAATATTATAATATTACCATCAGTCGGAATCTAGCAATATAACTATCAACCGACAACAACTTAAAGACGATGCTAGTACAGAACAATAGAATAACTAAAAGAATATCCAACGAGAAGTCGTAAAGGATTACACAAAACTTGTTTACTAGACAAAGCTCAAGAACTTACTGCCCATAAACAACTATATCACATTATAGACGTTGCAAAATTATAATTTTTTTTTTTTTTTTTATCAATATCTAGTAACATCCAACGAAAAATTTAAGTGGAAAACAAAAGAATCCTATTTCTTGCGTGTAAATGAAGAATGATTTCGGTTTCAGGCAGTTTACAAATAGAATACAACATATTAACCACAATTTAAATAACGGTGAAATTAAATGTAAGCTTCAATAATTGTTAACAACGCCACTAACCACATTATTATCTCATTCGTCTGTAGTTACTCATTCATCCTGTTTTGTTTCGTATATTAATTAAATTGAAGCTTACATTCAATTTCACATTGATAATTATTTCTTCGAGCTTCGAGCAGCAACATAATTTACATTAACCACAACTTATAACGCTATGCACAACACACAACAGAGAAAAAAGGAAAAAAAATCGAGATGAAGTCAACATGAAATAAATAAACACAAGCACTGTGACTAAGACGGATGATAAGTCGATGGGTATCTATTTTTTAAACGACGGTGATTATATATATGCGACCCCTCGTCTCAAAACGGTATTATGTCGGGATGGACCAGATGCTAAAAAGTCAAATTATAGTTAAACTGGTCAAAAATATGAAACGTTGTTATTTAGCACAGTAAAATATGATATTCCTTCTCCTCTATAAAGCATATAACTCAACTTAAGCATGATGTTTCTGGCTACAAATTCCATTTTCAGCGTCTTAATCATCCCGACTTAATACCGTTTTGAGACGAGGAGTCACAATATATAAAAAGATCTTCAGCCACCAGCAGGCAAAGACTAGTCGCAGCAAGACTAGATATCTAGATAAGTCCCAATCTTGATTTGCCTCTCAATACTCAACACAGATTAAAAGCCGTTCGCTCGTCCAACCATGCAAGCAAACACATACATACATAATAAGTAAGCAATACGCCAACGACGACCTAAACATACCATCCAAACAGAATAGAATACACACACACACACAGTCATCAAACATGTCTTATTGACACGTCCAAGTATGTGTGTTTGTAATATAGGACTGTTGGTACTAAATATAAATACAACTCTTAATCATCACGAGTACATTACAATTAACTCTCCAAAGGCGGTGTCCCATTTCACCTTTACACATCATCATTTTTACAATTTTCACCAATAGCACAGTAAAACTGATGGAACTCAAATCGCCTTTACTATTCTCTTGATAAAAAAAAACCGGTATGGTCGGCAGTTTTCATTAACCAAAATAAATAATAAGAGAAACGATGATTCGAAAAGAAATTATGTCTGGACGTTGAAGGGTAAATCCTCGTGGCGTGCATTATGAATTGATATTGATGGAGAAAAACACACACACATTCTATGTTATGAATATAAACAATACAGATCGTGTATCTCTGCGTTCCATCGCTAACCATAAACAGACACACATCAGCTTATCTATCTTCCTCACGCATAACAATCGATATTTACACTTTGCTTTTAGCACATAAGTCCCGCCTCGTCATTTCCAATACGACTATATTATTATCGACATCATGGCATTCCTACTATAATATAACACACGATATAACTATAATAATCGTCATCATTATGATAATGATTATTATTACTTGTACGTCGTATCGATCTCATCTGCATACTGAGGTTACACGAATAGTAAAAACGGTTTTCTATTGACATTTGGCTCTCCTCCTCCTCCTCCTCCTCCTTCTTCTTCTTCTTCTTCTTCTTCTCCTCCTCCTCCTCCTCCTCCTCCTCCTCCTCCTCCTCCTCCTCCTCCTTCCTCCTCCTTCTCCTCCTCCTTATTATTATTATATTATTATTATTATTATTATTATTATTATTATTATTATTATTATTATTATTATTATTATTATTATTATTATTATTATTATTATTATTATATAATTATTATTTTATTATTATCATCATTATTATTTTTATATATCTCATCATCATATTATTATTATTATTATTATTATTATTATTATTATTATTATTATTATTATTATTATTATTATTATTATTATTATTATTATTATTATTATTATTATTATTATTATTATTATTATTATTATTGGAACATTGAAAAAATGTTATAACACACATGGAAGCACTGCCTAGTTGAGCAGATGAATTCGGATGTTGCAGGTATTTGAAGCCTGAAAAAATTGAGATGATTTCTTTTTCATCTTCTTCCTCGTCTAGCAACCTCAGGACGTTAATAATATATCTCCCCCAAATGCTTCAAGCTCACCGACTAAACGCCTTTTAAAAAATGACAAGAAAACCTTTATTATATAATATTATATCGACATAGATTAAGACCAACAACAACTTGTCTAACCGTTTAAACACGGGGCTTGAAAGAAGCGTCGGGTTTGGAATTGTTGACTGATTGAAGGTCGATTGATATCTGAAATGAAGTTTTCTGGCCAAATTCGAGGAGGAGGAGGAGGAGGAGGAGGAGGAGGAGAAGGAGGAGGAGAAGGAGGAGGGAGGAGGAGGAGGAGGAGGAGGAGGAGGGAGGAGGAGGAGGAGGAGGAGGAGGAGGAGGAGGAGGAGGAGAAGAAGAAGAAGAAGAAGAAGAAGAAGAAGAAGAAGAAGAAGAAGAAGAAGAAGAAGAAGAAGAAGAAGAAGAAGAAGAAGATGAAAATTTGTTTTGGCAGGATGGTCCTATCGCTTGACTTTAAAATTGACGCGCCTAAGAGTTCCGACACGGGGTGCATGGAAATAAACATTAAAAAATTAAAAACAATTAATTTTGTTTTAAAAAGCAACCACCAACACCACCAGCCCCTAACACACACACACACACACACACACACACACACACACACACACATAAATATTTGAAAAAACAAATGTTTAAGACAATTGGCTACATTAAAATATAAGGCCATGTATGTGAATAAACATGTAGAAAGCATCGTTTAATTAATTACAGTGGCATTATGACCGTGTCCACACTTTACCCTCTATCTATCTATATATAATTAATTATTAAGCATTACTAATCGTGTGATAACGCTATTTTTAATGATTCGTCGTCAAATCGAATCGACAGGCATGTGAAAAGGGAACATCTATCTCTTTGCATATGTCAAGTTGAAACCAAGTAGGTACATTATTATACAGACATATTAAATTGAACTGAATCGCCTGACAGATAAAATGATGAATTATCACATCGTATGCCACCTAAGGTATAGATAGTATGCGCTTGGCTAAGAAGCTCATAACATTGCCATCCGGAAGTATAAACTGTGTGTAACCATGAACTTTTATAGTCTGGATCATACCGTTAAATGAGAATTACTCATAAACCTGGATGGCAAAAACCGATAACAAAGAACTGAGTGACGTCAACTTCACTCTATCTATAGGACTTTGTGCTTGGTCACCCGGTTTACCATTGCAACTTAATTAATTAATTAATCAGCTTTAGCCTCCAGTGACCACTACACCATCATTACTATAATTAGCTAGTCGACGAGCAACGAACGACTTGTAGTAATATATGAGAAAATGCCATTATCTAATTAAACAGCAGTGTTAAAGGGTGTGAGTGAGTAGCAGTCGAGTCCGCATCGCGTCAACTAAAGGAGTGAGGACGAGCACCATAAACTTCTTTTACTCCAAATTGCTGTTTATAATTATATTTTTTGTTGTTGTCGTCGTCGTCGTCGTTAGAATTTCGTCTAGTCATCGTCATTCATTCATTCATTCATTCGATCGATCAGTCTGTCCATTCAATCAGTCGTTTGTTCCTTCGTTCGTCCAATAATTGATTGATTGATTTTTATCGATTTATTTATTTATTTATTTATTTATTTATTCAATACGTTCTATTCATTCATCAATTCATTCAGTCATTCATTAATTATTCACAATTCATTCATTCATAAATAAATAAATTTATTTATTTATTTATTATGTATCTATATGTTTATTCTATTTATTTATTTTAAAAATCAAACCGTGTCTTATTTATCCCGTTACTTAACCTTAAACGGAATATCTTACTCCCAATGCATATTCATCATTCACTACCTCCCCACTATCTTTCAGACCTCTGTATTCATTGGGCCCTATGGGTTAACGTATCCAATAAATACGAATAAGTAACAACACACCAACCGTTATCAGCAGTAACCTATTTTGTTATCGTCTAAGAATGTTGAGATGCGTCGCAATGTTCAGGGGTAAAAACTATAAACATCCTTACGTCAATGAAACGGGGTTTCATTCATCGTTTTATGGTGACCGTTTAAAGAATGACGGAGGGAATTGTCGAGCATTACTTAACGAGTACTTTCCATCTGATCCAAATCAGACCTAACTACCCCATAAATAATGCGAGTGTGATCATGGAGGCTGGGGAGGGTTGAAAAATCAAGAGAAAATAATATGCGTGCGCGTCTTCCAATCGAGATATTTGCAAGAGTTATGATTACATTAACATTCGCGCCGTTGGGCAGTAAGAACAGAAACAGCAGCAGTAGCTGGTGCAACAAAAGCACCAGATGGACCCTAAGTACCTTCTGCTCACCTGGCCCTTAATGATGATTACACACAGACCGTCATATTACAATGCCACGACCGCCATTAACGACGCACGGGCTGTGTGTAATCAGGTGGATCATTATTCCATCCTTATGTCCATCTTCATCTTCATCTTCAGACCGAGAGCAGACGCAAGCAGGCAGCAGTCTCGTCTCGTCGTCAATTGACATTCATTTATATATTGCCGGTGAGTGCACAGCAAACTAATTCCCAAACAGACCGGCCAATTCCTTTGACGATGATCACTAACCTTTTATTGATCCGGGAAAGCGGATAGTAAAAGGGGGGGTATCTGTCTGTCTGTATTAGCATGGCGGTATTTTGCCATGTCAAACTGACTGGAACTGTCAATCATTCTATTTTATCTATGTTATTAACCACCACCACCACCACCACCACCACCACCACCGCCGCCACCATCGCCATCATCATCAAACCACCACCACCACCGCCCCTCCATATGTCCAAGTCCACACTACACTCAGCACGCTATTGACAAGACTTGCCAACCAAAACCTCAACCATTTGAAAAGATTTAGATTTTCCCTAAAATTCATGCTCATGCTCTCATATTTCTTCTTTTTGGTTGTTGTTACAAACTGTTGACTTTTTGAATTTAGTACATGCTAATCAACATTCCCATATCATCATAGTTTGGACCTCAAGGCGTATTAAAATATGAGAAATCATACTGGTTGGTTGGCAAGCCTGTATTGATTCATCCTCCTATATCCTACACACTGCACACAGTTAAAATCAACGAGATAACCGGACACCAACTATAACAAAATCCACATAAAACAAAAAATACCATATGATCTCCAGGTTACATTTTATGACATCGATTAAACCTTGACATGGTGTGAAAAACGGATGATATCAATCTTGACACGCTCCTTGCGTCCTCAAGGCTATAATATATTATAACACACTGTGCACCACTTGAAAGCCCTTCGTCCAATACACAGTTAAGAAGAATATAAACTGTTGTATATAAATAAAGCCAAACAAGGGTCACTGTGTATAAATAAATAAATGACAGCAATTCATGTGTCTTCAATGGTCAATTGGTGAGGTGTCTCGTCTTGTTACTTAGCTAAGTAATATTAAGAATGGTCAGTAAGCGGTTGGATGACAATGGTCGAAACAACAATAACAACAACAACAACAACAACAACAACGATAACAACAACAACATTTACAATAAGTGTCCAAAACGTTGTGTCCCTGCGGCATTATCAAAAATGTTGACGTTAGAGGACAAGGAGTAATCGGGTAAACGACTAAACAAGA
>NC_088371.1:13541615-13544115 GCF_034508935.2 Berghia stephanieae
GAGAGAGGAGAAAGAGAGAGGGAGAGGGATATATATATATATATATATATATATATATATATATATATATATATATATATAGAGAGAGAGAGAGAGAGAGAGAGAGAGAGAGAGAGAGAGAGAGATCGGTGTGTTGACGTATTATTCCAACACTGTTTACGGTTCATGATTTGATCCATAATAAACTATCGGGTAAAGAGTTATTGGCACCTGGCTCGGACAGTCTCAGCATGCTGCCGCTTATTATGATGATTACATTCGATGATGATTTCATTCCAGCTTGAATAAACGGACTATTTTACAGAGATTATTTGGGGAGACGTCGTATGTCTGTGTTATGCTATTCGTAATTAACGTTAAATGTACTTTGACTGAAGACGAATAAGTAAACAACAACAATGAAAAGAGGGCATGGGGGGGGGGATGTGTGTGTGGGGGGGGAGAGAGAGAGAGAGAGAGAGAGAGAGAGAGAGAGAGAGAGAGAGAGAGAGAGAGAGAGAGAGAGAGAGAGAGAGAGAGAGAGAGAGAGAGTAGTGCAGTCGAACAAAGTCAAAACACACTCATCTTCCTCTTCTTCTTTCTGGGTTGCTAATTCAAGAGGCACAAATTTGCATATTTGCGGCTCTGATATTGGCTTGTTCTTATAATGTTATTATGATGGACAATATTTTGCGTTGGTTTGAGTGAACTTCATTTCTATTACAAAAATTGAGACCGTGCACTTCATTTCCATTACAAAAATTGAGGCCGTGAACAATTCGAGGTATCAGACTTGCAAATAAGTACAAGTAGTCGATCTAAACACAAACTACTCAAACTAACCATCTAATTAATTTATCAAATGGCATTAGTTGACCTTTTGATGTTAGTGAGTGGAGGCAACTGACCACCCAGTGATGGTCGGTGGTGGCGTGTAGTTAGTATGGTAAGTTACGGTTTGTGTTGTCATGCTATAGACCCGTACATCAACCCAGGGAAACAAACACCATACTGTATGTACAACGCTTGTACCCATAAAACAAATGGCGATTATACACGCACGTACAGGGATGCCAATTCAACAAAAACCCAACGTCTGTCGAATTGGGGTTTTTTCTCAGGTTATGTGTACGTATGTACTAATTGCTTAACGCTCTCACTACTCTTTACCATCGATGTAAAGACATGGCAGAACGGCATCAAATATGTGCAGGTGGAAACTTCGAAACAGTGATACCTGCCAGAAATGTCAGGCAGCCCCAGAAACCAGCGATCACATAGTCCTCCACTGTCCAGTCACTAAACTTGAAGGTGGCTACGAAACCGTCCTGAGGGCGGAGGAAGACTTTAGAAGATGGGTTGACGAAACAAATTTGGAGGTGTAGCCATACGATACTACTACTACTACTACTACCCTCGATGTAATTCACAGGGCTAAATACTTTCCGTTAGATCTAAATTAGACCTAATAACCATATCACTGTTGGATAAATGGGCTGAGAACAATGCCCTCTACACACATGCCGAGGATGTGGAGTGGAAACTAGAAGGCCCACAATTGATATGGCTGAGATGAATTCAGTAGTTGTGCCGGAATCGATCGCATGTTACTCAGACGCCGTGATATCATTGGGGAAAAAATAACTTCAGGGGGGGAAATGCACTTCAGTTTCATTTGTAATCACATTATCCAGAAAAAAAGCGTTCTCCCTCTTTTATTTTTCTATGAATGGTAGGGAGGGAGGTAGAGGGAGAGAGAGGGAGAGGGAGGGAGAGAGAGGGAGAGGGAGGGAGGGAGAGAGAGAGAGAGAGAGAGAGAGAGAGAGAGAGAGAGATGAATAATGGATGGATTGCTGGATGGATGGATGCATGAAATGAACGAACGGACGGAAAGATGTGAATGGATGGATATATGGATTTTTAAAAGAGAATAAAAATAAAAACCGGCTCGTGATAAATACGTATTATTTTTTTTCAAGAGGTTGGCATCTCATGTTGATTTTCACCATATCACTGCAGGCAGTGAATACGCAAGAATGTGTAGCTAAGAGTGGAGCTGACAGGTACATACAGGTAGCTGTCTACAGGGATTTATGTATATTTGTTAGATAGCAACGACAACACGCAGCAGATACAATTAACGGTCTTGACTTGATCTGTACCTACTACAGTAAGTCTTGGCTAAAATAATAAACAACAACAATTGCAATCAACGACAAGGATGTGTACGTAGCACGATAAAAAGGAAGACTTTGTTGGTTGTTGTAGTAGTAGTAGTAGTAGTAGTAGTAGTAGTAGTAGTAGTAGTAGTAGTAGTAGTAGTAGTAGTAGTAGTAGTAGTAGTAGTAGTAGTAGTAGTAGTAGTAGTGGTAGTGGTAGTGGTAGTGGTAGTAGTAGTAGTATAGTAGTAGTAGTAGTAGTAGTAGTAGTAGTAGTAGTAGTAGTAGTAGTAGTAGTAGTAGTAGTAGTAGTAGTAGTAGTAGAAGTAGTAGTAGTATGTAGTAGTAGTAGTAGTAGTAGT
>NC_088371.1:13549115-13582176 GCF_034508935.2 Berghia stephanieae
ACAGACAGACAGACAGACAGACAGACAGACAGACAGACAGACAGACAGACAGACAGAAGATAGATAGATAGATAATAGATGATAGATAGATAGATAGATAGATAGATAGATAGATAGTAGATAGATAGATAGATAGATAGGTAGATAGATATATCTTCCTCACGTACATTCCATTCGTGGCTCACTCATCACCCCCCGTGAAAAACACAAATCATAAAATACAAATATATGCAATTATCGATGATGACAAGAGCTCAAACTGGCTCGTTTGTGAGCTGTTACGTCTCGTATACAGCATCATAATACGCTAACTCAATAGATAGAATGCGCTTGGCCAAGGAGTTCACAACATTGCCATCCGGAAGTATAACGGACCAACACACAAACTCTGTGTAACCATGAACTTTTATAGTCTGGTTAATACAGTTTAGTGAAACAACTCACAAACGCGGATGGAAAAAACCATAACAAAGGCCTGAGTGACGTCACTGCATACTATCTAAAATAGATAGTATGCGCTTGGCCAAGAAGCATCACAACATTGCCATCGAAGTATAACGGATCAACACACAAAACTTATCTTGAACGTTTATAGATAGTTCGAAGATGACGTCACTCAGGTCTTTGTTATTGTTTTTTGCCATCCGCGTTTATGAATAATGCTCACTGAACTGTATTAACCTGACTATAAACGTTCATGGATACACACAGTTTTGTGTGTTTGTCCGTTATACTTCAGTATGGCAATGTTGTGAGCTTCTTAGTCAAGCGCATACTATCTATAGTCTGGTTGATACAGTTCAGTGAGAACTTGTCATAAACGTGGATGGCAAAAAAAAAAAAAAAAAAAAAAAAAAAAAAAAAAAAAAAAAAAAACAATAACAAAGACTCAAGTGACGTTAACTTCATATAACAAATCGCACTGACAAACCCCTTTATCAGTAGTATTAGCTGCATTGCGAGCATCGATTGAAAATGCAAGTCATAGCAAGACCAGATTCCAAATAATAGGATTGCATGTCATACGTCATGTCTTATTTTATTGTTTTGTTTTACTATACGTTTGTTTGTCTCTTGTTTTTATTCATTTACTAATTTCTTTTCTTCGTGGTAACCCACTCACTCTCTCTCTCTCTCTCTCTCTCTCTCTCTCTCTCTCTCTCTCACAGACAACACACACACTCTCCTCTCTCTCCTCCCCCCCCTCTCTCTCTCTCTCTCTCTCTCTCTCTCTCTCTCTCTCTCTCTCTCTCAGCTTTGAGAGCAAGTTCTCAGATTCTGCCTTCGAACAGCGGCTTGGAACTGGTTTATTTTCCTAGATTACTTGATATGCCCAAAAAAAAAAAAAACACAAGAATATTTATATAATGACATGCGTGGTAATAATGACTGAGTGCTCATGGCTAATATTGTTTGTATACAGATCAGTGCAAGGATTACATCATGGAGTGTGCCGAGTCGAGCGGGTTTCGACCGAAGCTGCTGCTGATAACAATAAGGGAGGAAAAAAGTTACTAGAAATTATACAGGAGTACGATGACGAAGGAGAAGAGAAGAAGAAGAAGAAGAAGAAGAAGAAGAAGAAGAAGAAGAAGAAGAAGAAGAAGAAGAAGAAGAAGAAGAAGAAGAAGAAGAAGAAGAAGAAGAAGAAGAAGAAGAAGAAAGAAGAAGAAGAAGAAGAAACAACAAGAAGAAGAAGAAGAAGAAGAACAAGAAGAAGAAGAAGAAGAAGAAGGTGGAGGAGGAGGAGGAGGAGGAGGAGGAGGAGGAGCAGTTCACCAAGATTTAAAATGATACTCAAGGATATCAATTCGTAAAGAAGCTTCCATCTTAGAGAATGGCCTAGTGTTTATAGCATAATATTTCCATATAACCATCCTCCTCCTCCTCCTCCTCCTCCTCCTCATCATCATCATCATCATCATCATCATCATCATCATCATCATCGTCATCATCATCATCATCATCGTCCTCATCATCGTCAGCATCCGCTCTATTATAGGAGAACGCGGCAATACTCATACTACCGTCGAAAAAACTCAAAATTCGAAAATGTAATTACACCAGCGAGAGTCGAATCAAAGAATCAGCGAAGAGGATTTTGAGAAGCGTACTAACTCTAAATCGTTTCCAATGATGGCATTTAAATTCTAATAACAGACAGGTACGAAGAATATTGGAGAAGAGGACGGACGGGGAAAGGGAGAGGAAGTGTGTGGAGACAGAGAGGAAGGGGAGGAGAAAGTTTGAGAGAAGAAAGAGATAGAGAGAAGGACAAAGAGAGTATGAGCAAGGAAAGAGGGAGGTAGGGAGAAAGAGAGGGAAAAGTTAGTGAGAAAAGGATAGAAAAGAGAGTGGGGGCGGAAGAGAGAGAGAGAGAGAGAGAGAGAGAGAGAGAGAGAGAGAGAGAGAGAAGAGAGAGAGGAGAGAGAGAGAGAGAGAGAGAGGAAGCAGAGCGAGGCAAGGATAAGGGGAAGAGGGAGAGGGGGGGGGGGAAGAGAGGGGGGAGGTGGATGTAGCCTTGGAGACAAAGAAAAAGCATAAATCTAGGCCCCTTGTGGTAGGTAAGAGGCTAGGAAGCTCTTCAGAATGAATTTCCAACGACGATGCCTTTTTTACTTTCCTGGGAATCAGGTCACATCATTTATTTGCGAGTAATTATTACCTGGATCTTCAAAGAACTGGAACGAGCACATTAAACACACGCACGCGCGCGAGAGTAGTGTATGTGTGTGTTGTTTGGGGGGGGGGGGAGGTGAGTGTGCTTGTAACACATCTTATGACACAACCGGTGAGTTCTCTCTCTCGTCATAATTCATTAGGATTGGACAATGGCAAAGCAATATAAATATACGTATATCTAATATTGGGGGAGGTTGAGCTCTCCAAAACTTTTCATTCAAATGTCGACCACTTCAAGTGAGCCCTCATTTTTTCTTCTTTTTTTTTTTTAAACAGTCCAAAACTAGAGCATTCTTTGAAGGGGTCAAGTTCGAGACATTTTGAGAATAAGTCAGTTAAGGGCATAACTGCTGCCTTTAGGCCAGTATAATATTATGCCAAGCAGCAGAATAATAAGAAAAATAATGTGTTTTTTTTTTTTTTTTTGTTTTTTTTTTGTCAGTCTGCGGCTTGCAGAACTAACTACACGAGCATAATAATAATATCATACATATATACAACATACCATCGGAGCCTCCTTTGTTGGAAGGAAACAAAGAGCGGCACTTCTTGAAGAATTTATCCTTGATCGATCCCATTATCCCACGAAAGTGAGTAAAAAAAAAAAAGGAAAAACCCGTACAGGTAGACTAATCTACCTATGGTGTATGTGGTGGGTCTCTCTCTATTTCTATCTAACTACCTATCTATCCAGAGTAGAATAGTATTTTACTACGTGTGAAATCAATAATAATCAATAATATAATATATTAATCCAACAAGAAAAACAATATATCCGTACGTATGAATCTGCAACGAAATATATATTCTTTTAAATCCTACACATGAAAAAAAAAATCAAATTTTGAAAAGTAATAGATCTATCTAAAACATGAAAAAGAAAAAAAAATACCCACCAACAATGCTTCAATAACACAAATATTAATATTTCAAGTTCAACTATTTAAAATATAATTTCCTTTAACTCTACTATCAATATTTCTCGACTGCTTAAAAATATATTAATTACATTAATTGTACTATCAATAATTCTCGAATGCTTAAAAATTTATTTATTTATCTTAATTAATTACTACATGTGGTTCTCGGGCACTATACAATTTATTTACTTACTTTTATAGTACTATCAATAATTTGAGTGCTTAAAATAATATATTTGTTAACTTAAATTGTATTAATATTAACGATAGATTCTTGCGTCATATTACTAATAGTACAAATGCCAAATTTCGTAAAATTCTCATGCTTCCAGAATTCCTGCGATCATATTTCACAAGGGGTGTGGTGGGAGCAGACAGCAGGTAACATAGAAGTTAACTAGGTGCATCCTACCCTATCCTACCCTATCTTTCCAATAAGAAAAAGGTGTGGAAACTGAGCTTAAAACCAAACAGCGATGGTTAGCGAAATCAAAACTAAGTACAAATTCTACAGGGAGATGAACTCCAGAACCTAAGGTCGGCATGGCTGCTACCATGGTGAGTAAGTCTAAGCACTAACCATAACTGACAGGCAGGTATGGCGGTAATATTAGTGATGGAGGTAATAGACCAATAATAATAATAATAATAATAATAATAATAATAATAATAATAATAATAATAATAATAATAATAATAATAATAATAATAATAATAATAATAATAATAATAATAATAATAATAATAATAATGATGATGATGATGATGATGATGATGATGATGATGATAAATGATATGTACTAAGTATAGAACTTTCTGCAGATTATAACAACTAATCGAAACCTTTCTAAATTCTGTCCATCTTCTGTGTAATATTCAAACTTATATTTCTGCGAACTCGATGAAGAAGGAAAGAAAGAAAGAAAAGAAAGAAGAAAGAAAAAGGAAAGGAAGGAAGAAGGGAAACATTGAATAAAAAGATAAACTAGAGACAAGATTAGGGCAAATTTCGTCGCCCTGTTTCATAACCATTTTATTCCAAATCGGGGGAAAAAGGGAGGGGGTGAGGGCGGAGAGAGAGAGATAGGTAAATAGAGAGGAGAGAGAGAGAGAGAGAGAGAGAGAGAGAGAGGAGAGAGAGAGAGAGAGAGAGAGAGAGAGAGAAGAGAGAGAGAGAGAGAGAGATTATCTTATAACTCAATCCCTATCACTGTCTTCCACAACTTTTTTTCCCACTTTTTTTTAAAGGAGAAAGAGAGAACTACATAGGACAGATTGTAGAATCGTTCCCCCATCCTGCCTGCAATGCAACAGAGATGTGTTTTGTCTGGGCTGAGTACGGGATAATACAAAGACTTTATTTAAATCACAGAAACTTCAAAAAGAGAACCGACCCAAGTCCTCCACTTCACCACACCGCACCTCACCACAACAACACACACACATACACACAATATAATGTCTTCAGCCAGGAATAAAACAACAGGCAGGAAAAACTTGAGAGATAGATCTAGATATAATATTGTGTACGCTAGTTTGGGGAGGAAGAACAAAAGTTGGAAAGAACACACTCGTTTTTGGCAGAGCATGACTGAGTACATAAAGACACACACTTACATCGCATACAAAACACACAAACACAAAACACACACACACACACACACACACACACACACACACACACACCACACATGTACATGTACATACATCATGCTCACACACGGACACCTATTCAAACAAGCGTGCAAACACACACACACACACACACACATACTATCAATATTTCTCGACTGCTTAAAAATATATTAATTACTTTAATTGTACTATCAATAATTCTCGAATGCTTCAAAATTTATTTATTTATCTTAATTAATTACTACATGTGGTTCTCGGGCACTATACAATTTATTTACTTACTTTTATAGTACTATCAATATTTGAGTGCTTAAAATAATATATTTATTAACTTAAATTGTATAAATAATATTAACGATATATTCTTGCGTCATATTACTAATATTACAAATGCCAAATTTCGTAAAATTCCCATGTTTCCAGAATTCCTGCGATCATATTTCACAAGGGGTGTGGTGGGAGCAGACAGCAGGTAACATAGAAGTTAACTAGGTGCATCCTACCCTATCCTACCCTATCTTTCCAATAAGAAAAAGGTGTGGAAACTGAGCTTAAAACCAAACAGCGATGGTTAGGGAAATCAAAACTAAGTACAAATTCTACAGTGAGATGAACTCCAGAACCTAAGGTCGGCATGGCTGCTACCATGGTGAGTAAGTCTAAGCACTAACCATAACTGACAGGCAGGTATGGCGGTAATATTAGTGATGGAGGTAATAGACCAATAATAATAATAATAATAATAATAATAATAATAATAATAATAATAATATAATAATAATAATAATAATAATAATAATAATAATAATAATAATAATAATAATAATAATAATAATAATAATAATAATAATAATGATGATGATGATGATGATGATGATGATGATGATGATGATGATGATTGATGATAATAATAAATGATATGTACTAAGTATAGAACTTTCTGCAGATTATAACAACTAATCGAAACCTTTCTAAATTCTGTCCATCTTCTGTGTAATATTCAAACTTATATTTCTGCGAACTCGATGAAGAAGGAAAGAAAGAAAGAAAAGAAAGAAGAAAGAAAAAGGAAAGGAAGGAAGAAGGGAAACATTGAATAAAAAGATAAACTAGAGACAAGATTAGGGCAAATTTCGTCGCCCTGTTTCATAACCATTTTATTCCAAATCGGGGGAAAAAGGGAGGGGGTGAGGGCGGAGAGAGAGAGAGATAGGTAAATGAGAGAGAGAGAAGAGAGAGAGAGAGAGAGGAGAGAGAGAGAGAGGAGAGAGAGAGAGAGAGAGAGAGGAGAAGAGAGAGAGAGAGAGAGAGAATTTCTTATAACTCAATCCCTATCACTGTCTTCCACAACTTTTTTTCCCACTTTTTTTAAAAGGAGAAAGAGAGAACTACATAGGACAGATTGTAGAATCGTTCCCCCATCCTGCCTGCAATGCAACAGAGATCCGAGACTCCAAGACTTCCAAGACTCGTTATCAAAACCCAAATTAGTTTACATCCGAATCTTTCAAAACTCCGCTAACTCTTAACTCAACTACGGATATAATCTGCTATCG
The DNA here is from genome assembly GCF_034508935.2 of Berghia stephanieae. Classification (NCBI taxonomy): domain Eukaryota; kingdom Metazoa; phylum Mollusca; class Gastropoda; order Nudibranchia; family Aeolidiidae; genus Berghia; species Berghia stephanieae. The sequence continues at coordinate 13,555,909 of NC_088371.1, forward strand.
TCGATGACTCACACTCCCCCCGACCAAAAAAGTAAGTACGGAAAGATTGATGTTGTCTACTGTTTAGCCAGGTTGATGTTCTATAAAGCTTGGATAGGCGCTGGCTTAACACATCAATGATCTTCTCACCTCTTTTTTTTTTTTTTTTTTTTTTGTGTGTGTTTGTTTGTTTTATTTTTGTTTAGTTTTTGTATTGTTATTTTTTATCTTGTGGTCTTTTAAGAATTTTGTTTTTGTTTTTGGAGAGGTTAAAAAGCTCCTGCGATATTTTTAGGTCACTTCAAAACCTATCACCCACTATTTTCACCATCTACTTATAAAAAAATAATTGAAAATTAGCATTTAATTTGACGTATATCTAAATCTAATCTGAATACAATGTGATATAATTTGGGAAGTTGGCAATGGGAGGAGTCTGTGGACTAATTATAAATGTAAGAATGTCTAAAACATCTCCAAATCAACACATTATCGATCTAGATGACAACTTGAACGGGGATATTAATAAATTCTAATACAATGATTTTTTTTTAAAACTCGAATAAAAGCCCCTACACATTGATTATTGAAAGGAGGTGTGGGGTACGTTAAAATTAACAAAAGTATCCTTTTAATGTGTGAACAATTGAAAACAGTATAACGAAATCCCAGACAGGAAGCCAAAGTAAATTATCACAAATAATCCACAGAAATTAAGTATTACAGAAACAAAGTGGCAACCACAATACAATACCGGTGAAACCAGACAAAATACGTTATTTCCACTCTGACCAGAAGAAGATTTATTTTTGCCCTACAAATGTCTAAGATGACCCCAATACTTAGCAAACAAAACAAAAAAGTCTCAATTCTGACACTTATTTGAATCTTCGTCGGGTTGAAAGGATAACCTTTTTTACTAAATTATTGAGTCATCTGAATCGATGTAAAATTTGAAGAAAATTTTTCCTGGCCAAAATGGATATCATGTGTTTTGTCTGGGCTGAGTACGGGATAATACAAAGACTTTATTTAAATCACAGAAACTTCAAAAAGAGAACCGACCCAAGTCCTCCACTTCACCACACCGCACCTCACCACAACAACACCACACACATACACACAATATAATGTCTTCAGCCAGGAATAAAACAACAGGCAGGAAAAACTTGAGAGATAGATCTAGATATAATATTGTGTACGCTAGTTTGGGGAGGAAGAACAAAAGTTGGAAAGAACACACTCGTTTTTGGCAGAGCATGACTGAGTACATAAAGACACACACTTACATCGCATACAAACACACACACAAAACACACACACACACACACACACACACACACACACACACACATGTACATGTACATACATCATGCTCACACACGGACACCTATTCAAACAAACGTGCAAAACACACACACACACACACATACTATCAATATTTCTCGACTGCTTAAAAATATATTAATTACTTTAATTGTACTATCAATAATTCTCGAATGCTTCAAAATTTATTTATTTATCTTAATTAATTACTACATGTGGTTCTCGGGCACTATACAATTTATTTACTTACTTTTATAGTACTATCAATAATTTGAGTGCTTAAAATAATATATTTGTTAACTTAAATTGTATTAATATTAACGATATTCTTGCGTCATATTACTAATATTACAAATGCCAAATTTCGTAAAATTCCCATGTTTCCAGAATTCTTGCGATCATCTTTCACAAGGGGTGTGGGAGCAGACAGCAGGTAACATAGAAGTTAACTAGGTGCATCCTACCCAATCCTACCCTATCTTTCCAATAAGAAAAAGGTGTGGAAACTGAGCTTAAAACCAAACAGCGATGGTTAGGGAAATCAAAACTAAGTACAAATTCTACAGTGAGATGAACTCCAGAACCTAAGGTCGGCATGGCTGCTACCATGGTGAGTAAGTCTAAGCACTAACCATAACTGACAGGCAGGTATGGCGGTAATATTAGTGATGGAGGTAATAGACCAATAATAATAATAATAATAATAATAATAATAATAATAATAATAATAATAATAATAATAATAATAATAATAATAATAATAATAATAATAATAATAATAATAATGATGATGATGATGATGATGATGATGATGATGATGATGATGATGATGATGATGATGATGATAAATGATATGTACTAAGTATAGAACTTTCTGCAGATTATAACAACTAATCGAAACCTTTCTAAATTCTGTCCATCTTCTGTGTAATATTCAAACTTATATTTCTGCGAACTCGATGAAGAAGGAAAGAAAGAAAGAAAAGAAAGAAGAAAGAAAAAGGAAAGGAAGGAAGAAGGGAAACATTGAATAAAAAGATAAACTAGAGACAAGATTAGGGCAAATTTCGTCGCCCTGTTTCATAACCATTTTATTCCAAATCGGGGGAAAAAGGGAGGGGGTGAGGGCGGAGAGAGAGAGATAGGTAAATAAGAGAGAGAGAGAGAGAGAGAGAAGAGGAGAGAGAGAGAGAGAGAGAGAGAGAGAGAGAGAGAGAGAGAGAGAGAGAGAGAGAGAGAGAGAGAGAATTTCTTATAACTCAATCCCTATCACTGTCTTCCACAACTTTTTTTCCCACTTTTTTTAAAAGGAGAAAGAGAGAACTACATAGGACAGATTGTAGAATCGTTCCCCCATCCTGCCTGCAATGCAACAGAGATCCGAGACTCCAAGACTTCCAAGACTCGTTATCAAAACCCAAATTAGTTTACATCCGAATCTTTCAAAACTCCGCTAACTCTTAACTCAACTACGGATATAATCTGCTCTCGTCGATGACTCACGCTCCCCCGACCAAAAAAGTAAGTAAGGAAAGATTGATGTTGTCTACTGTTTAGCCAGGTTGATGTTCTATAAAGCTTGGATAGGCGCTGGCTTAACACATCAATGATCTTCTCACCTCTTTTTTTATTTGTGTTTGTTTGTTTGTTTGTTTTATTTTTGTTTAGTTTTTGTATTGTTATTTTTTATCTTGTGGTCTTTTAAGAATTTTGTTTTTGTTTTTGGAGAGGTTAAAGAGCTCCTGCGATATTTTTAGGTCACTTCAAAACCTATCACCCACTATTTTCACCATCTACTTATAAAAAAATAATTGAAAATTAGCATTTAATTTGACGTATATCTAAATCTAATCTGAATACAATGTGATATAATTTGGGAAGTTGGCAATGGGAGGAGTCTGTGGACTAATTATAAATGTAAGAATGTCTAAAACATCTCCAAATCAACACATTATCGATCTAGATGACAACTTGAACGGGGATATTAATAAATTCTAATACAATGATTTTTTTTTAAAACTCGAATAAAAGCCCCTACACATTGATTATTGAAAGGAGGTGTGGGGTACGTTAAAATTAACAAAAGTATCCTTTTAATGTGTGAACAATTGAAAACAGTATAACGAAATCCCAGACAGGAAGCCAAAGTAAATTATCACAAATAATCCACAGAAATTAAGTATTACAGAAACAAAGTGGCAACCACAATACAATACCGGTGAAACCAGACAAAATACGTTATTTCCACTCTGACCAGAAGAAGATTTATTTTTGCCCTACAAATGTCTAAGATGACCCCAATACTTAGCAAACAAAACAAAAAAGTCTCAATTCTGACACTTATTTGAATCTTCGTCGGGTTGAAAGGATAACCTTTTTTACTAAATTATTGAGTCATCTGAATCGATGTAAAATTTGAAGAAAATTTTTCCTGGCCAAAATGGATATCATGTGTTTTGTCTGGGCTGAGTACGGGATAATACAAAGACTTTATTTAAATCACAGAAACTTCAAAAAGAGAACCGACCCAAGTCCTCCACTTCACCACACCGCACCTCACCACAACAACACCACACACATACACACAATATAATGTCTTCAGCCAGGAATAAAACAACAGGCAGGAAAAACTTGAGAGATAGATCTAGATATAATATTGTGTACGCTAGTTTGGGGAGGAAGAACGAAAGTTGGAAAGAACACACTCGTTTTTGGCAGAGCATGACTGAGTACATAAAGACACACACTTACATCGCATACAAACACACAACACAAAACACACACACACACACACATGTACATACATCATGCTCACACACGGACACCTATTCAAACAAACGTGCAAACACACACACACACACACACACACACACACACACACACACACACACACAGACGGCGGTACGATGATGCTACCGGTAGCAGCATCCATCCATCCATCCATCCATCCAACCAACCAGCCAGCCACCGTAAAAACAGAACACATCATGTGATTTGCTAGATAGACGAACGAAGAAAAGAAATGAAAAGAAGTTATCTCTATCACAGGATGAGCAAGTTGTGGTGGAAGAAAAAAAAAAGCTAGTACAAGGTATAAAGAGATGACGGTCTGGGGAACTCTCGCTAGATACAAGGTGACTTTTTTTTCAGATCGTATTCTGGATTTCGTTTCAAATTGTACTAAAATTAAAGAGGCATTAATAAACGGTCGGCTGATTAAATGCGCTATAATTGGTTTAATTGTAGACGATTTATGGTGACACTTAAAGGTCATATCAGCGTCAAGGGAAAATGAACATTCTGCACAACGCAGAGAAAATGTGCGGCTATGTGGTCTAGTGGTATAACACTCTCTTTCGGATCAGAAGGTCCAGGATTCGAGCCTCGCTCGGCGCATAGTTGAGTCCATGGAGAAGGTTCTTTACTCACATTCTTTCACCGTATGAGTTCCCCGGCCGTTAACAGCGTTGTCCGAAAAAAAATGTAAAATTGTCGAACAGGCGTCATGTCCCGTCATAACTGTTAAATATTGCTGTTGGCCAGGGACCCCTTGTAAAGCGCTTTGAGCACGTTTAGTGGATATTGCGCTATATAAAAGCTCAATCTAAAAAAAAATTAGAAATGGAAACAGATATTGATTCCTAAATTGTATGCGTTGTTTAATGTAAGAGAAGGAAAGACATCGGTCAGCCCCCAAGCAACAAAACTGCTGCCAACAGGCAACAACAAAACAAGAAGAAAAAAATCAGTGTACGACTCCGATTTGAAAGAGAGAGAGAGAGAGAGAGAGAGAGAGAGAGGAGAGAAGAAGAGAGAGAGAGAGAGAGAGAGATTGCAGTAGAGAGTGTAACCGAGAGAAAGAATTTAGAGAGAAAATAACGATCAATATGGTGTTTGGTGAGGGACAAGACATCGGCATAGTCTACTGGCGGAAACTGAACGAGAAAAAAACTGCAGGTACGATTCCGGTATGTGCCAAGAGTAGAGCAGAGAGAAAAGCGAGCCCATGGTATCGTATCACAAAGGGAGAGAGAGAGTTGGAGAATAATAACATCATGTGTTGTGGGGGACAGGACACATGTCTTGGCGGAATGAATGGAAAACGCAGGTACGTTCCGGTATGCAAAGGTGAGCAGTAGAGAGCGCCCATGGCATCGTATCACAAAGGAGAGATGGAGAAATATAAAAACTGATGGAGACTACCCGCCAACAAAGAGCGGAGAAGGCATTTTTTTTTTCTTTCTGGTTACAGCGGAATGAGGAGATAGAGAGAGTAATGGTGAGTGACGGAGTGAATTATAGAGAGATAGAGGGGGATGGGCGGAGGAATAAGAAGAAGAAGAAGAGGAGGAGGATGAATAGAAGGAGTAGGAGGAAGAATAGGATGAGGATAGAACTCGCAAGCTTCAATTTCCTCCCTCTCCTTCTCGCCTTAACCCCCCCCCCCCCCCCCCCCCCCCCCTGAATCTAACAAAATACGTGCCGCAGATGCAATGGTGAAGAATTGACTTGGAAGCTGCCGCTGCCGCTGTCGCCGTCGCTGCCCTTAACAACAACAAAAAAACAACAACGACAAAATCAAGAAGTATCAAACCAAAGAGGTCAATATTGCAGTATCTACTCTTTATTTTTTTTTAAGGCACGTTTTTCTACATTTTGGCCAGAACAACTTGTCCATCGAATAACGATCGATTTAAATATCCCTAATCTTGTCAAAAATAAAACATCTCAAACCTGGGACTTCATTGATGTACAAGGTTTGAGAGTTGTTTTAATCGTTCGGTATTTGATGGTCGAGTTTTCTGACCAAAATCTAAATAAAAAAAATAAAAAAATAAAAAAAGAGGAAAGAAAAAGGGCTTTTTTATGTTTCCAGAGTAGAACAACATACTACTCAAATTAAATTACTTTACAGTAACCAACGAATAAGATATTCTGTAAAATAGATAATAAAATCCCCTTACATTCAAACCTCACGCGTCTCTGCTTCCGACCTTGGTTGTACAGCTGGCTGTAGGATAGAAGATCCATTACTCCATTTATTGAATACGTTGACACATGGTATGAAAACAACCGCCTCCAAAACAAAGAGTGTTGTTAATCATAACTATCAAATAAATTCGATTAAATCGATCACCACCGACTTAGTCATACTTGTTTTCTTGTTTACACAAATACTTCATTTACATTACATACAGTTGAAACGGTGCGTATGAAATGACATCTCCGGGACGATTAGACTAGTCATAGAACAGACTTTGATGAGTATAATCTCCTTTTCACATCTTCATCTTGATGACCTGATAAATCATCTTTAATGCAAAATGTGGATATAATATTCCCTAAATTCCATTTCAAATACAGTTGAATCACTACTAATTTGGATACCAGTTTTTTTTAAGATTATGCAAACTGAAATTATGTTTCTTCAATAAGCATAATCGCTCATTTTGTGACCGACCGTCTCACAGCAGTACCATGTCGGCAAAAGAAACGAGTGCTAAAAAGTGAATCGAAAAGGCAAAATATCACAGTGTGAGAAATGATTTCATAAAAAAAAAAACTTTTAATTTTTAATTATCTTCTTTTTCTCGCTTTTGCGTTAAGCAATTGTATCCATTCTTCACGGCGAATGAAAACACAAAAACCTCACTGAAGTCGTACGAGTGTGACTATACTATATATTCCATTTCCAACATCTAAATTTTAACGATATAATACCGTTTTGAGGCGAAGGGTCAAAGTTTCTATCAATATATTTTAGTAAATAGAAAAAGAACATCACGGGTCGAACTTCCAACATAAAACTACACGGTCAAAACAAATGACCGTATCAGCGAAAAAATAAGGGAGGACAACAATAATACAACACACAAGACCAAGCCTACTACTTACTTATTGTGTACGTACTAATAAATCCCGTGATGTAAGAGGATTTGTATTGAATAACAGTTAATTGTTAATCAGCGGTAAGGTACTAGTAGTTATATACCGTATAATATCGCCTTCTACAATAGTATTATTGTTGTTGTTGTACCCTTGATACATGCAGTGCACGATTCGACCAAAATAATCGAAAACTGTGGAGAAAGTTTTCTTGGGTTACAACGACGTTTACTTATTTGCAGGTCTGACAACCCAAATAATTATGGGCTCATAATATTCTGTTATGGAAATACATACTCTCAAACCTACGCAAAATATTGTCCATTGCCTCAATGTCAAATCAACCCCATATTAGCGTTCGGTTTTCAGATTTGCACCTAGGTTACACGCCAAAAATGGGGGAAAAAACGGTTTTCAAAAAAAAATTCAAAATAATATTTAGATAATCAACAGAATATTTTTTTTTAAAACAAACGTAGGCAGATTTGAAGAGTGAAAAGAAAAAAGCAGATAAAACGAAACAAAAGGCCTGCATAGAAACAGATAAAGAAGCCTTATTCAAATACTGACATTTTGTGACCACCTACATCACTCCATAATACTGAAATGAAAGTTGATTCATGTACAACTTACTTTGATTTAACAATTATTCATTTTGTACGAATACTGTCATTTTTAAACGTTTAATTAGTTGTATTTGACTAAATTCATTTTAGCCCAAATAAAAAGCAACTAATTCACCCTATGGGGGTCCCGATAGCTCAGTTGGTAGAGCACTCGCTTCACACACAAACGGACCGAGATCGATCCCGGGTGCAATCGAGAGTTTTTTTTTCTGACCCCCCTGTTCACCCAGCAGTGAACGGGTAGCTGAGTCTGTTTGATTTGGCGAACGTACTTTGCAATAGACTAGCGTCCTATCCAAATGATATCAAACAATTGCTATTGTCCGTTTCACGCTATAGAAACGGGGATAAACTCCGGCTCCATGGGCCGAATGGTTCTGACGGACTACAGAATCCATCCCTATCACTAAAATAGAGTCATTGAAGAGACCAAGGCGATAACAAGGGGGTGTGCGATTTATGAGACATAATCAATACGCGATAGAACATTTTAGCATGGACATACGATAATGGAAAAGATAAATTTTAATCTCCACACAACAAAAGCGATATTATTTCGTTTTAAAAAAATCCGAGTCATGAAAAGTTATGATTGGGAACAAGAATCGTGTCTCCCGTATAATAATATACGGCGTTAAAACAGATAGATATATCGCAATGCATCCAATGTTTCGACTTGAATAGACAATTTACACTTCAAGAAAGAAGATACATAAGAACAGCGATAAAGTTTACAGGAGCAATAACAATATATCGCAATGTATCCAATATTTCGACTTGAATAAATAGACAATTAACACTTGTTCAAGAAAGAAGATACATAAGAAAAGCGATAAAGTTAAGAGCAATAACAATATAACTAAATGACTAATCTACCAGAGAAGAAGGACCTCAAATAAAACTGATCCAGATGAGAAATGTCACATTTTAGTTTTACTAATTCAAAAGAGATGCCAAAGATAAAGTTTTGTTTTTGTTTTTTTTAAATAGCGATCAAGTGACCATTGGAAAATGGTTATTGGAAACCAGGAAATGTTTGCAGTGTATGCCTATATTTATATCATTAAAATATGATTCACATTCTGCTCTACATTCACTCACTCAAAAATAAATAAATAAATAAATAAACAAAAAATAAATAAAAAATAAATAAATAAATAAATAAATAAAAATAAATAAATAAATTAAATAAATAAATAAATAAATTTCCACCAAGTTCTCCAGGGGGTGGGGGTGGGGGGAACAAATTCAAATGACTAAAGTCGCCATTTCGGCGCTCCCGTTTCCGTGCCCACGTCATTGCTTACTAATCAAAGCCAAGCAAGTAGCCAAATGAAACAAATCTTGGTCAATTTCTGTACTATTGGTCAGAACTACGGAAACACGATGTGACAAAACTACCTAATTCCAAATCCATCCATCCATCCCTCTACCTAACCCTTCTAGTAATATCCCGTAAATAGTAAATTCATAGGAAAGTAATTGACTTATCTCGATGACTCTATCGCTGCAATTCGCCAAGCCCTGATAAGCCCATTCTTAACCATTGACCCAGATACTGTGGTACATACACTGTCCGTTCAACGGTTGGGGTCCGGTAACGTGATATGATTGATTGACGTGGTTCTGATTAAAAGGGGGGAGAAGACTAAAAACAACACATTTCATTTATTTATTTGCCAAGATTGCACGAGTTAACTTTATTTGATCACTTGAGATCGGTGCATTATTTGCACATGGAAATGAATTAACTAAAGGGAAGTTTATTTAGACTGATAATCAAAATTTATATGGAATTATAAATAAAACATAGTAAGACTTTAGTACGACGTTCGTGTGTCAAAGAACATTTCTGGTATTTCCTCCCCTTTAAATACCAAATAACCTGGTAATTAGCTACTATATTCTTCAGAAGCAGAACTTCTGAACGTCATTCCACCATATTGGAACCCCCACTACTCTTCTCTTCCTTTGCCCGTCAAGATCCTCAGCGGGGACATGTCAATCGCCATCTTGCCAGGACCTACCGGCTGCTGACCCAATCAACACTTTTCCAGCATGAAAAGTTCATTTCACTCACAAGACGACCGTGCAGTTGGGCAAGGCTGCGAGTCGGATATCTCCTCCATGCCAACTTAATCAATCATCAACGTATAGCCTAAACACCATACTCTAACCAAACATCCACGTATTCATTCCATTAGGTCAGTTAGGTCGTTGTCCGAGATTATGTAAATTAGTGGTCAATCAAAGTCACGTGCATAGGAATCCAGAAAAGTGAGTGTTGATAATAATAGCAAGAAATGAAGCGAGCAGAGAAGTGCCAGAAGACACAAGATTTTTTATTTTTTTTAACTTGCGGCGATGATGTGTGGAACCCAAAACCCGACTGTTACGGTACCTACGCCTGGCCATGAGAGGAAAGCTCAATAATCGACGCCATCCACAACTCGTGCATAAATGCGTATAAATAATACAGGGTAGCGTGGTTTAAACAAGCCAGATCGAAGAGTACGGCTCGCGGCTCGGCAACCATTTCGTCATGTCGCCATAAGGATAAGGTTAAGATACTGCCGGCCAGTGCTGTTGATAAATATGCATACTGCAGTCTTATATACAATGTGTTTAGTGGACACACACACAGTCGAAACAAATTGTTTGTCTTAGCTTGCTATTGAATGATGTAGGCAAACCCTAATGAACCCTTAACTGCGCGCGTCCGTACTGAATAATCGACAAAATAAAGTAAGGCGCGGGACATTTGGGGTAAGTGTGTTTTATCTCCTTTGTCTCCCCCCCCCCCCCCCCCCCAAAAAAAAAAAAACAAAAACAAACAAACAAACAAACAAAACACACACACACACACACCCTTTATCAAGAACGTTTTTTTCGAACGCATGCTATTATTATACTCTTGATAGATTTAAAACCATTTGGGAAGGGATATAACCCATGTAATTTTAAATAGATACTCGACGACCATACAGATTAAGTCCCTTGAGTTACAATTCAGCGCAATTTAGAACATAAAGCCATATTTTAAAAAATGCAGACGCACCGCACTACTAGGAAGGGGCGGGGATGATTTTGTCACCGATTGTGGCCCTTAGTTGTGTCCAACACAGGAGAACTCGTATAAATATAACACATCTCAGGGCTCGACGAGTCCTAAGAAGAATAGATAGATTGAAGATGACGTCACTCTGGTCTTTGTTATTGTTTTTTGTCATCCGCGTTTATGAGTAATGCTCACTGAACTGTATTAACCTGACAATAAATGTTCATGGATACACACAGTTGTGTGTGTTGGTCCGTTATACTTCCGGATGACAATGTTATGAGCTTCTTAGCCAAGCGCATACTCTCTATAGACAAAACTAATATTACACAACTCTTGAGAAAACATTAAGCCTCATTTTTGGAATGATAGTGAGTATGAGTCCTTGTTACTATTACTCACGTCACTGATCAAGGGACTGAACCGCGTCCCAAATCGTACGCATTCGCCCAATTCTTTAATTGTTGACAGTCAATGCACCGTAGCAAATCATTGTTTATGATTACCTACCTTCATTGTCAGGGGCTAAGACATTTGAGTGAAACAAAGTTTATCGACCTTTTCGAGCCTTTATCTAATTATCTGTTCAGTCATCACATAGATAGTATGCGCTTGGCTCAGAAGCTCACAGCATTGTCATCCGGAAGTATAACGGACCAACACACAAAACTCTTGTGTAACCATGAACTTTTATAGTCTGGGTGATACAGTTTAGTGAGGATTACTCATAAACGCGGATGGCAAAAAAAAAAAAAAAAAAACCAGTAACAAAGATCAGAGTGACGTCAAATTCGTTCTATCAATATAAAGCTCTGTTGGAGAGAGTGGAAGTGGAAGGAGGGATGGTTTGAATATGTCAATTATGTACTACTGGACGGTTTGGATTAACTAATTCTGCTCTGAAACAAACAGGATTATACTGCGTTTTACAAAACTGTCTCCTGTAGATGAATAAAATGACCAACGTGGTATTTTATAACCAATGCATACTATAGTCAATTTTACGAGGGTTATATTATAGCCTATATAAGCCACTCACTTGCGGTGGTCAAGCACTAGTTGAACTCGGATATCCCAATAAAACAATCTTCACACTGCACATTAAATAGTAAGTAGATGGTGGTGTAGTAAACATGATGACTACGTCAAGTCGCTAGTCACTCCTTATTCGAATTCTTTTTTACTGTATGGATTCTCAAACAGTCATAACCAGAATAATTCAAATTCATTCATTTATTCATTCATTCATTCATTTATCTATTATTTGTTTATTCATTTATTTCTCTATCAAAGCTTCTATAGGCGGAACGAAGTTGACGTCACTCAGCTTTGTTATTATTTAAAACAGCCTGATAGTGATTAGCAGTTTCGTGTGTTGGTAAGTTTAATTTGGCTGGCAGATGTTGTGAGTATTTTACCTAAAATCTCAAATAATGTTTAGCAATAAGTTTATTTTTCCTTTTTCCCCTCCCAAAGGAAACTGCATAATAAATGGTGGATTTCAATTTATTTTACCAAAAACTATCAAATCTAAGTCCCCATCTCATCATAGTTCCCGTGGGGAAACCCCCATTGGACACGTCGGTGCTTGTGCCCCATGTACTATCTATCAGGGCCTAATTAGCCTAGGACATGGTTAATTTAGACACGGGCGAGGGTCCTTGAGGCCGTAAATCTGGAGTGATCGGTACACACTAAACTACGGGGACCCGACGACGACAACATTGCATTGCCGTATTCTGACAAATCACAATTTCCAGTTTAGGCCACATTTTTAAAAAAAGTCATAACTACCTGAATTGTAATATTATATAGATATATAGTTTTTCTTTAATTTTTTTTTTTTTTTTTTTTTTGGGGGGGGGGGGGGTTGTTTTTCTTGGTTTTGTTTTGGTGTTTTTTTTTGTGTGTGTTTTTTGGGGTTTTTTTTTTTTTTGGCTTTTTCGGCGATATTTGAAGTTTAATTTTTTTTTTTTTTTAATAAAAAATTTTTTAAATAATAATTAATAAATAAAAATCTAGCCAGAATTTTTTATAATGTGTTTTATCAGAGAGCCATAACATAGACCAGTGGGTTTTATTCACCTATCTCCCCCCGTGTCTATTTATTTACTCAATCCCCGCCTCGCCTCTTGACCATGTCACCGTCGATCCCGGTCTCTATGGCCATTAACAGTAAAGAATCTCTCAAATATGTACCGTTATGACGGATTAACACTCGAAGTCCTTTGCTTTGTAGTACCAAGTATTCCTTCGTTTTGAAATAAAAATATAAAATGCATAGATATTACGATAGAATATCGGCGAGATGGACAGGATTTCAATCCAATGCAAATCTTAGGTTTGGGTAGGTAATGAAAAGGAGATGAATGACGAATAATATGCGAAAGAGGGGGGAGGGGAGAGAGAGAGAGAGAGAGAGAGAGAGAGAGAGAGAGAGAGAGAGAGAGAGAGAGGGAGAGAGAGAGAGGAAGAGGACGGAGACTGAGGGTATTGAGAGAATATCAATGAGAACAACAAACGATAAGGAGGAGAAGAAGGAGGAGGAGGAGGAGATGGAGGAGGAGGAGGAGGAGGAGGAGGATGACCACGACGGCGGCGCCAACGACAGCAACAACACATTATGACGTCAATGAACGCTGGCGCACAAGGAAAATAATCGTCCCACAAACCAAGCAGACACCCCCAATACCATTATCATTCTTATTATTGTAAACTTTTATCTCCGTAGTATAATAATAATATAGTGATGTAGGTATACAATAATTTATTTACACAACCCTTGACCGTGTCACTTTCATTCAGTTATAACTGGGTACATAATGCCACATACAGTCAACGCCCCACGCCAAGAATCGAGAGGGGATTTCGTATCCAGACCCGCTTACTACAACGGAAAATCCTTATCTCTCTCCTTACCGATCCTTTTCAATATTTTCCCAAAATGGCAGGCTTACCCAGCAGAAATTTTTTTTTTTTTTAAACCCAAACAATCTCTCTGCAAAACAACTTTATGTTCTTATTAATTAAACAAAGATCATTCTTCAAAGTTTGTAATGTACCAAATAAATTTGAATAAGAAAACTGTATAGTGTGGTGTAACAAATGTGACCCTTCGTCTCAAAACGGTATTAAGTCGGGATGATTAAGATGCGGAAAATGGAATTTGTAGCCAGACATATCATGCTTAAGTTGAGTTTATATGCTTTTTGGAGGAGAAGGAATATCATATTTTACTGTGCTAAATACCAACGTTTTTTATTTTTGACAAGTTTAACTATAATTTGACTTTTTAGTATCTGGTCCATCCCGACTTAATACCGTTTTGAGACGATCGGTCACAAATGTGACGATTTTTCTGTAGAGGGTATAATGCGATGGACTTCGAAGTTTTGACTCAAAACTTCTTCAGAGCTGTAACAATAATATCAGCTTGTCAAAGAAATGTGACCAATCGTCTTAAACGGAATTATGTCGGGGTGAAACCTAGCTTAAATTTCAATTATGATTTAAGTTTAAAAACTTGAGCTTTTATATGGAGCAATATACACTAAACAGGTTCAAAGGGGCTCCTAGCCAACAGCAACAGATAATATGTAGGACGAGGCATGACGCCTGTTACCCGATATTACGACAAAAAAGTATTTTTAAACATTTTAAATTTCAACAATTACAAAGCAAATAACGTCCAGGTACGATGAGAGAATGTGAGTAAAGAGTCTTTTCCAACTTTCCCAAGGCCTCAACAATGCACCCCCCCCCCCCCCCCCCCCCCCCCCCACCCCCTTACTTATTTTAAATATTCGGGTAGGCATGGATGGCGGCGTATCCTAGCGCCGTCCCGTTTTAGAGGTGGGTGGTAAGACGATACTCCCCTGTAGTACACGGGGTAATGAAGACATTGAGATTACTGATAGACATCAGTAAATAAACAGTAAAGGGAAAGGCGCTGGGGTGACATCTTCACAAGACGACGCAATAACTGTTAAACGACCTGAATATGTCAACCCGTACTGATGACGACGATCACTGACCAGACATTATATCAACCATGTCGAGATAGCTTCTACTCCCACCCCCACCCCATCCCACCCCCAGGACAGGAAGGAAGAGGGGGAAGGGGGAAAGGGGGGGGGGGGGGGTTGAGAAAGAGGAAAGAGAAGAAAAAACTAACCCAAATATGATGCGTATCCAATATCAAAAATTAACTGGAGCAAGTATTAATTATTTCACAACGGGGTAAATACCATCTTAAAGGAGAGAATAAAAGCTGACAATTGCTCAAATACAATAGGCACTTGGTCACTCACAGATAATCCGGTTTGGAATCCGGCCGGTAGAGTTGGATTCTTCATCTGGCTGGCCCCGCTTTACACCCAGCAGTGGTTGGATTTTGTCAGCTCTTTAGATCTGGCGGACGGAAAATACTTGAGACACTGGAACCCAATTGATGTTATGCGTTTCGTTATAAAACTCATTGCATCCACCAGCCGGATAGAACGTACCCACACAAACCAATGTGCAGCCCTTAAACGTTTATAGTCTGATTAATACACTTACTTGAGAACTACTCATAAAAATGGCAGGCTAAAAACAATGGCAAAGAGCTGAGTGAAGTCAATTTAGTCCCATCTATAAAAAGGGTAGAAAGCAGTTTGTTCATTAATAAATTTCAAGCAGGAAATCGGATTATCCAGCTCCGTCATCATAGATCCAACACCGAACCCACTCCACAGCATCTGGGGAGCAGACTCTTATGTCATGGTCAGTGCAGCTGGGACCGTCCTCGCATTCTCTAAGAATGTGCTCCATCATCTGCTCTGGGCATCCATATGCACACAAGATAGTCTCAGCCGTGGTGCGCGTGTTCGTTGTAGCAATCGGTCTCCATCGAGGGATTCCAGCTCTGTAGATTTTTAACAACGTAACTCGTAACTCGACTTTGTATTTACCGTTATTGAAATTCCCAACGAAGACTGGTTATTCTCGATATAAATTTTTACTTCATAGAATATATATATTTTATTTTTAAAAAAAGAAAAGTCCTCCGGAGCCATAAGCTCCATAGAACAGGAGTTTATCCCCGTTTCTGTCACTTTAAACAGTCACAATTGCTTGCTACCATATGGATGGCGCGCTAGTCTGTCCTTGAGTACTAATCCAATTAATTTGATAGAAATGAAAAGAGAGAGAAAAATAGTCAACAGCATCCTGGATATATGCCGTCCCAGGCGAGTACTCTACCAACGCAATCCGAACCCCGAAATATCAGATCGCATACCATTACATACAACCTTACTACTTATTAATTAATAGATACACGGACCAGGTCAAAATGGTTGCTGTAATATGATCAAATAACAGGCGGCTCTAAATGCAGGATGTCTTTAATCGTGAATGTTTGAACAATTCTGTCCATTTACATGAGAGGCGGGTACTTTATCAACTGAGCAATCCGAACCCCTGAAGGTCAGGTAGCATAATATTATTACATACAACCTTATTTCTGATCTACGAGTACGAGGTCAATATGACCGCTGATATTTGATCAAACAACAAGCAATTCGAGAAAAGAAAACATCTGCACGGTGCCTTTAGTCGTGAATGGTTGACCCTTCTCAAATCTTCAATAAAACGTCTCTTCGTGAAATACCCCCACAAAGCACCCATAGATTCTATATTATTATTATTAAGGTCTTCCGGCCAAGCAGGAATGCCAGTTACATTTTTCAAAAAATGTCAAACGCTCTTTTTCAAAATGTCAAAATTTTCGGGGATCACTATTTATGCTAACATGCATATAACAATGGAAATGTTTGTTAAATTTTCTTATCCCAAAGACATGAACCAGTGTTTTTATTTATTTTATAAATTCTTCTTTAAAGGCAAAACTTTTTATATTTTGTGAAATTGGTATTAAGTCATCAAAAACAACAAAACATTCTAAAAATATCAATTTAAGTGATCTGGATTATTTTTTTTTTTAAATGAATGAATGAATGAATAAATAAAAATCCTAAATTTCAAGCCCAATTTTTCATACGCCAAACGGTTTTTTAAAAAGGCTAAGTTTTTGTTGTTTTGGGTTTTTTTTTTTTTTTTAATGGTGTTTTTTTTTTTTTATTATATTCCGCATTAAAACGCCAAACTGCCATTTCTGCGTCCTAGTCTTGGCGCCAAGAAGTGTTGACATTAGACCTACGCATTTCCTCTGAAGTCGGTACACATGAGATTGCATAATTTGGTCAAAGAATATTAATTTGTTAGGGTCCCACGGTTCAGTTTCTCGTCTCTATGAATGACAAAAGGATTATTTAAGTCATGTAACTGGGTCAATACCAGTTAGGAAAACAAAGTCAAGAAGGACAAAACACAAACGGTTTTTTGAAGTTTCCTTCTTAAGCCCGTATTCGTGATATCATTATAACTTCAAAGCAACAACAGAATATCTGATTTACACATACACATACACACACACACACACACACACACACACACACACACACACTCTCTCTCTCTCTCTCTCTCTCTCTCTCTCTCTCTCTCTCTCTCTCTCTCTCTCTCTCTCTCTCTCTCCTTTGTCACACACGCGAATGTGCACAGGTACACTTGCGCGCTTGCGAGCACTCAATGGGTGCGATACACGTATAAGCAGAACATATTTAGAGATGTTTCATAAGCGGTTGACTGCTGCGCTTTGTCCTTACTTTCAGTTCTCTTTAAAAAATGCTAATGTCGAATCATTAAAGGCAATTTCCTATTAATTTAGCTTGTAAAAAAACAAACGAAAGTAATGGAGAGCGCCAGCATTCACCACAAACGGAACATCTCCTGAAAAGTATTTATACCTTCCATCTACACGAGTATCATCCCCGCCTTCAAGACTCTCATGATTACCTTGACTCCGAGAACCAGAGGAGGAAGTAGGGATGGGGACGCGAGTATTCATTCTTGGCGTGCTACATCCACTCAGGCTCTGTCTGCCTTCAGACGGATGCCGCTGCCGCTGCCCCTGATGCTGAATCTGTTGCCCGTTGTTCCCATTCACATCTTTTCCGGACGGACACAGATTATGCCCGTCGTGGTCGTCGCCGTTGATATTATTGTTATCGTTATTACTATCATTATTATTACAATCCATGACGTTGTAATCCTCGTACAAATCCTTGTAGTCGTCGAAGGGAGAGCGGTGGTTCATGAGCGGGGTGGACCACAGCTCTTCCACAGCCCGCTCCACGCTCTCAAACACCTCGTCCAATTCATCCATATACGCATCCATTTGGATCGGCGTGTGTTTGTTCCCTTAATTAATCCGAGATCCCAGTGAAAATGTTAATGATAACGATGAAAACCCCATCCGAAACGTTGCCATTATCACAACCAGAAGTAGAATAACTCATTATCAAATTAAATAACAAAAAAATATCACAAAGACTAGATGGAATTTGAATTAATCCGATATCACAATGAATGAAAGTCGTATCCGATGTTGTTATCATTGGAATAAAAAGAATTATTATTGTGACCTTCTAGGTAAGAAGTAACAGAGAACTCAAATTGCAATAGCCATGATAACTTTAAGAGCACTATCTTTCCCCTTTGACAAGTCAAAGATAGCGAGATATATTTCTTATCTCTACATTGTGGAGGTATGGTAGGTCCGGTCTTGAACCAACCTATGATTTGTAATAATCATAATATAACAGCACCACACTGGATCGACAAAGAACATACAAGGTATTAGAAACACAAGACAGTAGCGACGTTTCGGTCACATTGGAAACACCTTCATTTAATCCCTTGTTGTTGCTGTCGCTGTCCGTGGTTTGTACATCGGGATAGTAATGCGTCAATCACCGTGACTGACAAAATGTGAGAATCGATTACTCGAGACCATTGTTATCGTTTCGTACATGAGACGAGTTTTTCAAAGTGTGTAAATACTACACAGGTTTGGACAAGACGAATTTATTAATGTTCCTGGATTAGAAGTTTGTTTTTTGTTCTTTACTAATTGAGAAATAAATATGGAAGTTTGGTGGTAAATAAATAAATAAATAAATAAATAAATAAATAAATAAATAAATAAATAAATAAATAAATAAATAAATAAATAAATAAATAAATAAATAAAATAAATTAATTAATTAATTAATTAATTAAAACGGGAAGGATACAAGAGAGAGCATCACTGCATTTTTCTGATGTTTGGGCGGGAGAGAGAGAGAGAGAGAGAGAGAGAGAGAGAGAGAGAGAAGAGAGAGAGAGAGAGAGAGAGAAGAGAGAGAGAGATTCTTCTGAAAAGGCGTGCGTGCAAAAAGTTCATGAATTTTAATTTCCCTAAATATATGCAAATTCATTAAAAGAGCGTAGATACAGGATCAAAACGGTTGAGGGGAAAACCCTTAAGCCTCAAAATAATTTAGTTTCATAAAAACCAATATCAAACATGAAAACGTGTTGAGTAATATATAAACACTCTTCATTAAATAAAAACAATACAAAACAACAAACAAAGAAGGAAAGAACCCCCCCCCCCCCTCCTCCAACTTCCGTCTCCCTATTATTATTATCATTATTATATTATTATTATTATTATTATTATTATTATTATTAATTATTATAATAATAATAATAATAATAATAATAATAATAATAATAATAATAATAATAATAATAATAATAATAATAAATAATAATAATATCACTATTATATTATTAATTATTATTATTATTATTATTATTATTATTATATTATTATTATATTATTATTATTATTATTATTATTATTATTATTATTATTGTAAGTATTGGTGGTATTACCGGTGTTGTATTTTTGTGGTTATTAATGTTATCATTAAAGTCTTTGGTTCCATTTACCATTTTTTTTTTTTTTTTGGTCTCACTTTCATTTATATTGTCATCAAATTGTATGAATTATTGACGAAAGCCTAAGATTAAATAAACTTAGAAACTTTGAAACCTAAAGAATACAAACAAACAGCAAACAACACAATATTATAATTAAAACAAGAAATTCTAGATCATTGGAACTACTGGTAAAACCTGAATTCAAACTTTGCCTCTGTTGTCATGTGATACACACAACACGATCACAGTCACACAATCAATCATACTACAGTGAATGGTCACACAATTAAGTTATATAGGCCAGGTAAGTTTGTTTTCGTTTTATTTTGTTTTGGTTTTGCTTTTGTTTGTTTGGTTTTGTTTTTGTTTTTTTGTTTTTTTTTTTTTTTTTGTTTTTTTTTTTGTTTTTTTTTTTTTTTTTTTTTTTTTGTTTTTTTTTGGTTGTTTTTTTTTTTTTGTTTTTTTTTTTTTTTTTTTTTTTTTTTTTTTTTTTTGTTGTTTTTTTTTGGTTTCTTTCCAAAACTGAAATACATTCGTAATGAATCACGAAACAATCAATTAAAGTCAACGATAGACTAAGCTAGAGAAAGAAATCCGTGCCTTTAACCCGTAATCCGCTGTGGGAGGGATAATAATATTATTGTTGTCATTATTTGAAATGACAGGGAAAACGGAAACCCTACACTTATAGGGGTTAATTCTCCATATGCCTACGTGATAGTACGTACCACCATCAAGTTAAACAATTATATTTTTTTTTTCTCAGCTCACGTCTGTGTCACATTAAATCCATTGTAACATTATGAACGAAGACCACAGCACAAGAGGGAAAGTAAGCTAAGATGAAGCCCCCTCCGTCCCGGGTCCACCCATAGAGAATACAGGACTCCCTAGTCTGTGGGTCCACCCCCGCCTTCATTAAATAAATCCATTCAGAATTTAATTTAAGACCAGTCTTGTGATTTGTCTTAAATTGAAGTTTTGTACTCATTTTGAAGCCAAGGTTGAATGGGCTTCAAGAGAGAGAAAACATCTCTGATTTTACTTTCAAAACTTTGAGGAATATCTAAAGCAAGGAATGAATTGCAGAAATTTTACGAGATGCGTTATTCAGTGTGTGTGTGTGTGTGTGTGTGTGTGTGTGTGTGTGTGTGTGTGTGTGTGAAGAGAGAGAGAGAGAGAGAGAGAAGGGCTTTAAAGGGGGGTAGAGATTATGAGAGAGAGAGAGAGAGAGAGAGAGAGAGAGAGAGAGAGAGAGAGAGAGAGAGAGAGAAGGAGGGGGTGGCGGTAAAATAATGATTTGTGTCACAATTACAAATTATCATCAAGCTTTGGATTTGGGTCGAATCTCGCTGACAAAGGGTTACCAGTCGTCGTGTACTGAGTCACACGCGATATTCAAAGACAGATAAAGAAGTCTGTTTTGTTTATTTTTAAACGCGGAAACAAAGAGCTAACCTATCAAAACAATAACAGAAACAATCTGGGTTAACTAACGTTTACAATTTATATTATTAGCAATCGACGATGTGTACTGTGTACTCCCTCCCTGAAAATTTTTGTAAGGATTGAATAATGGATGGAGAGATGGATAGATGGATGTGGTTGATGATGGATGATGATGATGACGGTAGGACATATGGGATGGATGGATGGATGGATGGATGGTTTGTTTATTTGTTTGATAGTTTGTTTGTCTGCAAAGAAAGAAAGAAAGAAAGAAATAACACAATGGGCGAACAAAATCATTGAATGTCCGCATCAACGTTCATGTAACCATGACCCTCTTAGAAACAATCAGGTGACTAAACCATTTTTTTTTTAAATCAAGGACATGCCAAGCTACTAAACCATATAACATAAATGTTATCTAAAAATCAAGTTGTAAAAATTGTAAACAAAATCCATTGCTACTCTCTCTCTCTCTCTCTCTCTCTCTCTCTCTCTCTCTCTCTCTCTCTCTCTCTCTCTCTCCTACGCATTACTTTACACTTTGAATCATTTTATCTCTAATCTTAGTACACTATATCAACGAGTCGACCCTGTCTAAACTCACCTTTCTCTCTTATCCGTTTCCAACATCCTTGTGACCATTCTTGTCTCATGCCTTACTTATATACCATTACACCCTCCACCATCTGCCCTCTATTCCTTAACTCATATCATCAATTCCCTGCCTAAATCAATATTCTCAATTTTTTTACCTATCTCATTGCTTCTCTTCTCTCCCTTCTCCTCTCCTCTATTTCCATCCCCCTCTCTCATCTCCTCTCTCTCCTCTCTCTCTCTCTTCTCTCTCTCTCTCTCTCTCTCTCTCTCTCTCTCTCCTCTCCAAAGAAGATAACGGCGATTACGTTATTAAAGAACACTTAAAATGAAATCATTTTTTTAATGTACTTAAGTAGCACTATGATAGCAACGAAGTCGACGCCAGAATGTGGGCGGTTAAATTCAACCGTTATCTCTCTTATCACGTTCACAACATCCAGTATAGGAATGACACAATTACCATGTGTACAACAAATGACAACTTACTATAATATAACACAGAATTAGAAGCACACGATCCACCATCTGGAACACACATTACGAATTAAGATTCCATAACGTGCAGGTATCATAACATATTCCCTGCAAATCAAAGTATTCTCAATGATTTTTATAACCACTGAAAATCAATACAAATGAACTTCGAAGTCGAAGTCGTAAAAAGATCAAGCCTAAACGGACACAAATCCCAAATAAAAGCTCAGAAAGATAGTACGAGCGATCCCCCACAACAGTAAAGATTAGACACGCCAGCTGTACGGTTTTTAACACAAAAGTACCAACATATGTTTTTAAATGTGAATGAAATGTCACTTTACCTATATATTTGACAACAACAGAGAAATATATGCATGATAGGGTGGATGGATAGAACGACGAATGAATGAATGAATGAATGAATGAATGAATGAATGAATGAATGAATGAAGATCATTAAAATCAACTTTGGAGTACCACGATAAACTGCAAACTCGAGGAAGTCAAAAATATAATAACTATCCTTTAGGAACGTCAATTCAACAGTTAAATATTTTAAGATCCACACAATATAAGACAGACTACAGACCAGTACTGCTACCAGCTGCACGCTTTTTAACACAAAAGTACCACCATATGTTTTTGAATGTGTATGAAATACTAAGTCTAACACACGAGTTTGGATTATTTAACCATATGACAACAAAAGAGTCAGATTAAAACGAAGTAAAGCCATTGTAGAGATTACAATAATACTACATAAAACAAGATACAAGCGTTACGGTCCAATTAATTCCTGCGAATAATGGAATAATGCAAAGACACAAACAGGCCTATTCTATTCTATACATTGTCGTGGGTACACTACATGCAGCCACCATTGATGATTGAGGAAGTACTTGCATCTCTAAAGTAAGAAATACGACCATAATAAAACCGATAGCCAAAAGTGGTGCAAGATATCAGGAAGTCATAACTATGGAGTGAGTGAATGAATGAATGAATGAATGAATGAATGAATGAATGAATGAATGAATGAATGAATGAATGAATGAATGAATGGGTGAATGAATGAATGAATTAATGGATGAATGAATGAATGAATGAATGAATGAATGAATGAATGAATGAATGAATGAATGAATGGTCTTTAAAATCAACCTTTGAGTATCACAGTAAAGAGTGGTAAAGACCAGGCTGAACAAGATCAAAACAAATCGAATTGCACTGAGAGCAAGTAGGTCTACGGCAACATTCACGACAGGCGTTAGTTAGGAATTACTTGGGTTGCATGCATGCAATGCTATTCCGATTCTTTGTAGATTTGAGGCCTTGCCAAAAATATCTTTTATTTACAAACCCAAAGGTACATACATACATACATACATACAGTCCCAAATCCCAGGTTGTATCAGTGCCAAGTTACTGTTATACCGTGCATTGAAACGTTCGGGTCAAGAGGCTATAACAGAGTTATAATAAATAAGTGGTAAAATGAGCGGGACTGAAACTTCTGGAGGTTCAATTCCCGGTCGGATCGTATTCCAATTGGTATCATAGCATGCGGGTGAGAAAGGGAGAGAGAGAGAGAGAGAGAGAGAGAGAGAGAGAGAGAGAGAGGGGGAGAGAGAGAAAGAGATCAGAGAGAGAGAGAGAGAGAGAGAGAGAGAGAGAGAAGAGAGAGAGAGAGAGAGACGGGGTCCGCGGCAGAAATGTTATAAACAACTTAAGACCTAAATAAGTCTTGTTTTAATTCTATCTTGTAAGGTTGATGAATAAATGTAAAAGAGTTGTTGACAAACCTATAGGGCATGCATACAACTAAAAGAAAAAAACAACATTAATATAGAGTAGTATACAGGAAATACAAGTGCTCAAAGTGCTTGACCAAAAGGGGGTCCCAAGCCAACAGTAACAGTTGACATGAGAACGCGACATTACGAATCCTGTGTAAGGCTCTATTACATTATTTTTTCTCCGACAGATCCAATACAATGATGTTACCGGCCAGATACCAATTTTGGTATGTCAGTAAGAAGAAGAGGAAAGCCTTTACCAAAGACTCAAACTTTGCCAAGAGCGGGAATCGAACCAGGAATCTACCAGTCCGGTCCACGGGCGACTGCCAAACTACAAAACCACAAAGCTGTATAATTTAATGCGACTAAGATGTTATATTAATATATAGTTAATATAATATAATATATACTATACTAAAAAACGAAGGATTCGTGAACTGCAGGCGTTTACAGAATCCACATAATATAAAGACCATCAACGTTAAAAGTGAAGTATCACCGTTTAAAATGATTTTAGGGGGCGAAGTGGCCGAGTGGCCCGGGTTAGAGTCCCGCTTCAGGCACTTTCGTTTTTTTGGGTTTTTTTTTTTTTTCTTGGGCAAGATTATTAATCCCCAATTTGCTCACTTGGACAAAATGGGTGGTTCCAGTTGACATCAGACATCTTGTTTAATGAATTATCTATCTATCTATCTATAATGGCATTGGATGAAGAAGCGTTTTAAGCCCACGAAGGTTGCGTGTTTATAGTATTCGTATTCTTTCTTTCTTTCTTTCCTTATTTATTTCTTCAGCTGTTATATCCATTTTTGTTTGAAATCATACGTCATGGCACAAGACCAAAGGGCTAGAGCTCAGGTGGTCGCTGGTTCGGATAAGTAAGCAAGTAAGTAAGTTTTGAAAGCAAATTACTTTAGACAAACACAAGACGAATTAATTATACCGTATAATTTCCGTCATAAATTACAAAGATAAAAGGAGGAATGCTCTAAACCGCTTTCATCTTGCGTCAAGTCGAGCAAGGCCACACGTTGTAAAATAAAAATGAAAAAGTTTATTATTATGCCCCGGCTATAAAATAAGGGTTTTTACTTTTTATAATTTTTAATGAACTGGGATTTATTCAATTTCCCAATCGTACTTTCTCTTTTAACTACGATGCGGATTAACGTGTGTGAGTGTGTGCGAGAGAGAGAGAGAGAGAGAGGAGAGAGAGAGAGAGAGAGAGAGAGAGAGAGAGAGAGGAGGAGGAAACGTGGAGGAATAAAGGTCCCTTTCCAGAAATAGTTTCTCACTTGCTCAGAGCCATTAAGCCTTGCCGCCCAATGAAGAAAAGGGCATTTTGTCAGTAAATAAAAGGTATTCTATTTTTTTAAACTCGCCAATAACTATTAACTATTAACCAACCGAGCGATATAAAATTATAGTAAAATTAAATGAGAACCCCTAGACCTATCTTTGAAAGATTGTGACACATCTGTGCTATATTATAATAAATTATCAACGACCTATCATAACCCTCATTCGTTCTTCATTACTATTTTATCTAAGTTTTTAACAATGCCATGGTGAATTGAAATTTAATATCATTGCTAATGGCAGAAGGACGTATTAATACAATTGAAAAAAAGACTTGGAGGATGAGGAGGAGGAGGAGGAGGATAAGGATACAAAGAAGAAGAAGAAGAAGAAGAAGAAGAAGAAGAAGAAGAAGAAGAAGAAGAAGAAGAAGAAGAAGAAGAAGAAGAAGAAGAAGAGAGAAGAAGAAGAAGAAGAAGAAGAAGAAGAAGAAGAAGAAGAAGAAGAAGAAGAAGAAGAAGAAGAAGAAGAAGAAGAAGAAGAAGAAGAAGAAGAAGAAAGAAGAAGAAGAAAAGAAGAAGAAAAGAAGAAGAAGAAGAAGAAGAAGAAGAAGAAGAAGAAGAAGAAGAAGAAGAAGAAGAAGAAGAAGAAGAAGAAGATGAAGAAGAAGAAGAAGAAGAAGACGACGACGACGACGACGAAGAAGAAGAAGAATAAGAAGAAAAAAAAGAGGGAAGGAAATGTAGCAGGGGGAGGGGAGAGAGAGAGAGAGAGAGAGAGAAGAGAGAGAGGAGAGAGAGAGGGGGGGGGGGGGGGGGGGGGGGGGGGGGGGGAGAGGGAGAAATGTATAATGATATAATGCTTAACAACTCTGTTTCGGGCATTGGTATAAAGAAGG
>NC_088371.1:13582276-13587276 GCF_034508935.2 Berghia stephanieae
CTCTCTCTCTCTCTCTCTCTCTCTCTCTCTCTCTCTCTCTCTCTCTCTCTCTCTCTCCTCTCTCTCTCTCTCTCTCTCTCTCTCTCTCTCTTCTCTCTCTCTCTCTCTCTCTCTCTCTCTCTCTCTCTCTCTCTCTCTCTCTCTCTCTCTCTCTCTCCTCTCTCTCTCTCTCTCTCTCTCTCTCTCTCTCTCCTCTCTCTCTCTCTCTCTCTCTCTCTCTCTCTCTCTCTCTCTCTCTCTCTCTCTCTCACTCTCTCTCTCTCTCTCTCTCTCTCTCTCTCTCTCTCTCTCTCTCTCTCTCTCTCTCTCTCTCTCTCTCTCTCTCTCTCTCTCTCTCTCTCTCTCTCTCTCTCCAAAGAAGATAACGGCGATTACGTTATTAAAGAACACTTAAAATGAAATCATTTTATTTAATGTACTTAAGTAGCACTATGATAGCAACGAAGTCGACGCCAGAATGTGGGCGGTTAAATTCAACCGTTATCTCTCTTATCACGTTCCACAACATCCAGTATAGGAATGACACAATTACCATGTGTACAACAAATGACAACTTACTATAATATAACACAGAATTAGAAGCACACGATCCACCATCTGGAACACACATTACGAATTAAGATTCCATAACGTGCAGGTATCATAACATATTCCCTGCAAATCAAAGTATTCTCAATGATTTTTATAACCACTGAAAATCAATACAAATGAACTTCGAAGTCGAAGTCGTAAAAAGATCAAGCCTAAACGGACACAAATCCCAAATAAAAGCTCAGAAAGATAGTACGAGCGATCCCCCACAACAGTAAAGATTAGACACGCCAGCTGTACGGTTTTTAACACAAAAGTACCAACATATGTTTTTAAATGTGAATGAAATGTCACTTTACCTATATATTTGACAACAACAGAGAAATATATGCATGATAGGGTGGATGGATAGAACGACGAATGAATGAATGAATGAATGAATGAATGAATGAATGAATGAATGAATGAATGAATGAATGAATGAATGAATGAATGAATGAATGAATGAATGAATGAAGATCATTAAAATCAACTTTGGAGTACCACGATAAACTGCAAACTCGAGAAAGTCAAAAATATAATAACTATCCTTTAGGAACGTCAATTCAACAGTTAAATATTTTAAGATCCACACAATATAAGACAGACTACAGACCAGTAGCTGCTACCAGCTGCACGCTTTTTAACACAAAAGTACCACCATATGTTTTTGAATGTGTATGAAATACTAAGTCTAACACACGAGTTTGGATTATTTAACCATATGACAACAAAAGAGTCAGATTAAAACGAAGTAAAGCCATTGTAGAGATTACGATAATACTACATAAAACAAGACACAAGCGTTACGGTCCAATTAATTCCTGCGAATAATGGAATAATGCAAAGACACAAACAGGCCTATTCTATTCTATACATTGTCGTGGGTACACTAAATGCAGCCACCATTGATGATTGAGGAAGTACTTGCATCTCTAAAGTAAGAAATACGACCATAATAAAACCGATAGCCAAAAGTGGTGCAAGATATCAGGAAGTCATAACTATGGAGTGAGTGAATGAATGAATGAATGAATGAATGAATGAATGAATGAATGAATGAATGAATGAATGAATGAATGAATGAATGGATGAATGAATGAATGAATTAATGGATGAATGAATGAATGAATGAATGAATGAATGAATGAATGAATGAATGAATGAATGAATGAATGAATGAATGAATGAATGGTCTTTAAAATCAACCTTTGAGTATCACAGTAAAGAGTGGTAAAGACCAGGCTGAACAAGATCAAAACAAATCGAATTGCACTGAGAGCAAGTAGGTCTACGGCAACATTCACGACAGGCGTTAGTTAGGAATTACTTGGGTTGCATGCATGCAATGCTATTCCGATTCTTTGTAGATTTGAGGCCTTGCCAAAAATATCTTTTATTTACAAACCCAAAGGTACATACATACATACAGTCCCAAATCCCAGGTTGTATCAGTGCCAAGTTACTGTTATACCGTGCATTGAAACGTTCGGGTCAAGAGGCTATAACAGAGTTATAATAAATAAGTGGTAAAATGAGCGGGACTGAAACTTCTGGAGGTTCAATTCCCGGTCGGATCGTATTCCAATTGGTATCATAGCATGCGGGTGAGAAAGGGAGAGAGAGAGAGAGAGAGAGAGAGAGAGAGAGAGAGAGAGAGAGAGAGAGAGAGAGGGGGAGAGAAAGAGATCAGAGAGAGAGAGAGAGAGAGAGAGAGAGAGAGAGAGAGAGAGAGAGAGAGAGAGAGAGACGGGGGTCCGCGGCAGAAATGTTATAAACAACTTAAGACCTAAATAAGTCTTGTTTTAATTCTATCTTGTAAGGTTGATGAATAAATGTAAAAGAGTTGTTGACAAACCTATAGGGCATGCATACAACTAAAAGAAAAAAACAACATTAATAACAGGAAATACAAGTGCTCAAAGTGCTTGACCAAAAGGGGGTCCCAAGCCAACAGTAACAGTTGACATGAGAACGCGACATTACGACTCCTGTGTAAGGCTCTATTACATTATTTTTTCTCCGACAGATCCAATACAATGATGTTACCGGCCAGATACCAATTTTGGTATGTCAGTAAGAAGAAGAGGAAAGCCTTTACCAAAGACTCAAACTTTGCCAAGAGCGGGAATCGAACCAGGAATCTACCAGTCCACGGGCGACTGCCAAACTACAAAACCACAAAGCTGTATAATTTAATGCGACTAAGATGTTATATTAATATATAGTTAATATAATATATACTATACTAAAAAACGAAGGATTCGTGAACTGCAGGCGTTTACAGAATCCACATAATATAAAGACCATCAACGTTAAAAGTGAAGTATCACCGTTTAAAATGATTTTAGGGGCGAAGTGGCCGAGTGGCCCGGGTTAGAGTCCCGCTTCAGGCACTTTCGTTTTTTTGGGTTTTTTTTTTTTTTTCTTGGGCAAGATTATTAATCCCCAATTTGCTCACTTGGACAAAATGGGTGGTTCCAGTTGACATCAGACATCTTGTTTAATGAATTATCTATCTATCTATCTATAATGGCATTGGATGAAGAAGCGTTTTAAGCCCACGAAGGTTGCGTGTTTATAGTATTCGTATTCTTTCTTTCTTTCTTTCTTTCTTTCCTTATTTATTTCTTCAGCTGTTATATCCATTTTTGTTTGAAACCATACGTCATGGCACAAGACCAAAGGGCTAGAGCTCAGGTGGTCGCTGGTTCGGATAAGTAAGCAAGTAAGTAAGTTTTGAAAGCAAATTACTTTAGACAAACACAAGACGAATTAATTATACCGTATAATTTCCGTCATAAATTACAAAGATAAAAGGAGGAATGCTCTAAACCGCTTTCATCTTGCGTCAAGTCGAGCAAGGCCACACGTTGTAAAATAAAAATGAAAAAGTTTATTATTATGCCCCGGCTATAAAATAAGGGTTTTTACTTTTTATAATTTTTAATGAACTGGGATTTATTCAATTTCCCAATCGTACTTTTCTTTTAACTACGATGCGGATTAACGTGTGTGAGTGTGTGCGAGAGAGAGAGAGAGAGAGAGAGAGAGAGAGAGAGAGAGAGAGAGAGAGAGAGAGAGAGAGAGAGAGAGGAGGAGGAAACGTGGAGGAATAAAGGTCCCTTTCCAGAAATAGTTTCTCACTTGCTCAGAGCCATTAAGCCTTGCCGCCCAATGAAGAAAAGGGCATTTTGTCAGTAAATAAAAGGGTATTCTATTTTTTTAAACTCGCCAATAACTATTAACTATTAACCAACCGAGCGATATAAAATTATAGTAAAATTAAATGAGAACCCTAGACCTATCTTTGAAAGATTGTGACACATCTGTGCTATATTATAATAAATTATCAACGACCTATCATAACCCTCATTCGTTCTTCATTACTATTTTATCTAAGTTTTTAACAATGCCATGGTGAATTGAAATTTAATATCATTGCTAATGGCAGAAGGACGTATTAATACAATTGAAAAAAAAGACTTGGAGGAGGAGGAGGAGGATAAGGATACAACGAAGAAGAAGAAGAAGAAGAAGAAGAAGAAGAAGAAGAAGAAGAAGAAGAAGAAGAAGAAGGAGGAGGAGGAGGAGGAGGAGGAGGAGGAGGAGGAGGAGGAGGAGGAGGAGGAGGAGGAGGAGGAGGAGAAGAAGAAGAAGAAGAAGAAGAAGAAGAAGAAGAAGAAGAAGAAGAAGAAGAAGAAGAAGAAGAAGAAGAGAAGAAGAAGAAGAAGAAGAAGAAGAAGGGAAGGAGAACGTCGTGGAGGAGTAGGAGGAGGAGGAAACGCATCCACACAAGATGAACAACAGCGGAGGAAAAATAAACAAACACAAATTTTTATTTTAAGAAAACAAATAGATAATATGCTTTGAAATGAAAACATTGAAGGTTTTCCTTGAGACTATTAACGTTATCAGATGATGCGCCCAGCTAAGTACATCAACCTGTGATCTTAAAACCACTTAGATTGAGATTATACTATCGCTTTTCGGTCGGTTAAACAATATCATAATTTACTTTTAAAGAGACAATTTACAATCTGGTGAAGAGCTGGTGTGACGAGATGAGAGAATAGGGTTGAGGGGGGGGGGGGGGGGGTAAATTTTAATGTATTATATCTAAGAAGAACAAATCCTCTTCCACCGCATTCGCCATGGATTCACAATACTCAACACACTTCAAAATGATTCAAATAACAATGATAAAATGGAATAGACGCTTCAATTTAATTTAATGTACAAACTCACATGATTTGGACATTTCGGGCTTCCCCCTTGTCAATAAAACACGATGGGTGAAACCCGTGAGAGATGCGAGGATGAATGTCAAGAAAGAAATTGAAAAAGTAAAAGAAAAAGACAAATAAGAAGAAGAAGAGGGGGGGGGGGGGGAGGGGGGGGCGGGGAAATAAATCAAGAAGGAGAATAAA
>NC_088371.1:13599776-13604021 GCF_034508935.2 Berghia stephanieae
CAGCAAACCATCTGATAGTGTGCGACCTGTGTCGGGTGTCTTCAGTCTTCAATGACTTGTATTTGCAGAAGGCCCCCGCGGCCCCTGGGCCAATCCATCACCGCAAACGTTCAGTTACAGTCGTCCAATCAAATAACAGGGAACAGTCACAGATTACTTTGTCAAGCAAATACATTCAAAACTGTTTTGAAAGTTTCCAAGCATTCATCCGGTGGTAGGACATTCCAGCCACTTATTGTTTGTTTTTGTTTTTTGTCTCTAAAACTGAACTTTATTAACCGTAAATATATATATTATAACCGTAGTTTTAGGGATGGGAGGAGGAGGAGGCGAATATCATAATTGTTACCGGCTAATGTGAAAAAGTAACAACATATCTCATTTTGTGCGAAAACGAAGATTTGCAATAAATTTAATAATTTTGTTTTCGTGGCGATGTGGCTGTGACAACTATGACCACCTCGGATTTTGTTCCGGTTTTTTCATTTTCTTTTTGGTTTCTTTAGGGAGGACATCGCAATGACCATGTTTTTCACACCCTTCATTACCATAACTACAACCCTATCTCGTCACATGGCCACAACAGGCAATAACAATGGGGGGGGGGGGGGGGGGGGGGAGGAGGGGAGGAGGGGGGGGGGGAGGAGAGTAGAGAGAGAGAGAGAGAGAGAGAGAGAGAGAGAGAAGAGAAAACAAGGTTACTAACCTTTTTAATGGAGAGTAAGTGAGATATAGTAGATAGATAGATAGATAGATAGATAGATAGATAGATAGATAGATAGATAGATAGATAGATAGATAGATAGATAGATAGATAGATAGATAGATAGATAGATAGATAGATAGGACAGTGGGAGTCAGAGCCAGAGGGGAGAGAGAGAGAGAGAGAGAGAGAGAGAGGAGGAGGAGGAGGAGGAGGAGAGGAGAGAGAGAGAGAGAGGAGAGAGAGAGGAGAGAGGAGGAGGAGGAGAGAGAGAGAGAGAGAGAGAGAGAGAGAGTCGAAGACACTTGTTCATACCTAATACTACACGACTGTGACCGCAGATGGTGATTCTGGAATAAATTTTGGAAAGCTTCCATATTATTTTCTCTGATAGTAGGTGAATAATCGTGAATGTGGTAGTGATAACGTTAAAACACTCGGTGTCACAATGAATGTTTTTCACACATCTTCATTATCGATATTGAGAAAGACGAGAGAGAGAGAGAGAAGAGAGAGAGAGCAGAGAGATGAGAGAGAGAGAGAGAATGAGAGAGGAGAGAGAGGGGGGTGGGCTATGCGTGAATGTTTTTTCACACATCTACATTACAATACAAAAGGTGATCCTTTTATTGAAAGGGGACGGAAACCATCATCTTGTACCTTTACAAACACCAATAGCACGAAGAGGAGGAGGAGGATGAGGAGATGTCCATTTGACGGTTTTAATAACTGTGCTCTCCATTCTAACACATGTAATTTACCAAAGAAACAAGAGAAGAGAGAGACAAACTTTCCAAAAAAAAATACATGAAAAAAAAAAAAAAAAAAAACTTAAATAGTGACCTTCGAGAGAAAACGAAAGAATAACAAAATGCGAGATTTGGAATGTGAAAAAACGTATTTTTGAATGAACTGTTGTTTGCCTCACCAATCCTCAATGTCAAACAGCCCTTCTTTTTTCTTGCAGTGTCGTCGCATACTTTCGATGTTTTTACGCATTCCCTCTTTAAAAATCTGGGCCAGATAACCAAATCGGTGGACGACGACGACGAACGACGACGACGACAACTACAAGAATTTATTCATTCGTTATAAATGAACGTTTCATTAGAAACGAATAAAGGGCTTTCGATTAAAATCAATTTTGATCAAAACTGTGAGTGAAAACTTACAAGCTCATTTTAGAATCGAGGCCATTGGAAAAACAAAAAAGAAATAAATAGGAATGACAGTTTTCTTTCGTCTGAGAGAGAGGAGAGAGAGAGGAGAGAGAGAGAGAGAGGGAGAGAGAGGAGAGGAGGAGAGAGAGAGGGGGGAGGGAGAGAGAGAGAGAAAGAGAGGAGAGATATTGTCCCCTCGTAAAGGGTTAAGGACTGTCACACAACACAATAAGACAACAAGGTGAGAGCAGCATTAATAAAAGACATGATCTTTTTTGGGCGGTCATCTTGTCAGGTATAATTCTCCAGCGTTATCCACGCCTTGCATACACCGTTATTTACGATTCATCTTTTGACTATTCATCTCACATCCACTGTCCTTGGACGGTGGACTCTATCATCATAAGTTGACCATAATATTCCATAATCATTTTCATCACGTAGAAAAAAAAAATACACAGAACGTAACTTAACTGTATACAGTGGAGAAAGAAGAGAAGAAAAAAATTAAAAAAAAAAAAAAGGGGGGGGGGGGGAATTTGACAACCCCCCCCCCCCCCCCCCCCCCCCCCCCCCCCCCCCCCCCCCCTATATCGATTAGTTCCAACAGTGTGGGTGTGACCGTTAACGTTTTAAATCTTAATAGTAATGATGATGGTATTGGGGAGGCATGCAATGGCAGGTAAATGTTTGACAGCCTTTAACTTCATTGAGTCAATAGTCGAAAAATTAAATTATTAAAAACCCGGTCGAGATTTTTAAAGGGGAATTTTTTAACTTTAGGGTCATCTCGTTTTAATTTCTTGCTTGCTCTCTCTCCCCTCTCTCTTCTCTCTCTTCTCTCTTCTCTCTCTCCTTCTCTCTCCCTCTTCTCCCTTTTTCTCTTCTTCTTTTTCTTTTTCTCTTCTTTCTTTTCTTCTTCTTCTTTTTCTTCTTTTTTTCTTCTTTCTTCTTCTTCTTCTTTCTTCTTTTCTTTCTTCTTCTTCTTCTTCTTTTCTTCTTCTTCTTCTTCTTCTTTTCTTCTTCTTCTTCTTCCCTTCTTTTTTTCTTTCTTCTTCTTCTTCTTTTCTTTTCTTCTTTTCTTCTTCTTTTCTTCTTCTTCTTCTTCTTCTTCTCTTTTCTCTTTTTCTTTTTTCTTTTTTTTCTTCTTCTTCTTCTTTTTTTCTTCTTCTTCTTTCTTCTTCTTCTTCTTCTTTCTTCTTTTCTTTTCTTCTTCTTTTCTTCTTCTTTTCTTCTTCTTTTCTTCTTTTTTTTCTTCTTTTCTTCTTCTTCTTCTTCTTCTTCTTCTTCTTCTTCTTCTTTTCTTTCTCTTCTTCTTCTTCTTCTTCTTTTCTTTTTTCTTCTTCTTCTTTCTTCTTCTTCTTCTTCTTCTTCTTTTCTTCTTTTCTTTTCTTCTTTTTTCTTTTCTTTTCTTCTTCTTCTTTTTCTTCTTCTTTTCTTCTTCTTCTTTTCTTCCTTCTTCTTCTTCTTTTTCTTCTTCTTCTTCTTCTTTTCTTCTTCTTCTTCTTCTTCTTCTTCTTCTTCTTCTTCTTCTTCTTTTTTCTTCTTCTTCCTTCTTCTTATTTTCTTTTTCTTCTTCTTCTTCCCCTCCTCCTCCTTTTGCTCCCCCCCCCCCCCAAATTAAACATACACACGCACATTAAAATAATCCTATCTTTTCGAGAGAGATGGTGGGGGTGGGGCTGAATAGGAGAGGAAAAGTGGGGAAAAATACTGAAATATTTTTTTTCTCCATGCCGTCAGTACTCTCTAACCATCTCCCGTTTTCGCCACATTAAACCATGCTGCGATGGCAAAGTGCTGTGTCCATTCTATTGTCTGGAATTAACCGCCTGACCAATCCTTAGGATTCCAGGATAAATATGAGAGAGACGAGTAAAAAAAATAAGCCCGAGTCTGAGATTTCTCTCTCTCTCTTTCCCCTTTCTCTCTCTCTCTTCTCTCTCTCTCTTCTCTCCCTCTCACTCCTCTTCTCTCTCTCTTCTCTCCCTCTCAACCCCCCCCCCCCCCACCACCACCATCACCCGCATTTCATTATCTTTTTGTATCCATTTCATACCAGGAACTATATCACTGATACTCACTATATGTTATTTGTTTTAAAAATTATTTTAAAAAAAATCATAACGTCTGTTATTTTATACCCGTATCGTTTGGACTTGTGAATAAATTTAAAGTATAAATATAATATGAGTAGGCTTATATCACTATCTATGCTGTGATCAAAGGGGGGTTAAGTTGGCTTGGTATCCAGGTTCCGGAGACCCTGTTCTTTTACATATTTATTTCGCATTCCTGTGTACGTGGAATCAATCGCCAAGAAAAAGCAGGATCGCTCCTGAAAGGGAAATAAGGATGATTCGGTGAACGTATGGAGACGTG
>NC_088371.1:13604121-13606621 GCF_034508935.2 Berghia stephanieae
AAATAAAAGGGTATTTATTTTTTTAAACTCGCCAAAACTTTTAATTTTAAACCCAAAACCCGAGCGATATAAAATTATAAGTAAATTAAATGAGAACCCCTAGACCTATCTTTGAAGATTGTGACCATCTGTGCT
Source organism: Berghia stephanieae (assembly GCF_034508935.2). Lineage (NCBI taxonomy): Eukaryota > Metazoa > Mollusca > Gastropoda > Nudibranchia > Aeolidiidae > Berghia > Berghia stephanieae. The sequence goes on from NC_088371.1 coordinate 13,604,257, forward strand.
TTTATAATAAATTATCAACGACCTATCATAACCCCATTCGTTCTTCATTACTATTTTATCTAAGTTTTTAACAATGCCATGGTGAATTGAAATTTAATACATTGCTAATGGCAGAAGGACGTATTAATACAATTAAAAAAAAAGAATGGAGGAGGAGGAGGAGGAGGAAAGGATAAAAAAAGAAGAAGAAGAAGAAAAAGGGAAGAAGAAAAGAAAGAAGAGAAGAAGAAGAAGAAAGAAAGAAGAAAAGAAGAAGAAGAAGAAGAAGAAGAAGAAAGAAGAAGAAGAAAGAAGAAGAAGAAGAAGAAGGAAGAAGAAGAAGAAGAAGAAGAAGAAGAAGAAAAGAAGAAGAAGAAAAGAAAGAAGAAGAGAGAAGAAGCGAAGAAGAAGAAAGAAGAAGAAGAAGAAGAAGAAGAAGAAGAAGAAGAAGAAGAAGAAGAAGAAGAAGAAGAAGAAGAGAGAAGATGAAGAAGAAGAAGAAGAAGAAGACGACGGACGACGACGACGAAAGAAAAGAAGATAAGAAGAAAAAAAGAGGGAAGGAAATGTAGCAGTGGGGGGGGGAGAGAAGAGAGAGAGAGAGAGAGAGAAGAGAGAGAGGAGGGGGGGGGGGGGGGGGGGGGAAGGGAGAAATGTATATATGATAATGCTTAACAACTCTGTTTCGGGCATTGGTATAAAGAAGGATAATTATGTAAATTCATTTCGGTTTCCTTCCATTAGGGATAGAGTGATTACGTTATTAATAATGATTGTTATGAATGTCCAATGTTATTGTTGTTCACGTGATGCAATAATATATAATAAACTTTATTCTAAGATGAAGGGATTTTACGACATATATTTAGAATGTACTGCACCTGTTGTTATTGTCATTGTCGTCGTGCCATCATCATCATCATTTTTGTCATTGTCAGCATTGTCTTTGCATGTATTAATGCTTTTTGGTGTGTGTGTGTGTGTGTGTGTGTGTGTGTGTTGTGTGTTGTGTGTGTTAGGGGTGCAATTATTATGTTTTTTACTCTTTTTTTGTTTCTTTTGTGTGTATGTGTGCGCGCACGTGTTTGTTTGTTTTTGGGGGTTTTTTATGTTTGTTTTGTTTTTATTTTGTGTTTTGTTCTATAGTAAAAAAAATAATAATAAATAAATAAATTTAAAAAAATAACAAAACAAAACAAACAGTAAACAAAAGTGAATTCCGAATCTATACTATGACAAAGAAATGTGCCAGTGGACCGAGGTGATATCGATAATGGTGAATGAGTCGCTAGAAGTTTTCTTTTCCTCTTCTTGGTGTCGCGGGTGTGATGGCTGTAATGGTTTTTAGTTCGTGCGGCTATGTGGTCTTGTGGTATGACACTCGTTTTTCGGATCGGAAAGGTACTGGGTTCGAGCCTCGCGTCGGCGCATAGTTGAGTCCTTGGAAAAGGCTCTTTACTCACTTTCTCTCACCGAACTCAGGTGTAAAATGAGTACCTGACCGTTAACAAGCGTTGTCTTTGTCCGAAAAATTGTAATATCGCCTAACAGGGGCAAGTCCCGTCCTACATGTTAAATGTTGCTGTTGACCGGAACCCCATGTAAACCGCTTTGAGCACATTTATTGGATATTGCGCTATAAAAAAGCTCTATTTAATTATTATTTTTTTAATTTTTAGTTCCCATAATGAGTAATGCTGTCGTCGGGAAAAATTGCTACCACCCCCCCCCCCCCCCCCCACCCATGCCCATTAATTTAATAGAAGAAGAAGAAGACTCGCCCCAGCACCGAGAAACATAGACCTCTCAAAGATCTTATTCCTCCTGTAACCACTATTTATTTACTATTAGCATTTTACTATTATAGCTGGTATTATTGGTATAGCAGGGCGGCCAGAGCAAAGCATAGTTGGGAGCAAAGAGATACGAGTAAGATAAAGACCTAAATATAGACACATAATTATTACCACTTTCGTGGACTGACTGCAGGAAGATTTTAAGATACAATACTCCTATCGGCATCGTCTCTGTCAGACTGCCGTATATATCTGAAAGCAAGTCGACCTGATCTTCCATAGACGATGCGCGGGCGAGAGAGAGAGAGAGAGAGAGAGAGAGAGAGAGGGGAAAGAGAGGAGAGAGAGAGAGAGAGAGAGGAAGAGAAAGAGAGGGGAGAGAGAGCGAGAGAGAGAGAGAGCGAGAGAGAGAGAGAGAGAAAGAGAGAGGAGAGAGAGAGAAAAAATTGAGAAGAAAAAAAGAAAGAAAGGAAATAAAGAGAGAGAGAGAGAAAAGAGAGAGAGGAGATGAGAGAGGAGGAGAGAGAGAGGAGGAGAGAGGAGGAGAGAGGAGAGAGGGAAATAGAAGAGAAAAAGAAAGTGAACAAAGA
>NC_088371.1:13611621-13614121 GCF_034508935.2 Berghia stephanieae
TGTATAATAAATACCTATAGAATCTGTGATTTCAAATCTGTTTCACTTTTCCACTTCCTGTTCCCCACATACAGCACCTCCGTCTTATCATCATTCAGTTTCAGTCTGTTCTCATTCATCCATTTCTTAACACTTTGGATACAATTTTTACTATTGGCTGATACTTCTCGTAAATTTCTCATATTGGAAACGCAGTACAATTGCGTATCATCAGCGTATTGATGGTAAGACAGACCAAAACTTCTGATGATTTTAGACAGAGGGCCAACGTACAAAACAAAAAGAACGGGTCCAAGTACTGAACCCTGGGGAACCCCACAATCAAGAAAGATTTCCTCCGATCTATATTCATCCACCGTAATAATCTGTTTACGATTAAACAAATATGACCTAAACCAATCAAGCGCTGCACCAGACACGCCATAAGTAATTTCAAGACGTTTGAGAAGAAGATTGTGATCAATAGTATCAAAAGCAGACGATAGGTCAAGCAAATTCAGCAAAGAACATGAACCATTGTCTATAACAGAGGAGATACATTAACAACCCTAACAAGTGCGGTTTCCGTCGAATGATGTTGCCTATAAGCAGACTGAAATTTTTCTTCAAGACAATTATTTTTAAGATGAGACAGTAATTGTTTCAAAACAAGCTTTTCTAAGATCTTAGAGAGAAAAGGAAGATTAGAGACAGGGCGATAGTTTTTTAAGTTCTCTTTATCGAGATCAGGTTTTTTTCAAAAGGGGTTTGACATGAGCAACTTTGTAAATGTCTGGTACAGCACCTGACTGCAACGAATTATTAACAATACATGTAAATGGTGTTAAAATTACATCAATGCATTTTTTTAAAATGGCAGTATTTAAGGGGTCTAAATCACAACTTTTAGTTGGAGACGACATAATGCAATCACGTAAGTCAGCTTCAGTAATCTTTGAAAAATGTGTTAACGAATCACCATGAAACTTGTCAAATGTTGTAGGGATCGATTCAGACGAGAGTTCCTTCCTGATGGTATCCGTTTTTTCTTTAAAATATTGACCAAAGCGAGTTGGTAGATCTGCACGATCGATTAAAGATGGGAGAAAATGTAAATGAAAATTACATATGTTGGAGAATATGAAAACCCCTATAATTTATGATATAGAACCACTCTGGGAGATCAGTATTTGTTGAGATACAAGGTTTTTAAGATTAGAAAATTTTGAAATGGACGACAATAATTTCTTTCATTTTTATTGTGTAAACATTCGAGGCAAGCCGACCAAATGTTGTTTTACGTCATCCTTTGGATTCCTATTGGTGACTATTTTTAGCGTCGAAGCGGATGTTTTCCTTTCCCTTTACTTTCGATTCACGAACCATACAAATTATTTAATCGTAAATCTTATTCGATTTCACTTGTTTTAAAGGACGTCTAGCGAGCAATATTCTATAATAATATGAGATTTTTTTCTGCATCTGATTTAATAAGTATAATCAATTGCTCTAAAACGGACGGGAAGACGGGAAGACGAGCAGAGGGGTAGACAAAACAGACTAGCAGAACACAGCTCAATAAATGCCGATAACCGGTGTTGACAAAGGACAGTGCTCCTTCTCCCCTACTCCTGTTTTCTTTTCTTTCCAAAAATACTGCTATAATCATTTTACGTGAGTTAAAACTTATTTCAGTCAAACTTGATGACAGTAGAGTCAGCATACCACTTACATTGTTATAATTATCATCATTATCATCATCATCAACCACTATGATGCTGTATTGTGGCAAGTTATTTACTTTACGTTATTTACCTCAAAGGGACAATGGGAGAATGTTCTATTTGTACGGTTGTGTCCTTATGTAAGGCACTGCACACATTTTGCCTGCTGATGATGGGTCTTTAACAGAAAGAACAAAAGGAAGAGAGAGAGAGAGAGAGAGAGAGAGAGAGAGAGAGAGAGAGAGAGAGAGAGAGAGTAATGAAAGAATATTGCATATGCCTAATAAAGGAATGCGTTTGCATGATTTCAGATACACATACAATAGCAAAAAGAACTGCTCCCAGAGACTGGGACACGTGTTTGATATGCCAACAAGATAACACAGACCGTTTATAATGTCCCTCTAAATGAGATTATTGAAAGCTTAAAATAAAATGATGCTAAGTGGCATAAGTATTGTCGTGTAAAATTTAATGCCAACAAAATTAGGCGATGAGAAGTAAAGAAATCTAAAAGAAATGCCCTACAAGAATTCTAAACTTCGTCATTTGACTTGGAGGAGTCACCGAATGAATATATTTCGCAACCCACGAGAATAATGAGATAACGTTCAAAATTAGAGATTGGCTGTAATAAACAAACGTGCCTTTTTTGTTGTTGTTGTAAAAACATGGAATAGGGAGTACTCCATTCTTTAATCACAACAGACACGGAAGAAAATATTCGTGAAATAGCGTTATCTATAAAAGATTCTGATATGTTGTCATTTATTGTTGGAGGAGATTTAGTCGCTCAG
>NC_088371.1:13617401-13619901 GCF_034508935.2 Berghia stephanieae
CCCGGTTTTAGCCAATTTTCCCTAATAAATGAATATGAAAAAAAAATATATTTTTTTACGCGTTATTTCCCTTTTTTTAAATTTTGCTGTAATAGGTAAAATTAAGGCCTTAAACCGATATGTTATATTGATTCCGAGTGGTTTATATCAAAAGTTTTTTCATAGGTCTTAGCAACCGGTATGCAAATTTTCATCTTTCAACCCGAATTTGCACGGTTTTTAGCCAAATTCCCCCCTGTTAAAGAGTAGATATATGGTTGGCTCTCAACCTTTAAACTGTCTCGAAATAGGATTTTGGTGCTTAGCACAGTGACATTAAGGGAAAGAGTGCTTTCTCTCCTCTCTTCTCCTCTCTCTCTCCTCTCTCTCCTCCTCTCTCTCTCTCTCTCTCCCTCTCTCTCTCTCTCCCTCTCTCTCTCTCTCTCTCTCTCTCTCTTCCTTCACTGTGTATCTGCATCATTATCATTATTATTATTATTATTATTATTATTATTATTATTATTATTATTATTATATTATCATTATCAATTATCATTATCATTATATTATTATTATTATTATTTTTAAATTATTATTATTATATTATTTATTATTAATTATTATTATTTTATTATTATTATGTTGTTGTTGTTGTTGTTGTTGTTAATATTTTAAACTAATATACAAAAAAGGAAGACGTAAAGGATGGTATCAGTAGCAAACGGAAAACTCCATCCATTGAAATGGTTAATTGTGTCATGAGGTCGTACGAGGTGTCCCTAACAGTCTAGACCGTGGTAATTAGGGATCGTGACATCCATATTTAGAGGTAATTTCTGGACGAAAATATCAAAGTGCGTGTGTGTGTGTTGTGTGTGTGTGTGCGAGAGAGAGAGAGAAGAGAGGAGATGGAAAGAGAGAAAAGAGAGAGAAAAGAGAGAAGAAAGAAAGAAAGAAAAGAGAGAAAGAAAGAAAGAAGAAAGAAAGAAAGAAAGAGAGAGAGAGAGAGAGAGAAGGAGGAGAGAGAGAGAGAGAGAGAGAGAGAGAGAGAGAGAGAGAGAGAGGATTTCTGCGTCCTTGCTTACGATACGAATATTCGCTCACTCGTATAACGCTGGGCATGGAGGGCGATTCCATGTTAAATTTTACTGAATAGAACCAGCTACAAAGTATGAAGAGGACTGAATCAAAATTACATAACCAAACAAAATCAACTCTATGTAACACGCTAAGTAGTTTATTTTTATACACGACCGCAAAAAGGTCCGTCATTATTAATCATCTTTCCCCCCATACATCATCTCAATCATCATCATCTCAATCATCATCATCATCATCATCATCTCATCCATCTCATCAGGACCATTATCATCATCATTTTTCAAATTGTCATCATCATCATCATCATCCTCTCATTATTATTATTTATTATTATTATTTATTATTATTATTTTGTATTATTATTATTATTAATTATTATTATTATTATTATTATTATATTATTATTATATTATTATTATTATTATTATTATTATTATTATGCAAAATAAAACATCTCACTTTCATTACATACCCAAGGAACTTCGGTCATACTCTGAAGAAGAATTTTTTTTACTTTTTTTTTCTCATTTGGCCAGAAATCTTTTACTTCGAATATCACGATCGATTGAAATTAACCTTCCGCACCCCCCCCCCCCCCCCCCCACACACACACACACACACAAAACCTTCCCCACCCCAACAATATGTTCAAAAGGGTCCCAAGCATTAAAGATTAAGAAGTCTCAGGTTTGAACCTTTTTTTTAAAAACAAAATATCTTCTCTGAGCATAACGTTAACCCTCTTCCTTACCAATCATAGGAAAATCGTCACATTCGCTACGATATGAACAACAATTTTATCATTCTGATTTCTGATTTTAATTAATTTTAGTTATGTTACAACTATTTTATTTTTTTTAAACTAGACATTGTGCGTAGACCTCATTTTGCTGAACAATATTATGTATAGAATGTAACTTGCTTTTCTATTTGAGTAAGAAAAATCTATATATTTTGTATTTGGTGGGATTGAAGTTTTGGGGAAAACTCTGAAAAAGACTGGTAAGGAAAAGAGTAATATAAGTAAAGCAAGTGAAAAGAACTGGGGAACTGTTCAATTTTATTCCATTGCATATTGAATATTGAAATGATCGCAGCAGAGAAGAGTAAGAGTTGAACTAACATTTAACATAACATTTAATTAACATGTTCGCACTGAAAAGTGGATCTCATTCAAGCCGTGAAGTCGCCTTGACTCTCTACGCCACTCACTTTATCTTCACAAAAGTATCCCCCCCAAAAAAAATTTTTTTTTAACTATGCGAACAAACTGGATCTAAAAATTTAGAGCCGCTAAACCGTGTTTTGGTAGTAAGCGATACGCCTGTTTGAATGTTAAGTTTGAATAATGTGAGCTTTGGAATAAGAGCATTAGAGAATGAAAGAAAAGGAGTTGGAGTTGAGTCAGTTAGCAAAGCGA
>NC_088371.1:13622401-13632592 GCF_034508935.2 Berghia stephanieae
GACAGAGAGAAGGGGGGGGGGTGCTATGCGTGAATGTTTTTCACACATCTACATTACAATACAAAAGGTGATCCTTTTATTGAAAGGGGACGGAAACCATCATCTTGTACCTTTACAAACACCAATAGCACGAAGAGGAGGAGGAGGAAGAGGAGATGTCCATTTGACGGTTTTCATAACTGTGCTCTCCATTCTAACACATGTAATTTACAAAGAAACAAGAGAAGAGAGAGACAAACTTTCCAAAAAAATAAATACATCAAAAAAAAACAACTTAAATAGTGACCTTCGAGAGAAAACGAAAGAATAACAAAATGCGAAGATTTGGAATGTGAAAAACGTATTTTGAATGAACTGTTGTTTGCCTCACCAATCCTCAATGTCAAACAGCCCTTCTTTTTCTTGCAGTGTCGTCGCATACTTTCGATGTTTTACGCATCTTCCTCTTTAAAAATCTGGGCCAGATAACCAAATCGGTGGACGACGACAACTACAAGAATTTATTCATTCGTTATAAATGAACGTTTCATTAGAAACGAATAAAGGGCTTTCGATTAAAATCAATTTTGATCAAAACTGTGAGTGAAAACTTACCAGCTCATTTTAGAATCGAGGCCATTGGAAAAACAAAAAATAAATAAATAGGAATTGACAGTTTTCTTTCGTCTGAGAGAGAGAGAGAGAGAGAGAGAGAGAGAGGGAGAGGGAGAGAGAGAGAAAGAGAGAGAGAGATATTGTCCCCTCGTATAACGGTTAAGACTGTCCACACAACACAATAAGACAACAAGGTGAGAGCAGCATTAATAACAAGACATGATCTTTTTGGGCGGTCATCTTGTCAGGTATAATTCTCCAGCGTTATCCACGCCTTGCATACACCGTTACTTTACGATTCATCTTTGACTATTCATCTCACATCCACTGTCCTTGGACGGTGGACATCTATCATCATAAGCCTGACCATAATATCCCATAATCATTTTCATCACGTAGAAAAAAAAAATACACAGAACGTAACTTAACTGTACTACAGTGGAGAAAGAAGAGAAGAAAAAAAAATTTAAAAAAAAAAAAAAAGGGGGGGGGGGGAATTTGACAACCCCCCCCCCCCCCCATATCGATTAGTATCCAACAGTGTGGTGTGTGACCGTTAACGTCTCTTAACATCTCTAATAGTAATAGATGATGGTATTGGGGAGTGCATGCAATGAGCATGGCAAATGTTTGACATGCGCTATAACTTCATTTGAGTCAACTAGTCGAAAAAATTAAATTATTATTAAACCCGGTCGAGATTTTTAAAGAGAATTTTTAATAACTGTAGGGTCATCTCAGTTTTAATGCTTGCTCTCTCTCTCTCTCTCTCTCTCTCTCTCTCTCTCTCTCTCTCTCTCTCTCTCTCTCTCTCTCTCTTTTTCTCTTCTCTTCTCTTCTCTCTCTTCTTCTTCTCTTCTCTTCTTCTCTCTCTTCTTCCTTCTTCTTCTTCTTCTTCTTCTCTTCTTCTTCTTCTTCTTCTTCTTCCTCTTCCTCCCCCTCCTCCTTCTCTCCCCCCCCCCCCCCCCCCCCCCCCCCCAGTTAAACATACACACGCACATTAAACTATCCTATCTTATTCGAGAGAGATGGTGGGGGTGGGGCTGAATAGGGAGAGGAAAAGTGGGGAGAAAAATACTGATATATTTTTTTTCTCCATGCCGTCAGTACTCTCTAACCATCTCCAGTTTTCGCCACATTAAACCATGCCTGCGATGGCAATCGTGCTGTGTCCATTCTATTGTCCTGGAATTAACCGCCTGACCAATCCTTAGGATTCCAGGATAAATATGAGAGAGACGAGTAGAAAAATAAGCCCGAGTCTGAGATTCTCTCTCTCTCTCTCTCTCTCTCTCTCTCTCTCTCTCTCTCTCTCTCTCTCTCTCTCTCTCTCTCTCTCTCAAACCCCCCCCCCCACCACCACCACCATCACCCGCATTTCATTATCGTTACGTATCCATGCATACCCGGACTATATCACTGATACTCACTATACTGTTATTTGTTATACATTATAATAAAAATCATAACGTCTGTTATTTTATACCCGTATCGTTTGGACTTGTGAATAATTAATGTATAATATAATATGAGTATGCATATATCACTATCTATGCTGTGATCAAGGGGAGTTAAGTTGGCATTGGTATCCGAGGTGTCCGGACGACCACTGTTCTGCTACATATTTCATTTCGCATTCCTGTGTGACGTGGAATCAATCGCCATAGAATAAAGCAGCGATCGCTCCTGAGGGAAATAAGGATAGATTCGGTGTAACGTATGGAGACGTGTGACGTTAAATATTGGGAGCAAGACCCGACCCGTGGTAATAAAACAAATACATACTAGAAACACTTTAATGGTGAGCATTATGTTGCGCATTGCATCCCTTGTAAAAAAAGGACATGACATCTCTCTCTCTCTCTCTCTCTCTCTCTCTCTCTCTCTCTCTCTCTCTCTCTCTCTCTCTCTCTCTCTCTCTCTCTCTCTCTCTCTAATGTATACGTAATGCCAACCATGACAAATGGATCGCACCGTAGCCTTCATAAACTCATACTTATAGACATTCACTGACAAAAAAAAAATACTTCAAAATACAAGGCGACGACGACCAGCAAAAGAAAGCAAATCATGTTGTCTTTAATAGTTCATGATCTGAACAAGTGTGTATGAAAGGTGCCAGACAAAGCAAGAAAAAAAAATACAAGAGAAAAAAATCATCCCAAAAAATCAGTCGACCTCGACCTCGAGCTTGGGATGTACGTTTTGTTTGTTTTGTTGTTTTTTTTGTTTTTTTTTTTTTTTTTTGTTTTTTATTCGTTTTCTAAAGCGGCCCGTGGAGCCGGAATTTATCAGATTTAAATGGGACAATGGAAATATGTAGCTTGTTAAACTTTGGATAGGATTATATATTATATCGCAAAGGCTTTTCCGCCAGATCCTAATACCCCAGCTACCCAATCATGTTGGGTGTACAGGTGGGTCTGGAGAAAAAAATCTCTGCTGCACCCAGAATCGAATCCAATCCCTTTACTTGTGAACAGCGTCAACACAGATAAACGGGGACTCGAGCCCAAAACGATAAAAAGCTGTTGGGTTTGTTGTTTTGTTTTGTTTTTGTTAGGTTTTTTTTTTTTTTTTTTTTTTTTGGGGGGGGGGGGGTTGGTTGTGTTTTTTGTTTTTTTTTGTTTTTTTTTTTTTTTTTTTTTTTTTTTTTTTTTTTTTTTTTTTTGGGGGGGGGGGGGGGGGGTATTTGTGTGCTTTTTAAAAAAAGTTGATTTGTTTTTGTTTTGTTTTTTGTTTTTTCTTTTTCTCTCGTTTCAAATTGTCAGAGGACAAGAAAATGATAAAAAGCTGTTGATTTTTTTTTTAAAGTTGCCTTGCTTTTGTTTGTTTGTTTTGTTTTGGGATTTTTTCTTTCTTTCTTCTTTTTTTCTCTCGTTTCAAAATGTCAGAGAGCGGTAATGTAGAGATAACGAGACAACTAAACCGAGAAACCATGACTTTCGAAAAATCAGCACCGCCGGGAACAGGTTATACAAATGGCATTTTCTTCGTCTTCATTACGTCTCTAGTTGTCTTCTTTTTTTTTTTTTTTTTCTTTTTTTTTTCTCCTTGTTCTCTTTTAAACTTTATTCTCCCTTCTTCTCACTTCTATAATGTACACACACAAAAAACATCTCGACCAACCGCAGAGTGACCCGAAAAACACGCCTGAGTGAATGGGTAAATAATACATAAGTATCAGTAGAGATGGAAATGGAGGGGACGGGGGATGAGATGCAAATTATAGAGCTGGTGTCGAACTGGTCATTACGACATTGTCGAAGGCCGCCTTCCCCCCCCCCCCCCCCCCCCCCCTCTCTCTCTCTCTCTCTCTCTCTCTCTCTCTCGGGGAGAGAGAGAGAGAGAAGAGGTGTTAAGACATTCCATTTGTGAGACAACGCAACGCGTCACATTAGTATTGTGGGAATGAAGCGGATGCCAATATGTGATTTTAAAGTTAAAATGATTAGTAAAATGAAATGTTGGGTTTGTGCCATTAGCTTTTACCACTAGATATAGATGATAACGGTTTGTGCATTTCGTGAGACTTCATTTATTCTACTCTACATCATAACGCATGAATTTAACCCAACGTTTTATCATTTAGACTATCTTTAGGATGCAATTTTCAGCATCTCAATCACTCCTGTCCAAATACCTTATCGAGATGGTGGGTCACATCCACCCCCAATGCCCCCACCGTCACCCCTCACTCTCACACACACACACACACACAGAGAGAGAGAGAGAGAGAGAGAGAGAGAGAGAGAGAGAGAGAGAGAGAGAGAGAGAGAGAGAGAGAGAGAGATCAAAAACACATGTAGACCGGCAGCCCAAGAGATCGCGTTGCCAAAAGGATTACATCTTATAAGAAAGCTGAGGCCAGATCCATTATGGATGTATCAAATGCATTTTTGTACAAGTAATAGCAATTATTAACCCTTTGACAGCGAAATGCTGGGTTGCTCTTGAATCTTAATCCATCTCATCATTCATAAACAATTATAATTGCATGCCTTTCCAAAGACAACTTGAACCTCTCGGGGACAGAGTTGCCCAAGTGCGGTCTCAGATGAATTGTTTCTGCTTCATGAGTATAGATAGAATGCGCTTGGTCAAGGAGTTCACAACATTGCCATCCGGAAGTATAACGGACGAACACACAAACTCTGTGTAACCATGAACTTTTATAGTCTGGTTAATACAGTTTAGTGAAAACAACTCACAAACGCGGATGGCAAAAACAATAACAAAGCCCTGAGTGACGTCATCTGCATACTATCCCCCCCCCCTCCTCTCTCTCTCTCTCTCTCTCTCTCTCTCTCTCTCTCTCTCTCTCTCTCTCTCCCTCTCTCTCCCAGGAAAAAAAGGGGGGATACAAGAATCGTGAATGAAAAATAAACCAAATCAAATTATGCAACTATTTCCTTGTGGCGTCGATCAAGAGACCGTGACTGTTCTTCTCTTTGAAGTCAGTGTACTTATATTTTACATAATACGTATAAGGACGGACACTGAGATCAATCAATTCCCCCGCCCCTACGGTCCCAGCAGCGGGTCAGGTCAGCAGAAGTTAGTTGTTTCAAGAGGTCAGACAAATATAACGTCGTAGTGCGTCGGTTCCCAATCCTAGTACGTATATTATGTATTTGTTCAATTATTGGATCATAATGGTGACCAAAAAAAAATATGTTATTTTAGGTACAAATTGTCCTCGTTTGAAGCCAAGTCCTCTGGATATAATAACAATAATAATATTTTAAAATAATAATTTTCAAAAAACCGTTAAAGCCCTTAGTGTTGTCCTTTTCCAATAAATGTTTATCTGTTGTTGTGTTTCACTTATCTCTCTCTCTCTCTCTCTCTCTCTCTCTCTCTCTCTCTCTCTCTCTCTCTCTCCCCTCTCTCTCTCTCTCACTCATCCTACACATATACATATGCGGTCACAGCATTGTAGTAGTAGGTATAAACAAGTGTCTTTGACTCTCTCTCTCTCTCTCTCTCTCTCTCTCTCTCTCTCTCTTATCTTATCTTATCTTATCTTCATCTTATCTATCTATTATCTATCTATCATTATCTATCTATCTTCTATCTATCTACTATCTATCTATCTATCTATCTATCTATCTACTACTATCATCTTCTATCTATATCTATCTATCTATCTATCTATCTCTATTTCTATCTATCTATCTTCTACTTCATCTATCTATCTATCTATCTATCTATCTATCTATTATTATCTATCTATCTACTATCTATCTATCAACTATTATCTATCTCTATCAATATCTATCTATCTATTATTATATCTATCTATCTATCTATCTATCTATCTATCTATCTATCTATCTATCTATCTATCTATCTATCTATCTATCTATCTATCTATCTATCTATCTATCTATCTATCTATCTATCTATCTATTACTATCTATCTATCTATCTATCTATATCTATCTATTATCTATATCATCTATCTATCTATCTATCTATCTATCTATCTATCTATTATCTATCTATTCTACTATCTATTATCTATCTATCTATTATCTATCTATCTATCTATCTATCTATCTATCTATCTATCTATCTATCTATCTATCTATCTATCTATCTATCTATCTATTCTATCTATCTATCTATCTATCTATTATCTATCTATCTATCTATCTATCTATCTATCTATCTATCTATCTATCTATCTATCTATCTATCTATCTATCTATCTATCTATTATCTATCTATCTATCTATCTATCTATCATTATCTATCTATCTACTATCTATCTATCTATCTATCTATCTATCTATCTATATCTATCTATCTATCTATCTATCTATCTATCTATCTATTATCTATCTATCTATCTATCTATCTATCTATCTATCTATCTATCTATCTATCTATTATCTATCTATATCATCTATCTATCTATCTATCTATCTATTATCTATCTATTATCTATCTATCTATCTATCTATTATCTATCTATCTATCTATCTATCTATCTATCTATCTATCTATCTATCTATCTATCTATCTATCTATCTATCTATCTATCTATCTATTATCTATCTATCTATCTATCTATCTATCTATATATATATTATATATCACTCATCTACACACACACAACACACACACACACCACACCACACTATCGTCACCCCCCCCCCCCCAATATATATTTTTTAAAAGACCCAAATACACCCACGCAAACATAAAATGGGTGTTGAAAAGATCATTTACGTATATGGCAATTCCGTCTGAAGGAACGCAGCGAACAAATCAACAACAACAAAAAAGGTATTCGTTACGGTAGTGATTTTGAGGGTTAATTTGAGGTGGACAAACAGAACGCGTTAAGGATGGGCACTAGAACTGTATTGGTAGGGCTTATTAGATAACAGCTCGTGTTCTTTACCGTAATGAGGTGTATGTATCACAATAAGGCTAGAGAATGTAAGGGATGGGACATAATATGGATGCAACAGATAGAAAAACCGGTCATTTCAGCAAGCAAACTGGTTGTTGAGGAAAGTGTAGGAGTGAAGCGACAGAGAGGCGAATGACTTGAAGGGTCTCTTAGAGTATTGGAATGGATGGATGGATGGATGGATGGATGGATGTATTGATGGATGTATTGATGGATGGATGGATGGATTGATTGATTGATTAAGAGAGAGAGAGAGAGAGAGAGAGAGAGAGAGAGAGAGAGAGAGAGAGAGAGAGAGAGAGGTACACTAGGAATCATCTCAAAACTTTTCATGACACGACAAAAAAAAACTGATATTACTCACACTGCGCTCAACAGTGCGTGATTATGAATATATTATTCGTATCATATTCCCGTTTAATTGAACAAGCAATACAAACTATTGGGATAATCTATACTATAGCATGCACCACATGCAGTGGGTCAAATTATGTTGGGGTTTTGTGCCAAAAGAAGTATGTGAAAATAAAAATCAATGAAACCACTCTATATGATTTCTATCCACAATTCACCCTTATCATACATCATTCTGTCATCGTGAAATACAAGGTTCAATTTATCAAGTTATTAGGCCTTTTATTTTTATTTTGTCTGTGTGTGTGTCTGTGTGTGTGTGTGTGCGTGTGTGTGTGTGTGTGTGTGTGTGTGTAAGTGTGTGTAAAGAGCGTTTATGTAAATAAATTGATATTTACCACCCAAAAAAAAAAAAATGGATAAAATATAAAATGGTAATATCTAAACCGGCTGCTATTGTTTTGGCTCGTGTCAGATCAAAATATGACATCTCCCAGGTCAACAATCTTATCAAGTATCAATTGTTTGGCTTCAAGTATACTCTAACAACGGACGATGCTGCCCTACTCTGAAAAATAAAACACATTTTAAAAATTGTTGACCAGAATTCTCGTCCTTCCAATATTGAATTAGTCAAATGACCCATCGTTCTCTGAAATAGAGGGAAAGAAATATAATCGGGGGAAAGGGGGGGGGGGCGGTGAACCTCTCAAACCTGGGACTTCAAAGATGTCTTCAACCCCCCCCCCCCCACCCCTCCCCCAGATTATGGTTATTCCAATTAATCGATACATGAAGACGAGTGTTCTGATCAAAATTTTATTCTTAAAAATTGTCCCCCAAAGAGTACAACCGGATAATGACAATCTATCAATAGGGCCTGTACCATACAGAGTACGCATCAAAGACGTATCTGTTTACCATCAAAAGACAAACATAATACACTAGGCATTGAAACCATTTACGTTCGAACATAGCATGGGCGTCTGATGCTATAGTAATCTTCACCTTTACCCCTTGAACCCTTTTCTTACCAGCCATTTTCAGAATTTCCCCCAAGATTTCACAATCACCCAACACAAAAATAGAATTTTCTTACTCAAACAGAAAAGCAACAAGTACATTATAATTATATGCATAAAATTGATCAGCAAAATGAACTCTGCAATACAGTGTCACGTTTAAATAGCTATAATAAGACATTTTTCTTTGAATTGTGTGATTTACAAAAGAAATCTGAATGATAAAAGTGCTGGTTGGATCGTAAGGAATGTGACGATTGTCCTCTGGTTGGTTAGAAAGGAGAGTGTTAAACCTTACCCCACTACCATGCCCCGACGAATGTCAAATTTAAATCACAACCATATTAACTGTCCTTAATTAAAACTAACGTTTATCATGTTATAATTATGGGTTTCCGATTACACTTATGAATATTATTAACTCCACTCGGAACCAAGGATGAGGTCACACGACTGTCATCCAGTCAATAGTCGAGCGAATGATGACCACACCACCACCATCATCATCATCATCATCATCATCTTCACCTGACCTCTGGTCATTTATTGGCCTCATCCTGTGTGTGATGAACTGTCGCGTCGAATTACGAGCTATGACTAACAGCTCGGATTACGTCACCAATTTTAATGACTTCTTCCGACTCCGACTACCGACTGACTGGTTCAGCATGCCTCTCCGCCGAGTCGTATTCAAATTGACGAGGCTAGGTCCTCTCAATTGCCTAGATTACTTAGTGCTGCAATTATTGGAGGACAAAAAAATCGTAGCTCAACATGTTTTGTTTTGTTTTGTTTTGTTTTGTTGTTGTTGTTGTTTTTGTTTTGTTTTTTTGTTTGTTTTTTTTTTTTTTTTTTTTTGGGGGGGGGGGGGGTATTTTTCCTTGAGGTTTTTTTTATCTTTTGGTTTTGTTTGTTGTTTTGTTTTTTGTTTCTTGTGTGTCGTTTTGTTCTGTTTGTTTCTTCCTTTTTTTCTGATGTCGATTTGTATTGTATTTGTTTCCTTTTTCTCTGCTTGCTTGTTTTGTTTTGTTTTATTATTGTTTTGTTTGTTTCTTTGTTGTTGTGCACATAATTTATCTATCTTGTCAGCAAATGTCTGTCCACATTCATGGACCACATCGACACTTCAATCCAACTGGGAGTCATTGCAGTGTCGCGCCAAATACTCTCCGTCGACCGAAGCTCTTCACGCAAAATTTATTAAATGAACAAATGGGAGAATCCTCAAAAACATCAGACGTGAGCGTGTCTCATTCTGCTGCTCTGGGATTCAGGAAGCTTCCATAGCCGTGAAGTTTCTCTTTGTTACTATGCATGACGACTGATCGACGAATTCCCCCTTCCCGTTGGTTAAAAATCAGTGCCGCTATTGAAAGGCTTTTAAACCAGATACACCTGATTGATACCGAGCTGTCAGTCATCAGAATCCACTTCAGTTTTTTGGGGGTATTTTCCCCCCTCTCATACTTATAAAACGTTTAAATCCATTGGGAACGCATGGCAAAGACAGATAACGTAATAATATAGTTTAAGAATTCAATAAATATATAAGAAATCATGCGGGAAACGAAAGAAGGATTTGTGTCCATAATGTTAAGGGAATTCCATGAGCAACCTATTTACTGGTACAATTCAAAGCTGCCTCCAGCATTTAAAAAAAAACAAAAAACAATTAAATACGGAAAATGCCGTTAACTCATTCAACCCTAACACCGACTATATCCGTAGTTTACCCGAGGTTACTTTTACCACATGCGCATTTTTCACATCTTTCTGAGAATAATCATAGGCGTAGTA
>NC_088371.1:13632692-13635192 GCF_034508935.2 Berghia stephanieae
CCCCCCCCCTCCAAATTTTAAACACACTACAATAAAAGTAGGGGAGGGGAGACAGATGGGGGGGGGGGAAGAATGGGATGGAGGGAGGGGGGGGAGAGAGATGAAGGAGAGAAGGTTCGAATCTGTGACATATAGATAGAATGCGCTTGGCCAAGGAGTTCCCAACATTGCCATCCGGAAGTATAACGGACCAACAAACAAACTCTGTGTAACCATGAACTTTTATAGTCTGGTTAATACAGTTTAGTGAGAACAACTCACAAACGCGGATGGCAAAATAACAAAGGCCTGAGTGATGTCATCTGCATACTATCTATAGATTGTAAGCGCGTTAACAAGTAAAATCACAAGGTAACTGCCATTCATACATTCATATAATGTCATGAGCTGTTTTCAATGACAATGGTAAATTGCCTGGGATGGATAGATGGATGGATGTGTTGATGGACGGACGGGTGGAAGAAAGGACGAATGGATGGATGGATGATGGAATGGATGGACGAATGGATGGATGGTTTATGAGATGAATGAATGGATAGATAGATGGATAGATTGGATTAAGTGGGAGGATGGGTGGAAGGATAAATGGTTAAAATCGTGTTTTAATTTGTCTGTCTCTGACCAGCATGTAAAGAGCAAATTACTGCAGACAGCACTGAGGGTCGGGTTGACACAGTCAATATGGAATGTCATTTTACATTTAGCCATCTAAACCTGTTGAAAAACCTTTCTCCCCCCCCCCCCCCCCAAAAAAAAAAAAAGATAATAATAAAATGAGAACGCAGAAGTTTGCAATCAGTACGCCAGCCATCGGTTGTTAACACTATAGTCGAATACTTTGTGCTCTGGTTTAGATATCATTTAGTTTTAATAAAATTTTAAAACCAAACCTTCCAGGAAACGGATTTAACCTCGGTCCGCCGTTATGGAGAGTTGGCTTTGATTAATTAACACTGAACTGAATGATGAACTAATCACAAAAGAGAACACAGTGTGAAGATGGGTACATGATAACAAGAGTTCATGAGACAATGAACCTGGTGGTTGTATGGAAGCTGGGTTTCAATAAATACCTTCATTGAGTGGATAGAGATTTTTTCCCCCTTCTCCTTCTTCTTCTTTACATCCAGCCAAAAGACAAATATCAGAACTTTAATCATTTTGACTTTAAACTCAATGTTAATTAGCTCGTTCAGTATGACATGTACCAGAATGACAAGGTGAGTCACAAAATGCAAAAGCGACGTAGACAATGGATAAATAATATTGCCTCTTTTGCAATTTTTCTTTGCTTGTTTGTTTTTCAAATGTTTTAACTTTTCTAATAACATTTTTTTTTAAACGGATTATGATGAGATAACTTTTAGTATTTACTACTCGTTATTTACTGCGGTTTCAATAAATTGCTTGTGTCGATAGGGATGTGGTCTTGTGGTATGTGACGCACGCTCGGAAAAGGCTCTTTACTCATATTCTCTCATCGTGCTAAGGTGTAAAATAAGTACCTGGCCGTCAACAGCATTGTCTCTGTGGGGAAAATGTTAATATCGCCTAACAGGCGTCATGTCTCACGCTACGTATCACGTGTGGTCGTTGGTTAGGGACCCTTTGTAAAGCGCTTTATGGATATTGCGGTATATAAAAGCTCAAGTTGTGTGTGTGTGTGTGTGTGTGTGTGTGTGTGTGTGTGTGTGTGTGTTTTGTTTTTGTTTTTTGTTTTTTTTTGTTTTGTTTTTTTTTTTTTTTTTGTTTTTTTTTAAATTAAAATATCAATGAAAGAAAAACAAAGAAAAGTAAAGCAGTAAGTTAGGTTTGTATAAAAGAAGATAATTGGGGCCGTGGGGAGACGACTGGGTGCAGACTAGGTGTTGACCTTTCATCTCAGCACGTCAGAATGTAAGCTATATTTAAATCCGGAAGTATTACGGCCCAAGACACAAAACTATGTGTAACCTTGAACGTTTATAGTCTAGTTAATACAGTTTTTTTGAGAATTACTCATAATCGCGGAAGGCAAAAAGCAATAACAAAGACTCGAGTGACGCCATCTTCGTTGTATCTATAGATAGAAAGAAGATGACGTCACTCAGGCCTTTGATATTGTTTTTTGCCATCCAAATTTATGAATACTTCTCACTAAACTGTAATAACCAGACTATAAATGCGCATGGTTACACATAGTTTTGTATGTTGGTCCGCTAAATTTCGGATGGCAATGTTGTGAGCTTCTTAGCCAAGCGCATACTATCTATATCGTACAGATTGAGAGCACAGTCTTCACGATCTAAAGATAGGACTTCTAGACGATTTTAGGCCGACTTGTTAACCCTCTAAAAATATTTTTTGGGACATTTTTGTCGATTATTTAATTTTTCATGGGGATCCCAATCGACACAAGCAATTTATCGAAACTGCATTTTTTAAAATGAGTGGTAAATATTAAAAATGTAACTCACCACCATCAGTTTTTATATTGTAATGTAGAAAAGTTCATACAATT
>NC_088371.1:13637692-13646640 GCF_034508935.2 Berghia stephanieae
CGTGTGATAACTAGTCACCTATCTGGCAGATAAAACAATAACAATGATCGGAGAGAGGTCGATTTCATTCACGTCATTGTTTATAAACAACCAACTATGTTTGTCCGAGCACTTGTAAAGGTGTGTCACAATTTTCATGTTTTGATTGGTCAAAAAATCTACTGGTTAATTTACACAATACTGAAAGATACGAATCATGGTTATCGTATACAAGACAATATTGTATGAACAAACAAAAAAAAGGTTCCAATGTTGAAGTTTAAAACGGATTCACAAAATGATACACAGCGGTGACACACACTTTGACAATCATTGACGGGTTGAATGAATAAAGTAGCATAAATGCAACACACTCGTCCACACACCAACACCCACACAGGTTAAACACGGTAAAACGGAAATCGTAACAGGAAGCTGCAACCGTGTCCATGAGTGTAAAATCCTGGCATTAAAATCAACACACTTGACCTGCACGTAACCTGCAAACGTTTAAATATGGAAATGAAAATCCGGAGACCACACATTTATTTATTTATTTATTTATATATTTCATTCGTAGGAGCGAGATCTTAAGGAAGAGACTTAACCGGCCTTAAAATTTAAAAGGGAAATAAAAAAGTATATATATATATATATATATATATATATATATATATATATATATATATATATATATATATATATATATATATATATGTAAGAGGAGTGCCACAATATATAACACACTACACGATATAAAATTGCAATAAAAGCGAAATTTCAGATCGATGAATGAGCATGCTTGAGTGAATAGTATAGTGACGATGAAACTATTCTCGAGATACTATTGTGATCGCAGGGAATAAAAATACATAGTACACCGCATGAACACTTAGTCGTAAAGATTTTGTCTAAAATTTGAAGCACGGTCATATGATGAGCACTGACTGTACAACGACATATAAACCAAATCATCAAATTATACATGCATACTTGAAAAATCGAAGTTGCCTGCCACTTAGTATAAGTAGTGAACAATTGAAGATGTACTAAATTTTAAAAATCGTCAATATGGATTTGGTTATAGCGCCTTTTGCGTGGTTTCTCTATGTTCAAACCCCTCTTCACGGTGCTTCATTTATTTTCACAACAGCCATAACATAGAAATAAATTACACCAGTCCATGCAGTACAGGTCGACTTTTGTGTGTCATTTATTGTATTGCCCATAACCAGACACGAGACTCCAGTCTTGTCCTTCCCAGACTGACTCTCAGCATATTATGGGAGATCCAGCAAGCTCTTGATTAAAAGCCCAGAAAGGTGGAGGGATTGTAAGGGACATTAAAGACGACCGCGGTGGACAGAGCGGTGAAAAAGGAGGACTGGAATAACCCCAAATTAGGAAGGTGGCCATAAACCAAAGTTCACATTAAATAGCTTTAGAAATAAACAATTTGCTCTCAGCATGGTCCAAAATGTTCCAAAGTCATGAATATGGGTTCTAAGGAGCCAAACTTTCCTTTTCAACAAGATTTATTGAATCAAAGAGACCTGTGCAGTTCTGTAGCTGGAGCCAAAAATTCGTATTTATACGAATTGTTCGTAGTACTTAAGGAGCAGCGTGGCTCAGCGGGACGGTTTTTGCTTCGTACCCGAAAGGTACCGAATACGATCGCCCGCCGCAGCGCTGTGTGGGAATCGCACATAGGTCTGGTTTTTGTTGTGTGTGTGTGTGTGTGTGTGTGTGTGTGTGTGTGTGTGTGTGTGTGTGTGCCTGTGTGTGTGTGAATGAGTATGTTTCAGCCAAAGTAATTTGTAATTTTAGCGCTTAGAGTCTGGTGTCTCGGAGTTATAGCGCTATATAAAAGTTTCCAGCATTATTATTATCATTATTAATATAATATCAATTCAATCATCACGTTGTCGTGGTCTTAGCGTGCTTCATTATCCAATAATTTCTATGAAAGCATCATGTGTGTATAACATGTCAAGCGATAAATCAAAGATCCACAATAAATATGACATCGTCATATGATTCATATAAAGTTGTCATAATTTATACTTGATCACGCATGAATAGATATACAATTTAGAATCATTGGGGTTGTTTTCGGTGATGTTTTGTTTGTTTTGTTTTTCAGGGTTTTACGTCGCTTGCAACACATTTAGGTTATATCAGCGCCAGTAAAAAGGAAGAAAATGGGATAGTAAAAAGTTCTAGAATTACAATTAAAGCACCCAAGAAAAAGTAAGACATAGGGGAACTGAGGACAAATAGGGATCAGATGTAGATTCCAAGAGCACACCACCAATGTACATATTTTGAGAACACCTCTCAGTCTCATCCGGACACAAGCACAAAATCCAACAAAGAGGAATACACTCAAATGCTAATATCATACATTGAAAATAACAAATATAATAATACATAACAGAGAGATGATTTACAATGAAAAAAATATCATCTCCCAACACAATAACTATGCATTTGACTGTTTCCCTCCCAGCTAGGACTCCGGCCAGGGCCAGGACAAAACCAAGAAATCTCATTCCATGACAAAGACATAAAGCATGTTGGAAACATTTATAAGGGAATAGAAGACACAGTATGTACCCCCCTGCCCACGATGGGAGGTAGGAACCCCACCCAGGTTTTAGGTGACGACACGTTTTAATTTATAGGTCTAGCTACGAGCGAAAAAAAAATAGGCTACGCAAATAAGTGCTCCTTTTTATTGGATGCATTTTATATCCTTTAAAATGAGAATAATGGTGTGTTGTTACAATGACAGTCAAACTACTTTACATTTAAAAAAAAAACATAAGGCAATGGTCTTCGAGAGAAAATGATAGCAGATTTGTATTTGGAGGAAGGCGGGGGGAAGATGGGGGAAAGAGAGGGAGAGAGAGGGAGAGAGAGGGAGAGAGAGAGAGAGAGAGAGAGATAACTGGATATTGGTGAATAACTACAAGGACTCGATTAAAACCTGCAAAGATATTGGAAACACCATTATCAACAAAGCGGTGTAGAAATAACCACACTGCCGCTGTATTCCATCCATCACACTGAATATTTTTACTGAAACTAAACACAGTAAACAGTAGTCCACGTTGGTCTCTCATGGCCAAGAGAGAATAGGTTCCATCCGAAAAAGGGGGGGAAATAGGGTATTGTATATCACTAATCATTGTAAAATGAACAGATACTACACACTTTCCATGTACAATACACGAACACAATAAAATAGTATGATTATAAGTTGTCCAAAATCCAATCCTACCACGGGTCATCGAACAACAGACTGAGGACACATTAGCATGTATAAGTATAACACACATTCTATAACCAATAATAATAATAATGATAATTACATTAGCAAGGTATATAAACACACCGACACACCAGTGCTGCGATCAATAGCCAATTCAATACAAGATAAATACCACACGTTGTATTATAATATTATAGTGTTACATGTATTATTAACATAGCACATTTTTATCCAATGCTGATGCTATCTCGTTATCTTGAACAAAATTTATTGTGTGTGTGTGTGTGTGTGTGTGTGTGTGTGTGTGTGTGTGTGTGTGTGTGTGACGAACATCGTCCACCGCTCCGCATCACACAGAAATCATCGTCAACACCATCATCCCTATCGCTGTGACCTGTGACCTGTGTCGAAAGAGGATAGATAACACATCGACGAGTGTATCGCCATCACATCAATGAAAATAAAGATAACAATGGTGAAAATTCTTAAAACGTGGAAAGTGGAAAGGTGTACAACCTCTTAACTTTTGATCGAGTACTGTCTGTGCGTCGCCACACTAACCCAGTATTTTTATCAAAGACAGGCAGCAGATAGAGTTTATTCTTCTATCCGCTCATAAGGAATAACTTGATACAGCGAGCACATTGAAAAGCATAGTCTAGTCTAGTCTAAAAGACATTGTTTTAAAAAATGAAGTCCTCTACTTTAACTTAAATGTTCTGTTTTCTCCCAATATTCATAAAATGATAAATACCAATAACAGGAAGCGAGGATCACGCGACTTGGGAAAACTGAAACAATAGTAGTCATACACTACTAAAGCTGAACGATAAGAGAATTCCTCCAGTAATCATAACAATAAGAATGACGCAACACGCACACGTTTGTTAAAATTATAAAAATAACAGTCAACAATGCTTTACAATGTCGCCCGGCGTATGGAGTTGAGACAGACAAATTAAACACTACCTTTACCGTAAAATCCTGGACAAAAAGAAAATCCTAGTCGTTTCAACACGCACAAATATATAAATTCGATTAACTAGTCAAAGAATGCGTCATAATAAAATATAAACAAAACCATTATAATAAATTTCAATCCCACCCATGGGGTCGACGAGTTAAAAAGTGAAATACGACACACACGACACATGACACAGCAGGTAAAATATTATAGGGAGTTCTGTAACGTGTACAAGTTGTGTTGTTTAAGTTGCCGTAGAATTAAAGCGGGCGATACGCTTGATATACAAAATGGTGGTAGGTAAAATAGCGACAAGTCGTAGTAGGCAAATGGCATGTGGCAAGTTAATGTCATTAGACATAGATAATATATCACCAAATAGGTAACACTTCACTGGCTTCTGCTCTCAGTAAGGAGTCAAGTGTTGTGGAACGCCGCGGCGGGAATTATGGTTTAGCAGCTGGTCTGACAAGCCATGTGTGTGTGTGTGTGTGTGTGTGTGTGTGTGTGTGTGTTGGTGTGTGTGTGCGGGTGTGTGTGTGTGTGTGGGTGTGTGCAATGGAATTGGTGGATTTCTCTGGAATCATTGAAAGACGACCTGAATCCCTGATTATGTGACTAACTGTCCCAAAATGGTATTATCTTGGGATGCTCCAAACTGAATTTTTTGTCACAAGTATGTTTGTTGGGTTATTTGTAAAACACAATATTCTATCCAGGACAATGGATACGGTTTTTCACATTTCTGGTCGTTTTTCGCCTTGAAATTCCTTTTTTTTGGCGCCTGCCTCAACGGTTTAGGGAGTTAAGTCATAGGACATAATAGATGTACAATTATGTGCAAAGATAGATTTGAAAAACACCCAACACTTTTATTTATTGCATTTCTAAGACTATATTTTTAAAATCTTTTTTTTTTCCAAGAGCTCGTTGGCATCGTTAAAACTCCGCAAGTTTCATTGAAGAAAACCCTAACGGAAAATTCCCAAAATTTCCAACTTTTAATTTGTGGCAGTCCCTTACGTCCATTAGTTAAGATATATTATAATAACAATCTGCGCAAATAACTCAAAGCCAGGGAAAATCTACAAATAATGTTAAGAAAGAGACAGAATCCTAAATAAACAAACCCGCCAGTGAGTTCTTGGGATGGGGGTTTGAAGGGGGGGCGTAATTTTGAAGAAAGAAAAGATACATAAACCCAAAATGCATGATTATTCACTCTTTTTTATATGAATTGTCAGCTAAACAGAATTATGTCGTGTAGTTTAAGTTTCAACACATGTCCATTTCTTAGTATTATTTTCAAATTTAAACATTAATATTAAAATCTACAAATTTGACATTAAAAAACCGGGATCTGGAACCGAAAGAAAAAAAAAAACCAAAATATTCTAATTTGGCCGATTTGAACTATATACTGTAAAAAAAAAACAAAAAAAACGATTAAATCTGTATGATTTGTAAGTATGTATTAATTATCAATGACCACCACCACCTTAAAGAAATATGCCACATTCAAACAACTACCATGCCAAAAAAAAGGATACTTTCTTTAAAAAAGGAGCATTATACACACACATCCAGGATATCAATATAGCATTATATTTGGAGAATACGGTTCAGCATTAACTTCGGCCTGCAAACCAAACAAGACCTCTCCCCCCCCCCCCCCCCCCCCCCCCCCCCCCGATAGCCTATCAAGAGTGAACATTAAAATCAATACAGGATGAGATAAGACGCAGAAAACTTGTTTCTTTACACAGGACAAATAATTGACAAGCACTGAAAATAAATTCCTGTTGTAGACAACTTCATAATAGATAAGGTCAACCGCACCGAAATGTCTCGATCTTATGTGACCATTATCATTTGTGGGGATCCCAATAGCTAAGTTAGTTGTAGAGTACTCGCTTCACAAACAAAGGAACCAGAATCGATCCGAATGCATTAGAAATGATTTCAGGCTTTCCTGTCCAATCAACGCAGAAATTAAATAAATAAATAAATAAATAAAAACTTTGCAATATACTAGCGTCCAATATAAAGGGTAACAAGCATTTTCAATTCTTCCAAGTAAAAGTAAACTAGAAGGAGAAAAAGAAGGTCGTCCCATTTCTTTTCGGAATCACGGACAGACATGCCTAGATACACGACACCAATCTCCTAACCAATCGTCAATCCATATGTCAAGCATCCGAGCCATTCTAGACATAATACCATTCTGACACTGAATCAATAACCACTCCAGTCGTCATTACTGCTCCTTCTAGTGGTGATAATAATACTCATGTCCTGGACTTCATTAGTATTATTATTATTATTATAGTGTGTTGGGAAACACAGTGGGCATGTATGTTGAGAACAAGACAAAAGGCACATAAAAAATCGCTCGACAGACATCACGTTATATTAGTCGCTAAATACAATTATGTCCAACGGCTTATTGAATATGATTTTATTGTAGGATAGATATCTACCACCCCTACGAAGCGAAGTAGAATGGGCAATTAAACAGCTCCCAACAGGCAAATCAGCAGGAAACGATGAAATATCGGGAGAAATGATCAAAGCTAGTGGAGACGAGGGGACTGCATCATATCACACTCTCTGTAAAAAGATATGGCACGAAGAACGATGGCCAAATGAATGGACAAAGGCTGTATTTATACCAATCCCCAAAAAAGGAGACCTACAGCTATGCACAAATTACAGGACGATATCACTCATCAGCCATGCAAGCAAGATCTTACTGAAAATTATTTTGAAGAGATTAGAGAACGTGGTGAAGGAAGAAGTCAGCCAAACTCAAGCAGGCTTTAGACCGAACAGGGAACAAGAGACCAAATATTTAATATCAGGACACTGATTGAAAAAAGCAGGGAGGCAAACATAGATCTACACATGTGCTTCATAGATTACAGCAAAGCGTTTGACTGCGTAAATCACGAACAAATAGTAACAACTTTGAAGAACTTAAACTGCCACTACAAAATAGTCAACCTCATAAACAATCTTTACCAACAACAGACAGCATCGGTTAGACTAGAATATGGACTTACAAAATGGTTCCCAATAAAGCGGGAGTGAGGCAGGGGTGCATCCTTTCTCCTTCACTATTCAGCCTATACACCGAAACAATAATGCGTGATGTAATGACAGAAGAAAAAGATGAAGAGTACAGTGCCGTTAAGATAAATGGCAGGAAGATCTCTGACCTACGATATGCAGACGACACGGCGCTATTGTCAACAACATCAACAGGTCTCAACAAACTAGTAAAATCGGTAAAAAAAAAAAAACATAGTGAAGACAAAGACCTATTATTAAACGCAAAGAAAACGAAAATAATGAGCACAGATAAAAGCAGCACTGCTCAGGTCGAAATAGAAGGAGAACAACTGGAAAATGTTACAAATTTCATTTACCTTGGAGCACAAATAGAAGCCAATGGAAAATCGGCACCAGATATCAGGAGAAGACTTGCAATTGCAAGCAACAAACTAAACAAAATGATGGCAATCTGGAAGAGCGAGGAAGTCAGGCTGAAAATGAAGATCCTAACATCCTGTATTTTTCCCACTGCAATATATGGATGCGAAACATGGTCTATAACCAAAGAATCAGAAAAGAGAATAACCGCCTTCGAAATGAAATGCTATAGAAAAATCTTACGCATCCCGTGGACAAACAAAGAAAGCAATGCAAACATCATGAAAACACTAGGACTAAAAAAGTCCCTGCTAATGAGTAAGATAAAAAAGCTGAAACTCAATTACTTTGGGCACTTGAAAAGACACGACACACTAGAGAGAGATGTACTGGAGGGCATGGCGGAGGGCAAAAGAGGCAGAGGAAGACCACAAAGAAGATGGCAACAGGATATACAGGAATGGCTCAACAACGGCGTGACGGAATGTGGCAGATGGGCACAAGACAGAGACTTCTTCCGAAGGACTGTGTGGGAGGCTACGTCCAAGTGATATGCCACAGAGAGAGAGAGAGAGATATCTGATTCCGTATGAATATTAGCAGCAAGTGGCAAGCGAGGTATGGCACAAGGTAAAATATTGTATATGTATGACGTCTAGATAAGGCGGGCGTCTCATTTTTTGTCACATTTACGTAGAAAAACTATATCATTAAAAGGAATAAATTAGGCAGCAAATACATCCACTCAATACCTAATAAATATGTACGAAGTCTGCAATCTACGATAGGTCTGGGAATCGGGTCATGCACGATCCGGTCGACTCGATGATCGAAAAGTCTCATTGCGTCTCTAAAAATTTAGTGGATTCCAGCTGAAATCAATACCTCATAAAACCACTGGATCGTGTGCGTTTTGATGTGGTAGACCGGTGCTGGTGGCATTTGAATGTTTACATTATCATTGGGGAAAATACGGATAACAGGATGAGTAATAATCCCAGTTGAACTGGGATTGACGAAAATAGCACATTGTTGAGGCTGAAAGGTTAAAAATGGAAACAATAGACTGGTTCGGTTTTGGGTTCACGGGCAGACTGCGATAGATAGAGAGAGGGAGAGAGAGAGAGAGAGAGAGAGAGAGAGAGAGAGAGAGAGAGAGAGAGAGAGAGAAATGAATGAGAAGGGAGAGGATAGAGGGAAAATAATTCTAGTTTTATTCACTTATTTGTATGTGGTTTAGTTGTTTTATTTGGTAGCTACAGAATATAAAATCATAAATCTGGATTGAATGCACTAATT
>NC_088371.1:13651740-13689240 GCF_034508935.2 Berghia stephanieae
AAAACTGACCCTTTGCGTGACACGGACAGGTCAGGTCATGTGAATAATGAAACATGTAACGCGACGCCGGTTACTTCGGTACCGATATTATACCATTTGACATACATTATCTAAAGACAAGAATTTATTATTGTTATTACAGATAGCTTTTATCGACCCCCTGATAGAATAGTAGTTATATCGTCAATCAAATCGTTCAATCGTTCAATACCGACGCAACCCGATAAAACGCCTTTTCATACATTATATTTTGTATTTCCTTCGTTATGTTTTGGTGGGGGTTTTTTTGGGTTTGTTTTTTTTTTTTTGGTTCTTTGATGGGTTTTTTTTGTTGGGTTTTTTTTTTTTTTTTTTTTTTTTTTTTTTGCTGTTTTCTTTTATTGGGGGGGGGGGGGGGGGGGGGTCTTTTTTGCCTTTTGTCTTGTTTTGTCTGTTTGTTATTTTTTGTTTGTTTTTGTTGTTTTTAATTATTTATTTTTTTGTTCTCTTCTTTGTTTGATTGAGGTTTTTTAATGGTTGTTTTTTTTTTTGTTGTTGTTTTTTTTTTTTTTTTTTGTAATATGAAGCAAAAGTGTTGTGGCCAAATTGTTAAAAAATGGCCGTTTGTCAGTAAGCCGTTCGATACTGTCGATTGGTGTGTGCGGCGGTGGTTATTATGGTGGTGGTGTATCCACTATTCAAAGGGGGGGGGGGGGGGGGGGTAGCCTGATTGATTGGTAAGCAATGACATTCTAGATGACCGACTCGGGTAACATTCACATTCGTGGTGCAGGGAAAAGAAGAGAGAAAAAATATTAACCTTTTTATGGCAATACCGAGTTTCTTGTTTAAATCACTGTGAATTTCTAGTTTCCTGCTTATTACGATATCGTATCCTTCAACCTCAATTATAATGCGTATAAAACTAACACTTCTCATAATATTTTGGGCCATACATTCATTTTACAGTTTCTAAATTGTCCTGATATAAACACCGATATCGACAGGATTCCCTGTTTTCAACCAAACATAGTGTCCACAATGATACGACTCGGGCTACAAGTGACAAGTACTGCTCTCGTAGTGAAAACGTTAAAACTTGAGCTTTTTATATAGCGTAATATCTACTAAACGTGCTCAAAGCTCTTTACAAAGGGTCCCATCCCCGACCAACAGCAACACGTAACATGTAGAGCGAGACATGACGCCTGTTAGGCGATAATACAATTTTTTATTTCCGACAGAGACAACGGTCAGGTACTCATTTTACACCTGAGTATGGTGAAAGAATGTGAATAAAGAGCCTTTTCCAAGGACTCAACTATGCGCCAAGCCAGCCTCGAACACAGGACCTTCTGATCCGAAAGCGAGTGTCATACCACAATAATTTGCCAAAATTAAGCAAAACCGAAAACGACCTGTAAAGGGTTAAACCAATAGTTGATATTTATCGCCGTGCTGGTATTGGCAGTATTTCGATGACGTTTGTCTTTTTATCTCTCTGTATAAGATT
The DNA here is from genome assembly GCF_034508935.2 of Berghia stephanieae. Classification (NCBI taxonomy): domain Eukaryota; kingdom Metazoa; phylum Mollusca; class Gastropoda; order Nudibranchia; family Aeolidiidae; genus Berghia; species Berghia stephanieae. The sequence goes on from NC_088371.1 coordinate 13,653,233, forward strand.
ATAGGTTCTGGGATTTAAACGGCGGAGGGTATAAATTATTATATAACACTTATAGCATTGCCAGAATGCTTGGCGAATGGAGAATGGCGGCGTAGAATAGCAGCCACATCAAGAACGTTTCTAATAAAGGAATACGGCTTATCGTGCAGAATTCCACGGGTGTGAATACACGGGAGGATAAAAATCTATCATCTGACGTAAGCCAAGCTAAAACCTACAAGTTGTATAACTGATTGCAAGAGATTTTTGAAAAGGTTATTTATTAAATGTTCACACACTTTTCAGCGTTTAAAGGTTTGGTCAAACTAAAGGCTTGATCCTTGTTAAATTCAGGCGTCGTGATTTGTCTTCCAATATATTATGGGCACCTATTTCTTTAGTTGCGGGGAAAAAGTACGGTAATTCTATCTATTATCCTTGGCAAAATCATGGGACCCCTTCTCTCGCCTTTCTGGATTCTACCTACCGTGATGTCGTTTTTATTGTCCATGACGTTTGACGGGAAAGACCGACGTGTACATATTTGCAGGTCTGATAATCAGCCGCATTATTATGGGCATGTTTTATCATTGATGTAATGGACAATATTTAACAGTGGTTTGAGAGTGTTTTTTTTTTCCATAACAATAATGAGCCTATAACCATTTGGGTTATCAGACCTGAAAATAAATACGCGTTGGGAAAGACATTTTGAGCCAGAAGCATCAACTGCCAAGTTGTTATAATATTTCCCTTCAATAAATAGAATGGAGTCGACGTCACTCAGGTCTTTGTTATTGTTTATTGCCATCCGCGTTTATGAGTAATTCTCATTAAACTATATTAACCAGACTATTAAGGTTTAAAGTTACACAGAGATTTGTGTGTTGGTCCGTTATACTTCCGGATGGCCATGTTGTGAGCTTCTTAGCAAAGCGAACACTAGTATCAATACTTTTTTTTTTACAGCTCGCAACTTCGTATTCACACTGATTTGTGCCCCTGAGTATTGATACCCATGTGGTAGCCAGTATGTAAATATAATGTAAATCACCCCCCCCCCCCCCCAACACACACACACACACACACACACACATTCAGATCTAATCTGAGGAAATCAGAAATAGTTCAGAAATCGAAATCTAGTAAGTACGTATAACAATTTGACGATACTTTCATGAATGATGAACGGAAGCATAATGGCAAAGGTAAGACATTGCATAATGACATGACGGAAATGAACGGCTTTCCTTGCCACTAAGGAGGTTAAGCCTCTACTTGCACAGCGCAACCTTCACTTATCCTACCTCAATTCCTCCAAGAGATTTTCTCGCCAAGTTTTGCATTCCGACCCCACACCTCGGCACAAACTCCCAAAATCAAATAAAATTAAAACCTAGATTCGACGGACGGACGGACGGACGAATTGACAGAAAAACAGACAGACAGACAGACAGATAGATAGATAGATAGATAGATAGATAGATAGATAGATAGATAGATAGATAGATAGATAGATAGATAGATAGATAGATAGATAGATAGATAGATAGATAGATAGATAGATAGATAGATAGATAGATAGATAGATAGATAGATAGATAGATAGATAGATAGATATAGATAGATAGATAGATATGTAGGTAGGTAGACAGACATGCTATCACTAACATCTGTTGTTAAGGCAAAAAATGTCATTTTACTGACACGTCAAGTATCTTCATAACACGCACAAACACCTAACTATAATGAATTATAATAACCTGAAAGGGACTACATACCAAAGAATATTTCTTATGGTTTCATAGAATTGGAAAACAAGTCGTTTGACAACACTCCAAGCATACCAACTCGGTCACCGATATGCTAATCAAACATTGCAAGTTCTTATATCGGTCAACGTTCTAGGTTTTCACATTTCTATGTTGGAATAATGTGCAAGTCACAGAAGAAAAAGAAATCTGGCTTCTAAGACTCGATTCTTTAAGATTGATAGAGCCATTGTTTTATGCTTGGCATGTGAACCTTTTCACAGCTTGGTTAACTACCACAATCCTAGAGATTTTTGCTACTTTTCAAAATTAATATATATATATATATATATATATATATATATATATATATATATATATATATATATTATTATATATATATATATATATATTATATATTATATATATTAAATATTATGAGCATGTACATAAATAGTTTTACTCAACTACCATTAACATGTAAAAACTAAAAACAATAGCTTTAATACTACGCCTATAATTTGTCTCAGAAGAATGTAATAAATAGGCATGGGGTAAAAAAAAAAAAAGTAACCCTGGTAAACTACGAATATAGTCGGTTTTAGGGTTGAGTGAGTTAACTACTCAAAAAAAAAAAAAGAGACCCTGATCTTCCTCTGCCCACACAAATGACAATAAAAGGAGAAGAAAAAAAGAAAAGACAACGATTCGGGTTTATTCAAATAGGATCAGATTAGGTTTTCATTCGATCGAGTAGATGTGGAATCGCATTAAACTTACAATGCAAGATTTTCGTTATTTTTTCATGAATATTTCTTCTGAAATGTTTCCATCCTCTTCTTCTCCAAAGACACCAAGAGACTCAGTTTGATTGATTGGGAGTATTACAATCGATGTGCAAATCTCTGGAGGAGAAACAAAAATTATGGTATTTTCTTGATGGTCATCTTTACTGGTCTTAAACATTGCTCTGGAACTTGATATCAGCGGAAGGTTTGAAATAATCAAATTGAGAAAATAGGGAGCAGGCACCCGTGTAATAATACAACGATCTAAATAAGTGTGTATGAAAGGTGCCAGTCAGACAAAGCAAGAAAGAAAAATACAAGAAAAAAAAACATCCGAAAAAATCAGTCTGCCTCGTCTGGGGATCGATCGGTAATCAGAAGGTCTGGGGTTCGATCCCCAGTCGAGGCAGACTGATTTTGGGGATTTTTTCTTGTATTTTTCTTTCTTGCTTTGTCTGGCACCTTTCTTTCACACTTGTTCAGATCATTATGTTTGAAATAAAACAAACAATAAAATTTTGGAAAACATTCAATAGTGTATAAAATAACATGTTTAACAATTTTCTTGCGATGAACTGGGAAAATGGATGAAGAGGAGTGTCCGAAAATGACATAAGTTCTGTCTCTTTGAATTTGAGCGAGATGAAAGGCAGATCTGACATGAACCGTCACTCATTGATTTATCTCCCAAAAGGAACATAGCAAAATCAAATTGAACCAAAATAACACGAGACAGCTCTATTAAACCGAATAAACGACCATATCATTATCTTGTTCCATTAAGCTTTATGGCATCAGTAATAAATAGGGAATCCACACCCACCCACTCGTCTCTAAACAATCCACAGACACAAAAACAATACAGCATGGGGAGTTGGGGACCAACACCGTGGAAACATTTTGGGATCATCAACTCGTGTGTAAAATAACTTGACTATTTAAAATATTCTAGCGAAGTCGTGGAAAGTCGGAAGGGGTCCAAAGAAATGACCAATTAAAGCGTATGTCTTTCTGTACATTAGCGAAATGAATGGCATATCTGAAATTGTCCGTCGCCCATTAATCTCACTTTCAAAGGGACAATAACAAAAACCCCAGTCAAACCAAAAAAAAGTACGATACAGCTCTATTATTCCGACAAACGACCACATTTTGTTCCATTAAGCTTTACGGCATTAGTAAACAGGCGAATCCGCCCCACCCACTCGTCTCTAAACAATCCGCAGACACAAAACAAAATCAAGCATCCGTGGCCTAGGCGGGGCATTGGTGCGTACGGAGATGGGGACCAACACCGTAGAGGCATGACGTTTTTCCATTTTATATGGACTTAAGGCCGAATCCGGCCTGGATTAGAGGCACCGTCCGTGTTTAATCCCACTCAAGGGCCTCCTCTGACTAAATACTTTTTCTTTTTTATCATTTTGGCCAGAATTTAATTTTACTTCAAATATCTGTCGATTAAAATGATCATCCACTTGTTTTTTTTAAAAATCAAACATTAGACTTAATTGAAGTGTTAATGTAGACTTGTTTGAAGTTTCATGTTTGAGTTAGGTAAGGTGTCATTTTAATCCATCCAATGACTGTAAAACAAGTTTTCTGTCCAAGACGGGGGGGTGAAATGTGTTTTTATCACTCAGAGTACGGCTACACTGCGTCGGGAACCTGTTATTAAAGTATGCATGGGCGGGCTAAGATATGAGATATCAACAAGTCAAGAACTTCTGGAAACACCGGACCATGATACCCGATTATCTATTTTGCTGCACATGGACCAAACACGTTCTTTAGCATTTTGGCCAAAAAACATTTTCGTCATTAACGTAAAGATAGAATAGGAGTTTTAAAAGAATAATTTAATTAAATGTGTCAATCGTAAAACTACTTTGCAACTTTTAAGACGTCTCAAAATTTAAAAGGCTTGACAGGAATCACCTTAATATCCGAATGAAGTTGAAATTTTGGTGGCCATCAAGTTAGAAAAGTTGTACTGTCATTGTGCGCTCATATCATGGTATTCCTTGTTATCCTGTTTTGGCGTGCCAATGTTTTGATATGTATTGTACAAATTGGTTGTCGTTGTCGTCGTCGCCGTTGTTGTTGTTTGTCGTTGTTCTGGTTGTGGTTCGTTGTTGTTGTTGTTGTTGTTGTAGTTGTTGTTTTTGTTGTTGAAGTTGTTGTTTTTGTTGTTGATGTTGTTGTTGTTGTTGTTGTTGTTGTTGTTGTTGTTGTTGTTGTTGTTGTTGTTGTTGTTATTAGTTAAGAGAATAAATCTGGAGTTAGCTTCGCTAATAACATAAGTTATTGTTCTGTTGTTGTTGTTGTTGTTGTTGTTGTTGTTGTTGTTGTTGTTGTTGTTGTTGTTGTTATTGTAGTTGTTCTTGTTGATATGCAGAGAATAAATCTGGAGTTACCAAGAAAAGAAAAGATGAAGGGATGAGTTCAATGAGGGGACATAATAAGTACCAAATAACAGGTGCAATATAGTACAGAAGATGTAATATTACTTGTCCTTTGTAAACAGAAGGCACAGCAAACGTGCTACGGTTGTATTTCACTAGATTATGTTCCAGCAACTCCAAAGTTTTCAGATAAAAGACATGTATAGTATTTGGTTTAGGATTATACAACTGTTTGTCTTTAATAGGAAAATCAAATTGACACAAGCAATGTCAATCAGATAATTCCTAAGGCCTTCAAAGTAGTACTACTACAATGTGTGAAATCTGATATTACGCAAACTAAAAGTCGAAATAAACGGGAAGGTAAAACAAGAAAATAATATACTATGCGGTTACGTAATATTCGAGAGAGAGAGAGAGAGAGAGAGAGAGAGAGAGAGAGAGAGAGAGAGAGAGAGAGAGAGGGGGGGGGGGACTGAAGACAAGATATGCTAAATTAAACAAGGACATTATCGTGGCCGTGAGGGAGGGAGGGAGATGAATGGAGACTGTGGCCAAACCTCTCTCCTTGTCAACCACTGTGTCAATACTCTCAACTCAATGCCGTAAGTTGCAAATATGACGATGGTAAATAATAAATATCTCATCATCACCATTGATGCCTGTGTCTGGTCAAAAGATGAACATATTCCATTCATTCATTCATTCATTCATTCATTCATTCATTCATTCATTCATTCATTCATCCGTCCGTTCGTTCGTTCGTTCGTTAGTGTTTGTTCATTCGTTCGTTCGTTCGTTCGTTCGTTCGTTCGTTCGTTCGTTCGTTCGTTCGTTCGTTCGTTCGTTCGTTCGTTCATTCATTCATTGATTCATTTATTCATTTTCATTTATTTGTCTATTTGTCTATAATATTTTGTTCTGTTGTACATTACAAAGTCCATAATATGTTAGTTCATCAATTCATTCATTATTCATTTGCTCTTCCGACCGACCAACCGTCATTCCTCACAGCTTTCTCAATCGAAGGTTATCATATTTACATTTTCCACGAATCTCAACACACACACACACACACACACACACACACACACACACACAAACAAATACATACACACACAAACACACACACACACATACACACACACCCCAATGCAACACACAAACAAACGAATTTGCTCGTTTTCAGGTAAAATCCATCTATCCATAGCCACCCATCATTCTTTGAGTTTCTTCATAAAACAAGCGTATAATATATACAAACAAATAATTTTTTTAAAATCAACAAACACGCCATTATAAAAATAATGAGGGAGGGACATAAACTCTACAACCTAACAGTAAATATGGTGACATGTGATGACATGTCCCTAACACATCAACAGTAATTTAACTGCATCAGACCTGTCACAACTCACAAAATACAAAACCTCTTTTTTTTTCTTCTTCTTCTTCTTCTTCTTCTTCTTCTTCTACTACTATTTGTTTTCGATGCTTATTTCAAGTTTTAGAACATAATATGAAAGTTGGATAAGTAGCCCTCTTAGACCAAAATACCACGAAAACTCATAAGATGAAAAAAAAATTTAAGTTGTTTTTAAAAAAAGAAACATATATATATTATTATTTTTATTTTTTTAAATATTTTATTGTTCCACAGAAAACCTGCATCGTTCCCCTTGCCCCTGTAGGGCGAACGCGCCCCTCAATGTATAATGGCCTAACACTAATATCTCATATAAATCGACAAATCAAGATGACCCTGGAGTTGATAAAATGTTTTCATCCCGAAACCTACTTTTTTAAAAAGTCAGATTTAAAGTTACCTTAATAATCTATCTTTATTTCAAAAATAGAAGTGTACTGGTCAAAATAAACAAACAGACAACACACACACACACACACACACACACACACACACACACAAACCGCAAAACAGACAAAATGCCTACATGATTCATAGAGTACTAAAGGCGTTACCGCCAGCACTATATATACAAGACTAATGCGAGGTGCTCTAAGAAAGGGGTTCAGATGTCGCATTTAAGAGAAATAGTTATTGATTTAATGCAAAAGAGTAGACAATTATCTACATTTTCACGTTTAAGTCATGGGGGGGGGGGGGTATTTAAAATAGTCTAAGCCATGGCCATTTGCAGTGGACAATCTGTAGAAAGAAGGTTTTGAGGATGTTTAGTTTACGTTTAAAGTGCTCCTGGGGGAGGGGGGGGGGGATAAATAAAAATCTTTTAAAGTGCAAATTTAACATTTGTGAACATATGAAGAAATAATAGAAACTATCATCGGAAAGTCCCAAAACACCTTTCATGAGCCACATGTTAAAAGTATTTCCTAGAGCACCTCACAGTTATTTGTAGCCATTGTAAGCTACGCACTGTATGGAAAGTTTGCCTTAAGGTTATTGCCCACTAACTTTTGTCTGCACACCCCCCCCCCCCCCAAACACACACAAACACACACACAAACAAACGTAAAATATCAATAGCTTATGATCTTATTTTTTTTTAATTGTGAAGACACAAATAAGTAACTTCAACATCAATTCTTATTATTATCTTCCCAATAATATTGTTCAAACCTTTTCATTTTCAGCAACCAAAAAAAAAATTAACAGCTTCTCAAAGGTAAACAGGCGGGGAGGAGCAAACTCGACATTAATTAAGGTGTCGATAAAAAAAAATTAAAAAAAAATAAAGGTCTTTTTATTTTAAAAAACAAACAAAAAAACATAAAAAACCATGAATGCGTGTGTTTATGACGACAAAATAAACACGCTGATAGCCCGGTGTCCAAACTTGGTACACGTGTTACACTTTAACAACATTCCAAACGGTTCACGCACGCATTGAACCTGATTTCGACAACAAACTCAAGTGTTTAACGAACCATCTACAACAGTTATACTATCGTAAATAGACTGACAAATCATCCTTATTCTCATTTTGACCTGAATTTTTTTTTTATATGAGCAATGAGATTTTTTGTTATTTTTTTACGGAAGTCCCGTCCCGGTTGAGATTTTTTGACAGGATGAGGATAATTCTATTTAATCCTTATTTGAAGGATGAGTTTTCTGGTCAAAATTCTAAATACCTATTAGTTTGTTTGTTTTTTTGTGTGTGTGTTTGGTTTGTGTGTCGTTTTTTGTATTGTTTTTTTTTTCAGAGTATGACAAAGATAAAAGCGACTCCCCAGCTTGACTTAACGGCTTATGGTCTCGGGTTTAAGACATTTAAGCAAGTTGGGTGACGGTCATCTTACGTATAATATCTTCAAATAAGAAATTTTCTGACCAAAATGAGAAAGAAAACAAAAGGTGTTTTGTTGATGTACGGCGGAGTAAGATTATTTCCCTTTATCAAATTCATCTCAAGGGGACCCGACAATCACGGTGAAAATATAAATATTAAGGTGGTGGTGTGTGTGTGTGTGTGTGTGTGGGGGGGGGGGGGGGGGGGGGGGGGGGGGGGGGGCTCACTATGACTCAGCAGTATGGTGTTTCCTCTAATCACAATATCAAGCAATGTTTAGCATGGTGAAAGACCGAGTGGTCGACAACTCCGGTCTCTTTCGAGTAAAGCGCTTAGCAACCCACTCGGACTTGTGAATGAGTCCCAAGCGACGAATAGTGTCGGGTGTCACTAGACAGTCTAAGCAATTGGTGCTAGTACGCAAGGGGGCTATGTGGTCTTGTGGTACGAGCCTCACTCACAGTGTTCCAAAAGCGATCTTTTAGTTCAGCCCGCTTTACCCCTGCTCTCACAATGCATACTGTCACGCTTCACCGATTTCTGCTATTCAGTCAGAGCCTTTTGTGACTATTGAAATTATCAACCTTTGTTATGGTTTTTAAACCTGTTTTTAACTATTTTAAAAATGTTATTTATAAATACAAAGTGATTACTTAGAAAAAGGAGAAGATGATCTTTATTCTGATATAATTTTATTAATAATAAGATGTATATAATTTTCACACTAAGCATTAACTTTCAGAGTATTTTTGAAAAAAAATTCACTCAAACATGCATAATAAACTCTTAATTATCTAAAAATTTAAACGACCAAAGTGAAAAAAAAATTCACTAATTAAAAGTCAAAGACTATTTCTAATTAGTCACAAAATTTCACATGTGCCGGAAATTTGGTTATTTCACTATTCCGTCTGATATTTGAACCCTCCCATTCAACATTCGACGGCCTTGAGGATTCAATATGCAATCTCTCTTGTATTACAACTCCAGATTACAGAATATAGTTAGAATGCCATCAAACATACTTTAATATTATATATTCACTTTCTTTAAAAAGCAGATACCCAGCACTTTCTCTGTGTTTACAAAAAATTGAATTCATTTTATTTTAAAAGTCATTGTGAAAACTAGTAGAGTCCATTAATGCGTCCAAACCCATTTATAAATTAGATATTAAGTAATTTGCGTATTGAGTAATTTGCGTGTCAATGCATGTGTGTGTTTATATGTGTGTGTGTGTGTTTGTGTTAGAGATGGGGAGTTGCTAGTGTGTGTTGGTATGTGTATGGATCTGTTTAGGTATGAGAAAGAACAAAAAGATTTGTGGTGGAGGATGTAGCTATTGAACGGAGGATAGTTGGAGGGAGAAAGTGATAAGTAGAAAAGAGAAAAAAAGGGGATTGAGAAAGCAACATATAACTCAAAATATACAAATAACAGCTCTATTTTTAGAGGAAGTTTAACCACGTAATATGTCAAATGTTTTAAGATGTTTAAGTATTATTTTGTTTGATTCATCAAATTTTCATTCTCTCCTAACTTTCTTTTTTTGGGGGGCACATACGACATGATATCAGGAGAAACCTGCAGGAGGTTACTTTTTATTATTGTTTTTAATTGAGATGATTATGTTCTCATTGATTGTGTTCTCTTTTCAATTTTTGAAATTGTTGAATGTAACAATTCACCTCCTTGTTCTCCTAAAAGACCTAGACCAAAAGTATATTTCTTCATAAAAGGTATGCAATGGGTTTCCAATATGTGGTGTTTTGGAAGTACATTTTGAGGAAAGTAATTACGGTATATTGTCATATATTTCTCTATCCTGCTATTAACACTTTCTATTACTGTCTCTGTGACTGGTTTTGTGTGAGAAATTAGTGAATGTATTTCAGAATAAGCTCCATTTATTTCATCAAAACATTTGTTTATAGTTTCAGCTTTGTCCCTGATTAATTTATTGTTTGTATACATGTATGTTTTAGAAACGACATTTTCAGTGAGTTTTTCGTAAACGTCTTGTGTGTAATATCTATGGCAATGATTTCCTATGAAGCTACGACTATGACATACTTGAGATATGATTTTGTTTGTTTTTAATATATCATCAAGAGAACTGCAGACTGGCCCACATCTTTCTGACAGTTTCTCTTTATGAACAACTAAGGCTATTTTTTCTTCTGTGATTGGGATCTTAGTTTCCCATTCTTATTTTTTCTCTTGAGGCACATCAGTGAGCAATTCACAGGTCTTGTAAGATTCTACAACTGCTAGTAGACTCTTATATGTTTTCATGTCTCTAATTTTCTTTTCACATTTATAGCATATAACTTCTGAATGTTTATTTTTAAGGTCCGTTTCAATATCAATGTCAAAGAACAGTTTGATTTCATTTTTGAAGTCATTACAAAAAATGTTTTTCCTGTTTTTAGCCTTTTCTTTAACTGTTAGTGCACCTTTAGCACATAAACAACATAGTGAATTGAGATTTTTAAGTGTATCTCAAGTGTATGTTCCCTTTTTACCTGATAGGTGAAACCAAAAAAATCATAAAAAAATAAACTACGCTTCGCGCACTAACCGAACTTTCACACCTAAAAGACAATAAAATTTTAAAACTTATAAATTATCAACGAAGGAAATCTATCGTTTGGTTAATGAGATATCACTAATTATATTTGAGAAATCACTTTTCAAAATTCTATTATGTACATACTTTTATAACCCAAGTTACAACATAACCAATAAACTTATTTTGATAAAAATTTCACAATGATGTGTAGCAAAGAAGGGTAAATGATATTCAACTAAAAAATATAATGTTATATTTAATTATCCGGGTGAGAAAATGTTTGAATTAACACAAAAAAACGGAAGATAGGGATTAGTAAGGAATGCACCCAGGATTAAGATTACCTGCCCTGAAATCACTGACTTCACGGTTCAGTGACTCAGACTAAAAGATCACTGAGAAGCAATTTGGAACACTGTGCACTCTGCACATTCTCTCGCCGTACTCGGGTGTAAAATGAGTACCTGACCGTCAACAGGGTTGTCTCTGTCGGAAAAATTGTAATTATCGCATAACAGGCATCATGTCTCGTTCTATATATTGCTTGTTGCTGATGGTCAGGGACCCTTTGTAAAGCGCATTGAGCACATTTAGTGGATATTGCTCTATAAAAATGCCCTAGGTAAATGCTCTAGTTAAGTACAAAGTTTCGCTCGATGCATAGTTGAGTCCTTGGAAAAGGCTTACTCACATTCTCTCACCGTACTCAGGTGTAAAATGAGTACCTGGTCGTTAACAGGCATCACGTGTCTCGTTCTACATGTTACGTACTGCTGTTGGTCAGGGACCCCTGTAAAGCCCTTTGAGCACGTTTAGTGAATATTGCGCTGTATAAAGGCTCAAGTTTAAGTTTAAAGAAGGTGCCCTTACGGCAACTTGTACTGAATATGATTCACATTTGTTTGTTTTTATGCTCTTAAAACTATCAACTAAAACAAAAGTACGTATGGCTAAATGTTATGTTTGGTCCACATTCCTGTATGGACCAGAAAGACATCAACCTATTTTGGTTCTTATTGATGCAGGCCAAAGGTTCAGAAAACTGTTGGCAGAAGTTAAAATGAGAAAATTGATTTATTATGGACACATTCGGAGACACAACACCATCCAAAAATCAGTGCTGGAGGGAAAAGTAGCTGGCAGAAAGGCACAGGGCAAACAAAGGAAGTTCTGGATAGAAAAATATGTAGGCAACAACTGGCAAAAAGATAATCGACTGTTCGGTAATGGCCCTTGAGCGTGAAGAATGGGGTTTTACGGCGCTTGCGACCGATTTAGGTCATATCAGGTCATATTACACACATGGCCTGCTGGGTAAAATCAATTATGTGTTATATATATATAATTTATATCAGTCATTAATTAATGTCTTTACACGTTTCCATCTCTCTTCGTCAATAAATGATAGGTAAGAAAATGGGGTAGGGATGGATGGACTGAAAAGGGGAGAACCTACACCGTTTTCGGGTGTACAATTAGTTTAGTAAAAAAAAACAAAAAACAGAAAAGTATAAGAGAGAGGAAAAGTATAAGAGAGAGGATATTGTTTGTTTTGGGGGTTTTTTCGGGGGTTTTCTTATCTCTTATCTCTTAATAATTGATTTCACAAATATAATCATCTACGCACGCGCGCAAACACATTGATCGAGTTATGACGAGTTATTTTGATACGACGGTGAGATCAACTGAAAAATGAATTATTACATGGTAAGGGAGACAACCGGTTATTACAAACAGGTTCCATTAAGTTAAACAGTTATCTCCCTTAATTCATGGAAGGAGGGGGGAAAGCTGGGCGAAAGTAACGTAAACATGGACAGGCGGCAAGAGCAGAAGAAAATCCAGAAAATAAGGACTTACCCCCCATGTTAGCCGTAGGTAACATATTCCCGGATGACCTGACTTCGTCAAACTTATTCTCCAGCATTGTCATTCTGTAAAGATGAAAGAGAAAACCATTCAATTTTTTTCAGCTTTTACATAGCGCAATATCCACTAAGCGCTGCTTTACAAGGGGTCCCTAGCCAACAGAGAGATAGATAGATAGAGAGGGGGGGGGGGAGAGAGAGAGAGAGAGAGAGAGAGAGAGAGAGAGAGAGAGAGAGAGAGAGAGGGAGAGAGGGAGAGGGAGAGAGAGAGAGAGAGAGAGAGAGAGAGAGAGAGAGGGAGGGGGGGGGGGCAGAGGGAGAGAGAGAGAGAGAGAGAGAGAGAGAGAGAGAGGAGGAGAGAGAGGAGGGGGGGGGGGGCGGAGATAGAGAGAGAGAGAGAGAGATAGAGAGAGAGAGAGGGGGGGGGCGGAGAGAGAGGGAGAGAGAGGGAGAGAGAGGGAGGGAGAGAGAGGGAGAGAGAGAGATGAAGATGATGATGATGATGATGATGTCACTCTACTCATTGCTTTTGGTTTTAGACAGCCAGTTGGGTGATAAGTAATTCTACATATTATTATATCAATCAAGACTATCCACGTCTAAGTTGACGGTACGATTGAGCTGGCGCGAAGAAGTGGTGAGTAGTTTTGGGACGTATCATTTGATTCTCGGAGTTATAGCGCTATATAAGTTTTCATTATTATTATTATTATTATTATTATTATTATTATTATTATTATTATTATTATTATTATTATTATTATTATTATTATTATTATTATTATTATTATCATTATTATTATCATATTATTATTATTTATTATTATTATTATTATTATTATTATTATTATTATTATTATTATTATTATTATTATTATTATTATTATTATTATTATATCGCATATAATGATATGCATTCCCTTATGTTCTTCCCTGTGGATTGGACAAAAATTAATATTCTCAGGCCTGCCAACTTTTCAAAATCAAAAAGAGGGGAAAATCTTCCGAAGTCAAAGCGTCACGTCAAATTATAAGAGACAAACCAAAATGCACAAATGTCAACATAAAAAAAACTTGAAAACCAAGTGTTTAAAAAAAAAGAAAAAAAGAAAAAAAGAAATCACTGAGAAACAGTAAGGGCCGCAAATAACAAACAAATACAGAGACATTGGCAACACAAATCTAGTAAGATTTCAGAAAATGTGAACTCACTATAAAACTATTCACACTTCCGGTCAAAATAATAATTAGCAAATTGGATTCAATAGTCTGATGTCACGTCGCCCAGCAACGGCGGCCATCGTGGTTCTAAACAAAGAAAATCGGTACTTTTTATTCTTCATGCTGACTAGAACTTTTCATATGTCTTGTGATCAGAATATGTTAAAAGTCCAGACATGATCGTATTTATAATGGTTTGTCCCCCTCTGGATACGCTTTTATGCTCGTCGGGGAAATCATAAGGGCGTCCGCCATTGTTCCGTTAGTTTAGAGCCAGTTACTAAGTTACCATGCGTCATTACGAGGGAAGTGACGTTACGACTGTTGAAGCGTATTGTGGCTTTGTTATCTGACATAATATTTTGGGCACCGACATGCTGTGAGTTAAGAAGGTTTGAATATGAAGTCGAAAGAATGAAAACGTCACGGATCGTTGTTATTGGGTTTGTTTGTTTTTTTTTTTGCCATCCGCGTTTATGAGTAATTCTCACTAAACTGTATTAACCAGAATATAGCCGTTGTGTGTTGGTTCGTTATGCTTCCGGATGGCAATGTTGTGAGCTTCTTAGCTACGCGCATAGAGACAAGCCCCTTGGATTTAAGACACTCTTGCTCTTTCTCCCCAGTTTCCTATAGATCTATAATAACTAAAGAATTGGCCGCTGCATCTCTTACTTGAGGGGTCTGCTGTCTACCACATTACAGATCTCTGAGATAACGCTCATTTTCTTCTTTCTTTTTTTTTTTTTTCTTTTTTTTTTTTGGGGGGGGGGGGGGGGGGGGGGGGGGGGGGGGGGGGGGGGGGGGGGGGGGGGGGGGGGGGGGGGGGGGCCTCAAACTTTTGAGTGAACAAATGTTTCGATATGAATAAGAACAAACTATTTCCGTTTGTTGTGAAGAGAAGAACGGCAACAATTAACTAATTAACTTTGTTGTGAGACAAGCCGCCTTGGATTTGAGATCACTCCTGATTCTTCCCCCCCCCCCCCCCCCCCCCCCCCCCCCCCCCCCCCCCCCCCACCCCCCCCCCCCCTCCCCCCCCCCCCCCCCCCCCCCACCCCCCCCCCCCCCCCCCCCACCCAAATCTCAATTGGAGAACTGGCCTTGAAGAGTGTGGTTGTCTAGCAGCATCCAGATTTCTGGGACAACTCAAACTTGGTTATCTATAATAACTATGGGGGTTTGTAATGACATCTAATTTTTGAGAAATGTCAAGCAATGACTTACTGGAGGTTATGGTATGAAGAAGAAGATAAACAATCGAATTACCTTTGTTGTGAGACGAGCCCCTTGGATTTGAGATCACTCCTCACTCTCTCCCCTACATGCCTATAAATCTCCACTAGAGAATTGGCCGCTGCCTCTCTTACTTGAGGAGCCTGGTCGTCCAACAGCTTACAGATCTCTGGGACTAGTTTTGACAACAGGAGACACCTGGCTCCATATCTGAAAAGGATAGAAGCAACAGATTATTCCACTGATTGCAATGACAATGATAAAACAAATGGGAGTGCGAGAGGACACGGTTTAAGTCGACCGTATTTATATGAATTATAGAGATTCCGTTGGCTGAGTTGGTAGAGCATTATATTCATAAGCAAAGGGACTGGTGATAATCCGGAGTGCAGTGATAGAGTTGTCGAGTTTGTTAGATCTAGTGGAAAGAATGTCACAATAGACTATCGAAAGTGCAGCAAGCAACTTCAATTATCTTTAACGCTATAGAAACCTAATAATATAAATTCCGATCCATGGCCCTTATTATCTACGGACTTAATATGAACTACTTCGTGGAAGCGTTTTTTCATATATGGTTTGCTCCAGGAGGAGGCTAAGAAAAAAATGCCGTTTCCATATTGACGTGATGAAACAATTAGAATGAACATTTATCTTGCACGTATGAATGAGTTAAGTCACAAAATGCCTCATTCCCTTTATCTGTGTGGCTATGTGGACTTGTGGTATGACACTCGCTTTCGGATCGGAAGGTGTTCAAGCCTCACTCGGCGCATAGTTGAGTCCTTGGAGAAGGCTCTTTACTCATATTCTCTCACCGTACTCAATGTAAAAACCTGGTGTCTCTGTCCCAAAAAAATTGTAATATCGATGTCTTACATGTTAAATATTGCTGTTGGCCAGGTACCCCTTGTAAAGCGGTTTAGTGGATATTGCGCTATATAAAGCTCAATTATTATTTATTTATTATTTTCTTACTTGGACTATTGACACATTGAAAAGTATTATGTTTTCAAAGAGAGGTGATATTAATACACTGGAATTTTGATTCAAGTCAACTCTGACGGACCAGAATAATTGAATTCATCCATTTATTTCATTTATATTTTTTCAATGGAACACGCTTAGATAAAGAAGAGAGAGAAAAAAATTTGGGATAAACAAGAAGTGTTGAATTTAAGCAGAATTTGCTGTATGATATGAATAATATCTAAATAATATCAACAATATTACTCAATCTGAGTTAATTGGTTTAATAAGAAGATGAAAAAAGATTAGGCCTACATATTAAAATCAACAAAAGACCATTACCTGTTGATGGTATTCTGTAGTGTAATCAAGACACCTTCTTTTACATGCCATAATTTGTGTTGGAATGCTGGACCTAGGCGGTCAAAGACAAACTGGGGATGAAAAATATCATAAAAGAGCACGGTTGTGATAATATTTTTAAAATGTTTTTTTTTTAATTTTTAAATAAAGAAACATCATTATTTGTAGACCTGCATATAACGACTCCGACATAGGCTTGTATTATTTTGACATGCTGTTCATTTGATCTCATTTTTTACCTTCCCACTAAGGGTCTTTTTACGAATTGCTATAACAAGTGAAAACATTCAATATTTTCAAAAATAAAAATACAAATGATTTATAAGCTTATTTGTTTTTTCGTTTTGTTTTATTTTTGTTTTTGTTTTTTTTTGTTTTTTGTTTTTTGTTTTGTTTTTTGTTGTTGTTATTTCAAATTTCATGACATAATATTTTCACTCATAAATCCTTTTTAAAAAAATAAAGGTGATGTCTTTGTTTTTAAGTTTTTAATTGATAAAAGAAGAAAAACGAAGTCATAATTTTAAAACAAACATAGATATTTCACATTCTTATTTTTGCTTAATGGCATGCAATATCATAAGCTTTCATTCATTAATACTTCATTCCAAAAAAAATAATAATAAATAAATAATTGGCAAGGTCTTACGATTCCATAATTTTAAAATAAAATATCAAACAGGTGATTGATAGGCTTATTTTCTCTTATTTCATATTCACTGAAATGTCATAAGCATTTCACTCCTGAATACTGCATTCAATAATACATTTGAGGATTTTATTCGAAAAGTTGATTTATAAACAGAAAAAAAGATTCCACCATGTTTTTTTTTTCAAATGCTCGTACATATAGAATATTTATAAAGTTATTTTCTCTTATTTCATATCCTCTTAAATGTCATAAGCATTTCACTCATGAATAAATACTGTATTCAATAATGCATGGCATTCGAAAAATTGATTTATAAACAGAAAGAAAAAAAGATTTCACACTTTTTAAATGTACATAAAGAAGATTTATAAACTTATTTTCTCTTAATCTCAAATATGATTATTTTTTTCGTGTCCCATTTTGTGAGCAAAAACCTTTACCAAAAAGAAGAAAATTCTAAATGATGAAATTCCAGGATAAGATCTTACCTGTGGAGTGGATGCAGGCATCATGAGTTTGAGAAGCAGCTGCATTGCCATGTCTCGGACTTGGTCCTTGGAGTCTCCCAGTCTGTCGATGACGGGGGGTAACACTGTGGTCACGTGGTGCTTGAAGTTCTCCCCCATTCTGTCTACCATCAGACATAGCACCTCTAGCCCATTAAGGGATACCTGAATTTTTTAAGAAATAAGGGAGAGAGAGAACAAAATTAGCTTTCTGGTGAAGATTACTAATTTTAGTTAGATCGGTGTGGTATGTGTGTGTGAGGTTCGCCCATGTGAACGAGTTTTGGGGAAGACGGGGAAAACTTGGATTATTAGAGCCATGAGGCCCACGGATCCTGAGTCTATCGACATCCCTTATAATCAGTCGATCAATCACATTTTAAACCAATATTCAACTTTTTGTTGCTGCTTCTGTTGTTGTTCTTCTTCTTTTCCTTCTTCGTTCGGTCTGCCAACGCCATCATGCTGGCAACAAGCGCTGCGCCACGTTGTATTCGCTCAGAGTGGCCAGGAATTGTTTATGACTTGGTGCTGTCACTATTTCTTCTGGCAACTCAACCCTAACACCGACTATATCCGTAGTTTACCCGGGACACTTTTACTTCATGCCTATTTATTACATTTTTCTGAGACAAATTTTAGGCGTAGTATCAAAGATAATATTTTTAGTTTTTTACATGTTAATGGTAGCTGACTAAAACTATATATGTGCATGCTCATTTCAAATACAATTTTGAAAAGTAGCAAATCTCTAGGATTGAGTGAGTTAACTTCGCCAGCCAGAACTACCCTTACCGTTAAATGTTGAAGCACTTTGGGTGACAGGGGTGCCTCCTGTGTGGTCCTGTATAATTCTTCCCGTATAGTATGCATTCTTTTATACTCCGATTTACAATATTTCCATAAACATTGTGAAAAATAAATTAAACAAATATTCCACGAAAATTTTATTTACAAAATAATAATATCACAGAACTTATTTCATATTGGGTACTTTTTAAATTTTACATAAAAATCACAGGAACGTCGATTCGATCACACACATTGAAAATGCAAATCGTTATTCCAGAAGTAAGAATGTCAATTAACAAACGGAAAGAGTACGCAAGATTTAAAATGTTATTATGATGCGCGCAATATTCATAATTTCCTAGATCACTTCCATTTTCAACATTTTGTCTTCTCATAATTTTTAAATAAAATTTCCAGAATATGTTATGTTGTCATTGCACGAGTTTATCCCCACATCAGAGATGGTATCAATATCATTCCATGACAAGAATCCTACGTTTCAAAGCCTCTGAAGTATCCATTCTCGATACCCGTATGTCCATTGTGGAGACGAAGAACAGTTTGAATTTCTTTGCGAATCATCTAGTACAAAACAACCTGGAAGGTGTATGAATATTATTTGAAATACAATACAATACGCTGAAAACCAATCAATATCTACATCTTTGTGAGGATTGATTTTTTGGCATCTTCGCGAATTAATAAGAAATAAACTATGTTGACTCCGACCTCACACTTTGATGTATTACTTACTGTAATGTAACAGATGCGCTTTATGAAAGAGTGCAAAGAAGAGGGAGGGGGGGAGGGAGGGAGAGAGAGAGAGAGAGAGAGAGAGAGAGAGAGAGAGAGAGAGAGAGAGAGAGAGAGAGAGAGATGTCGCTCAATATCGAATCAATCATTGATGCGGTAAGATCGAAATTCGATTACTTGAAATGTGTATGTGCGATTAACTATTTAGGAACGCGCGAAATCCAATCTTATGTGAGAATCGATTTTAACACATTGACAAGTCACGACTGAAAGACGATTGTTTTGTAGGTTTGTTTTTTTTCATATAAAGTATAGTACGAACAGAAAAACAAATGACCAGGGCGGGTGGGTAGAGTATCGAAGAAATACGATGCGAATTTATAGCTGATTAATTACATGATAAATCATCTAAATGTGTAAGGAATATAATATATCATAACAGGATGTTTGCTATGATTTCAGACGCATCAGTTTATACGCAGTGTACACTTTTTACTGCTGAATAGTGTATATAGTGAATATATATGCGATCAAAATATTATTTTTTTTATAAACAAACATAGAAACTTATTTGAGGATTGTGGTTGGATGGATGGATGGATTGATGGATGGATGGATTGATGGATGGATGGATGGATGGATGTGTGAACGAACGGACGGGGGGTGGAAGGACGACTAAATATTTGGATAGATGATTGGCGTGCGGATGGCTGGTTCGACAAGGAAATAGACCTTTTAAACATGCATGGGTCTCCAAAGAGGGAGGACGGGTGAGTAAAAGAGTGAGAGAGAGGGGGGGGAGGGAGGAGAGAGAGAGAGAGAGAGAGAGAGAGAGAGAGAGAGAGGGGAGGAGAGAGAGAGAGAGGGGGAGGGAGGAGAGAGAGGGGAGGGAGGAGGAGGGAGAGAGAGAGGGAGGGAGGGAGAGAGGGGGGGGAGGGAGGGAGAGAGAGGGGGAAGGGGAAAGAAACTTGTGACGACTAGAAACAGTCTTCTGATCAAGGCATTCGGACATCCGAAATTATTCAGAACTCTGTGACGTTCACATCATTTCATCAATATCAACGAGAAAAGAAAATCATTCTTCCATTACCCTTAACATAATAAAATAGATTTCTCTATAACATCTAAACACCTCTCTTGCCCAGCGTTAACAAGCTATGGAATACAATAAACGTAACGGAGCTTCAGTTTTATCGTTGGTGACTAACACGTCACTGACAACATCAAATCTACCGGGCGTTGGCTAACATTTTTATCTTCTGATTTTAGGGCCATAAAGATTTTACTTCAAATATCAATTGACTAAAATGCCAACGCCCCCCCCCCCTCCCTAACCCCCGAAAAAAATGTTTTTTTAACTCTCCAAAACGTTTAAAACCTGACACCTCTAAGGTTCAAGGTTGAGAATTGTATTAAATCAGGGGCCATTTTAATAGATCGATATTTGTTTTTGGCCAAAGCGAGAGAGAGAGAGAAATGGTTTTGTTTATCAGAGTCAGAGTACGGTGGTGATGTCAACCATATCGGCTAACTGTCATTCATTCATCATGACTTAATCTGCGTCAGGTTTCAAACGGAATATTTAATTACAATGGTGTGTCTGTTTAAGATGATAAATTGACCGCCGTTGCAGTATAGATAGTATGCGCTTGGCTAAGAAGCTCACAACATTGCCATCCGGAAGTATAACGGACCAACACACAAAACTGTGTGTAACCTTGAACGTTTATAGTCTGGTTTATGTAGTTTAGTGAGAATTACTCATAAACGCGGATGGCAAAAAGCAATACCAAAGACCTGAATGACGTCAACTTCATTCTATCAAAACCCAATTATGTCGTTTATTACACGCCCCCCCTCCCCCCCCCCCCCTCCAAATTTTAAACACACGTACAAGTAGAAAGTAGGGGGAGGGAGACAGATGGGGGGGGGGGAAGAATGGGATGGAGGGAGGGGGGGGAGAGAGATGAAGGAGAGAAGGTTCGAATCTGTGACATATAGATAGAATGCGCTTGGCCAAGGAGTTCCCAACATTGCCATCCGGAAGTATAGATAGTATGCAGATGACGTCACTCAGGCCTTTGTTATTGTTTTTGCCATCCGCGTTTGTGAGTTGTTCTCACTAAACTGTATTAACACAGAGTGGTTACACAGAGTTTGTGTGTTGGTCCGTTATACTTCCGGATGGCAATGTTGTGAACTCCTTGGCCAAGCGCATTCTATCTATAACGGACCAACACACAAACTCTGTGTAACCATGAACTTTTATAGTCTGGTTAATACAGTTTAGTGAGAACAACTCACAAACGCGGATGGCAAAATAACAAAGGCCTGAGTGATGTCATCTGCATACTATCTATAGATTGTAAGCGCGTTAACAAGTAAAATCACAAGGTAACTGCCATTCATACATTCATATAATGTCATGAGCTGTTTTCAATGACAATGGTAAATTGCCTGGGATGGATAGATGGATGGATGTGTTGATGGACGGACGGGTGGAAGAAATAATGGATGAAAGGACGAATGGATGGACGGACGAATGGATGGATGGACGAATGGATGGATGGTTTATGAGATGAATGAATGGATAGATAGATGGATAGATTGGATTAAGTGGGAGGATGGGTGGAAGGATAAATGGTTAAAATCGTGTTTTAATTTGTCTGTCTCTGACCAGCATGTAAAGAGCAAATTACCTGCAGACAGCACTGAGGGTCGGGTTGACACAGTCAATATGAGAATGTCATATTTACATTTAGCCAGTCTAAACCTGTTTGAAAAACCTTTCTACCCCCCCCCCCCCCCCAAAAATAATAATAAAATGAGAACGCAGAAGTTTGCAATCAGTACGTCAGCCATTGGTTGTTAACACTATAGTCGAATACTTTGTGCTCTGGTTTAGATATCATTTAGTTTTAATAAAATTTTAAAACTAAACCTTAGAGGAAACGGATTTAACCTCGGTCCGCCGTTATGGAGAGTTGGCTTTGATTAATTAACACTGAACTGGATGATGAACTAATCACAAAAGAGAACACAGTGTGAAGATGGGTACATGATAACAAGAGTTCATGAGACAATGAACCTGGTGGTTGTATGGAAGCTGGGTTTCAATAAATACCTTCATTGAGTGGATAGAGATTTTTTTTTCCCTTCTCCTTCTTCTTCTTTACATCCAGCCAAAAGACAAATATCAGAACTTTAATCATTTTGACTTTAAACTCAATGTTATTTAGCTAGTTCAGTCTGACATATACCAGATTGACAAGGTGAGTCACAAAATGCAAAAGCGACGTAGACAATGGACAAATAATATTGCCTCTTTTGCAATTTTTCTTTGCTTGTTTGTTTTTCAAATGTTTTAACTTTTCTAATAACAACTTTTTAAAAAACTGATTATGATGGTCTTGTGGTATGTGACGCACGATCAAGGATCGTGGTTTTGGTTCGAGCCTCGCTTTGTTCAGTCCTTGGAAAAGGCTCTTTACTCATATTCTCTCATCGTGCTAAGGTGTAAAATAAGTACCTGGCCGTCAACAGCATTGTCTCTGTGGGGAAAATGTTAATATCGCCTAACAGGCATCATGTCTCAAGCTACGTGTCACGTGTGGCTGTTGGTCAGGGACCCTTTGTAAAGCGCCTTGTGGATATTGCGGTATATAAAAGCTCAAGTTGTGTGTGTGTGTGTGTGTGTGTGTGTGTGTGTGTGTGTGTGTGTGTGTGTGTGTGTTTAAAATTAAAATACCAATGAAAGAAAAACAAATAAAAGTAAAGCAATAAGTTAGGTTTGTATAAAAGAAGATAATTGGGGGCGGGTGGGGGGGGGGGGGGGAGACACGAGTGGGTGCAGACTAGGTGTTGACCTTTCATCTCAGCACGTCAGAATGTAAGCTATATTTAAATCCGGAAGTATTACGGCCCAAGACACAAAACTATGTGTAACCTTGAACGTTTATAGTCTAGTTAATACAGTTTTTGTTTTTTTTAGAATTACTCATAATCGCGGAAGGCAAAAAGCAATAACAAAGACTCGAGTGACGCCATCTTCGTTGTATCTAAAGATAGAACGAAGATGACGTCACTCAGGCCTTTGATATTGTTTTTTGCCATCCAAATTTATGAATACTTCTCACTAAACTGTAATAACCAGACTATAAATGCTCATGGTTACACATAGTTTTGTATGTTGGTCCGCTAAATTTCGGATGGCAATGTTGTGAGCTTCTTAGCCAAGCGCATACTATCTATATCGTACAGATTGAGAGCACAAGAGCAGTCTTCACGATCTGTCTAACTAAAGATAGGACTTCTAGACGATTTTACGCCGACTTGTTAACCCTCTAAAAATATTTTTAGGGACATTTTTGTCGATTATTTAATTTTCATGGGGATCCCAATCGTCACAAGCAGTTTATCGAAACTGCATTTTTTTTTTAATGAGTGGTAAATATTAAAAATGTAACTCACCATCATCAGTTTTTATATTGTTATGTAGAAAAGTTCATACAATTTGAAACATTGATGGCAATTAGAACTGATTACCAGAGATGACTCTGCTGGCAGCAAATTATGAACACGTCTTAAGTAAATCAAAGGGCATAATATTAACTATCTGTTGTTTGTTTTTGTTTTGATTTTGTTGTTGCTTTGATTTTGTCA
Organism: Berghia stephanieae; assembly: GCF_034508935.2. Taxonomy (NCBI): domain Eukaryota; kingdom Metazoa; phylum Mollusca; class Gastropoda; order Nudibranchia; family Aeolidiidae; genus Berghia; species Berghia stephanieae. The sequence goes on from NC_088371.1 coordinate 13,677,022, forward strand.
TTTAGTGTTGTTGTTGCTGTTGTTGTTTGTTTTTGTTTTGCATATGTTTTTTGTTTGTTTTGTTTTTGTTTGTTTCTTTGTTTGTTTCTTTGTTTGTTTTTAAATGGTTTTTTGTTGTTTTTTTCAATCGGAAGGTTTCTGTCACGATCGGAAGTGCGCTTATTTGCAGGTCTGATAACCCAATTCATTATGGGCTCATTGATAGTAGAGTTAGTTGATATCATTGTACAGGATAAACATGCATTGGCCCCATGTGCTCGCATGATTGAAAGGCGGAACAGCAACCACTGGATGATGCTGATAAATGGCAGGTGGTGAGGTAATGATCACGTTTTGAGGCAAATGGCTTAGTTTGGCCTCAGACTAAAGATTTGTGAAGACCTCATTAACAAATCAGGCCATTTTCTATTTCCTTCAACTGAGAGAGGGAGGGAGAGAGAGCGTGAGGGAGAGCGAGAGATAAATATAGATAGACAGACTCACAGACAGACAGACATACCTACGCACACGGAGGAGAGAGAGAGAGAGAGAAGAGAGAGAGAGAGACGAGAAGAGAGGAGGGTATAGATAGATAGAGTAGAAGGATAGATAGATAGATAGATAGATAGATAGATAGATAGATAGATAGATAGATAGATAGATAGATAGATAGATAGATAGATAGATAGATAGATAGATAGATAGATAGATAGATAGATAGATAGATAGATAGATAGATAGATAGATAGATAGATAGATAGATAGATAGATAGATAGATAGATAGATAGATAGATAGATAGATAGATAGATAGATAGATAGATAGATAGATAGATAGATAGATAGATAGATAGATAGATAGATAGATAGATAGATAGATAGATAGATAGATAGATAGATAGATAGATAGATAGATAGATAGAATAGATAGATAGATAGATAGATAGATAGATAGATAGATAGATAGATAGATAGATAGATAGATAGATAGATAGATAGATAGATAGATAGATAGATAGATAGATAGATAGATAGATAGAATAGATAGATAGATAGATAGATAGATAGATAGATAGATAGATAGATAGATAGATAGATAGTAGATAGATAGATAGTAGATAGATTGAAAGATAGAGAGAGGGGGGGGGGGGGGAATAAAAACTGTAATTGAAATAAATGTCTAGCGTATAATTAAAATTAAATTATGAAACTATGTGGTCTTGTGGTAAGACGCTCGCTTTCGGATCGGAAGGTCTTGGGTTCGAGCCTCGCTCGGCGCATAGTTGAGTCCTTGGAAAAAGCTCTTTACTCAGGTGTAAAATGAGTACCTGGCCGTTAACAGCTTTCTCTCTGTCCGAAAAAAGTTGCACAGGGGGATAGGTTGCGCAATATAAATGTGCAGTATTATTATTATTATTATTATTATTATTATTATTATTATTAATTATTATTATTATTATTATTATTATTATTATTATTATTATTATTATTATTATTATTATTATTATTATTATATCGCCTGATAGTATGTCATGTCATGTCCCATCCTACATGTTAAGTGATACTGTTGTGACCTGTCGCCCCGAAACGGTATTATGGCCGTCTGTGGGGTAAGCCAAACGCTTTCAGGATATTAAAGTTAAAATTAACAGAAATGCGAAATGTTCGTTTTATCAGTTTAAGACATAATAATATTCATTCTCCTCAATAAAACAAATACAAATTGAACCAGTCTCATATCTTTTTACCACTATACATACATTCATTTTTTAGCATTTTTTAAAAAACCCGACAAAATACCGTTTTGAGACGAGGGGTCACATCTTTGACAATAAAAGTGTAACCTTAACCCTCCCACTGGGAACAGTCAATTACAGTAACAGTCTGATAGGTGACAAAATCTGACGCCCATAATAGGCTTTTCTCTAACCGAGCACACACGCAAGACCGAGCAAAGAGCATCATGTCACTGAAAGACGAAGCTATGGCAAAAGGTCAATTCCATAAGCTTTTGACTCATAAAGACAGCAATATTAATTGATCACACACACACACAAATGAAGATTTCCCTAAATGATGAAAAAGCAATCCAAAGCTATTCCTGCTATTATTTTGCTGCTTCTGGTGGTGGTGGGGTGATGGTGGTGGTGGCGACGGTGGCGGTATGTGGTGGTGGTGGTGGCAGTTGTAAACATTTTGTTCCAGCGACAAAAGTATTACTTTACTTCTCATTTGCGTTACAGTAGATCTGTGCGCTTGGCTTAGAAACCCACAACGATGCCATCCGGAAATATAAGGGAGTAACGCACACAACTAGGTGTAACCTTCAATGTTCATAGTCTGGTTAAAACATTTAGTGAGAATTACTCATAAACACGGATGGCAAAAATCAATAACAAAGACCTGAGTGACGTCAACTTCGTTCTATCTATACCGTGAGAACAGACCCATCACCAAACTCAGTGTCATATAATATAAAACATGCTATGACTGCGAAGTTATACACAATAGAAACCTAGATAACCACGCCTCTCGGACATAATGTATACAACGGCAGTGATTGGTAAACATAGCAAACAACACCAGTTTTATTATCGATGGAATGTGTCTAGGTAAAATACCCACTGTTCTACCGCTGGATCAATAGAACCAACACATAAAACTTAACCGCTTAAAATATGATCAATAAAATCGTGTGATAACTAGTCACCTATCTGGTGGATGAAAACAATAACAATGATCAGAGAGAGGTCGATTTCATTCACGTCATTGTTTATAAACAACCAACTATGTTTGTCCGAGCACTTGTAAAGGTGTGTCACAATTTTCATGTTTTGATTGGTCAAAAAATCTACTGGTTAATTTACACAATACTGAAAGATACGAATCATGGTTATCGTATACAAGACAATATTGTATGAACAAAAGAAAATGATGATTCCAATGATTGAAGTTTAAAACGGATTCACAAAATGATACACAGCGGTGACACACACTTTGACAATCATTGACGGGTTGAATGAATAAAGTAGCATAAATGCAACACACTCGTCCACACACCCACACAGGTTAAACACGGTAAAACGGAAATCGTAACAGGAAGCTGCAACCGTGTCCATGAGTGTATAATCCTGGCATTAAAATCAACACACTTGACCTGCACGTAACCTGCAAACGTTTTTTTTTTTTTTTTTTTTGTTTTTTTTTTTATTTTGTTTGTTTGTTGCTTTAGGTCTCTTCCAACACAATTCAGGTTATATGAGAGACCGCTGAAACAAAAAAACAAGCAATCTAACAAAAATAGTACAAATGTAAATCAAAATCATAACCTAAAGATATCATAAGCTAAATTATAAATAACCAAGAACAAACAGGCAGAAGATTTACAGAAAAAAAATATCCCCTGTCAAAAATACAATCACAAACCAAAGAAGCAGGATAGGCTAGTAAAGAGAAGAAGAAACGACATCACTATCGGATCGTACACCCATGCGAACATCATAGGTATATGATTCAAGGGTGATGCTCCCATCCAACCACCCGCGCAAACGTTTAAATATGGAAATGAAAATCCGGAAACCACACATTTATTTATTTATTTATTTATTTATTTATTTATTTATTTATTTATTTATTTATTTATTTATTTCATTCGTAGGAGCGAGATCTTAAGGAGGAGACTTAACCGGCCTTAATAGGGAAATAAAAAAGTATATATATATATATATATATATATATATATATATATATATATATATATATATATATATATATATATATATATATATATATATGTGTGTGTGTGTGTGTGTGTGTGTGTGTGGGTGTGTGTGTGTGTGTGTGTAAGAGGAGTGCCACAATATATTACACACTACACGATACAAAATTGCAATAAAAGCGAAATTTCAGATCGATGAATGAGCATGCTTGAGTGAATAGTATAGTGACGATGAAACTATTCTCGAGATACTATTGTGATCGCAGGGAATAAAAATACATAGTACACCGCATGAACACTTAGTCGTAAAGATTTTGTCTAAAATTTGAAGCACGGTCATGAGCACTGACTGTACAACGACATATAAACCAAATCAACAAATTATACATGCATACTTGAAAAATCGAAGTTGCCTGCCACTTAGTATAAGTAGTGAACAATTGAAGATGTACTAAATTTTAAAAATCGTCAATATGGATTTGGTTATAGCGCCTTTTGCGTGGTTTCTCTATGTTCAAACCCCTCTTCACGGTGCTTCATTCTACAGCCATAACATAGAAATAAATTACACCAGTCCATGCAGCACAGGTCGACTTTTGTGTGTCATTTATTGTATTGCCCATAACCAGACACGAGACTCCAGTCTTGTCCTTCCCAGACTGACTTTCAGCATATTATGGGAGATCCAGCAAGCTCTTGATTAAAACCCCAGAAAGGTGGAGGGATTGTAAGGGACATTAAAGACGACCGCGGTGGACAGAGCGGTGAAAAAGGAGGACTGGAATAACCCAAAATTAGGAAGGTGGCCATAAACCAAAGTTCACATTAAATAGCTTTAGAAATAAACAATTTGCTCTCAGCATGGTCCAAAATGTTCCAAAGTCATGAATATGGGTTCTAAGGAGCCAAACTTTCCTTTTCAACAAGATTTATTGAGCCAAAGAGACCTGTGCAGTTCTGTAGCTGGAGCCAAAAATTCGTATTTATACGAATTTTTCATAGTACGTAAGGAGCAGCGTGGCTCAGCGGTTCGGTCTTTGCTTCGTACCCGAAAGGTACCGAATACGATCGCCCGCCGCAGCGCTGTGTGGCTTGAGCAAGTCACCTCGCACTAGCTCAATTTGCGGCGCTGCACTGCGGCTGACGCCTGGGTTATTTCAGTCTTCCCTTGGAATAGACCCTAGAGAAAAATTTCCCCTAAGGGATGAATAAAGGGAATTTTATATTATTTTTTTATCTATTTAAACCGAGTGAGCTGGAATGTACAGTTTGAAGCTCTAGTCTCCACTTAGGAATGAGCCGAAGTGAAGTTACGTGAGGTGATTTACACACAAAAGAAGGGGGGGGGGGGGGGGGAATGAAAGAAAGGAGGTAAGAAAGGACTATCTCCTAAAAACATGAGCTTGACTGTCCCTCCAAACAGCCCTAGGCTTAAGAAATAACCAAATAATCTCATTCACATGCAAAGATAGCAAGGTATATAAAAGGGTTGAAAAGTAATTGGAGAGTGAGGGGAGTGGGGGTGGGGAGGGAGGAGGGAGGGAGGGAGAGAGAGAGAGAGAGAGAGAGAGAGAGAGAGAGGAGAGAGAGAGAGAGAGAGAGAGAGAGAGAGGCAGGAACAGAAGGAAAGATATGACAACCAAAATGTGGGAATCGCACATAGGTCTGGTTTTTGTTGTGTGTGTGTGTGTGTGTGTGTGTGTGTGTGTGTGTGTGTGTGTGTGTGTGTGTGTGTGTGTGTGTGTGTGTGTGTGTGTGTGTGTGTGAATGAGTATGTTTCAGCCAAAGTAATTTGTAATTTAAGCGCTTAGAGTCTGGTGTCTCGGAGTTATAGCCCGATATAAAAGTTTCCAGCATTATTATTATCATTATCAATATAATATCAATTCAATCATCACGTTGTCGTGGTCTTAGCGTGCTTCATTATCCAATAATTTCTATTAAAGCATCATGTGTGTAAAACATGTCAAGCGATAAATCAAAGATCCACAATAAATATGACATCGTCATATGATTCATAGAAAGTTGTCATAATTTATACTTGATCACGCATGAGTACATATAGATAGAATGCGCTTGGCCTAGGAGTTCACAACATTGCCATCAGGAAGTATAACGGACCAACACACAAACTCTGTGTAACCATGAACTTTTATAGTCTGGTTAATACAGTTTAGTGAGAACAACTCACAAACGCGGATGGCAAAAACAATAACAAAGGCCTGAGTGACCTCATCCGCATACTATCTATACAATTTAGAATCATTGGGGTTGTTTTGGGTGACGACACGTTTTAATTTATAGGTCTAGCTACGAGCGAAAAGAAAATAGGCTACGCAAATAAGTGCTTTTTATTGGATGCATTTTATATACTTTAAAATTGAACACAATGGTGTGTTGTTACAAAGACAGTCAAACTTCTATAAATAAAAAAAAAAAACAGACAAAAGGCACTGGTCCTCGAGAGAAAATGTTAGCAGATTTGTATTTGGAAGAAGGCGGGGGAAGAGAGAGAGAGAGAGAGAGAGAGAGAGAGAGAGAGAGAGAGAGAGAGAGAGAGAGAGAGAGAGAGAGAGAGAGAGAGAGAGAGAGAGAGAGAACTTTAGAAGAAGAAAAAATTAAAAACAATAATTATACCAACAAATCCTATGTTTTGAGTCGAATAGATTCCAGAGTTGTAAAAATACGAATAACACACTCTGAAACAAAAATGTAAATAAAGTGAGAGAGAGAAGCGTCGTCATGCCATAGAATGAAACGTTTTAAACCGGATATTGATGAATAACCACAAGGACTCGCTTAAAACCTACAAAGAAGAACATCATTATCAACAAAGCGATATAGAAATAACCACACATCCGTTGTATTTCATCCATCACAATAAATATTTTGACCGAAACTAAACAGTAAACAGTAGTCCAAGAGAAAATAGGTTCCATCCAAAAAAAAAAAAGAGGGAAATGGGGTAGTTGTATATCTCTAAATGAACAAATACTAACAAACACTTTCCGTGTACAATACACGAACACAATAAAATAGTATGATTATAAGTTGTCCAAAATCCAATCCTACCACGGGTCATCGAACAACAGACTGAGGACACATTAGCATGTATAAGTATAACACACATTCTATAACCAATAATAATAATGATAATTACATTAGCAAGGTATATAAACACACCGACACACCAGTGCTGCGATCAATAGCCAATTCAATACAAGATAAATACCACACGTTGTATAATAATATTATAGTGTTACATGTATTATTAGCCTAGCACATTTTTATCCAATGCTGATGCTATCTCGTTATCTTGAACAAAATTTATTGTCTGTGTGTGTGTGTAGTGTGTGTGTGTTTGTGTGTGTGTGTGTGTGTGTGTGATTGTGTGGTATGTGTGACGAACATCGTCCACCGCTCCGCATCACACAGAAATCATCGTCAACACCATCATCCCTATCGCGGTGACCTGTGACCTGTGTCGAAAGAGGATAGATAACACATCGACGAGTGTATCGCCATCACATCAATGAAAATTAAGATAACAATGGTGAAAATTCTTAAAACGTGGAAAGGTTTACACCTCTTAACTTTTGATCGAGTACTGTCAATGCCTTCTATATAGTAAACTATATAAAGGGCATCGGTACTGTGCGCCGACACATTAACCCCGCATTTTTATCAAAAACAGGTATCAGCTCCTACGGAATAACTTGATACAACAAGCACAGTGAAAAGCATAGTCTGGTCTAGTCTAGTCTAAAAGACATTGTTCTGAAAAATGAAGTCTTCTACTTTAACTTAAATGTTCTGTTATCTCCCAATATTCATTAATGATAAATACCAATAACAGGAAGCAAAGATCACGCGACTTGGGAAAACTGAAACCGGAGTAGTTATACACTACTAACACCGTAAAAGCTGAACGATAAGAGAATTCCTCCAGTAATCGCAACAATAAGAATGACGCAACACGCACACGTTTGTCAAAAATATAAAAATAACACACAGTCAACAATGCTTTATACTGTCACCCGGCTTATGGAATTGACACAGAGCAAATCAAACACTTCCTATACCGTAAAATCCTGGACAATAAGAAAATCCTAGTCGTTTCAACACGCACAAATATATTATATTCGAGTAACTAGTCAAAAAATACGTCATAATAATAAAACCATTATGATAAATTTCAATCCCACCCATGGGGTCGAAGAGTTAAAAAGTGAAATACGACACATGACACAGCAGGTAAAATATTATAGGGAGTTCTGTAACGTGTACAAGTTGTGTTGTTTAAGTTACCGTAGTATTAAAGCGGGCGATACGCTTGATATACAAAATGGTGGTAGGTAAAATAGCGACAAGTCGTAGTAGGCAAATGGCATGTGGCAAGTTAATGTCATTAGACATAGATAATATATCACCAAATAGGTAACACTTCACTGGCTTCTGCTCTCAGTAAGGAGTCAAGTGTTGTGGAACGCCGCGGCGGGAATTATGGTTTAGCAGCTGGTCTGACAAGCCATGTGTCTGTGCGTGTGTGTGTGTGTGTGTGTGTGTTGGTGTGTGAGTGTGTGTGTTATGGAATTGGTGGATTTCTCTGGAATCATTGAAAGACGACCTGAAGCCCTGATTATGTGACTAACTGTCCCAAAATGGTATTATCTTGGGATGCTCCAAACTGAATTTTTAGTCACAGGTATGTTTGTTGGGTTATTTGTAAAACACAATATTCTATCCAGGACAATGGATACGGTTTCTCACATTTCTGGTCGTTTTTCGCATTGAAATTCCTTTTTTGGCGCCTGCCTCAACGGTTTAGGGAGGTAAGTCATAGGACATAATAGATGTACAATTATGTGCAAAGATAGATTTGAAAAACACCAACACTTTTATTTATTGCATTTCTAAGACTATATTTTTTAAATCTTTGTTTTTCCCCAAGAGCTCGTTGGCATCGTTAAAACTCCGCAAGTTTCATTGAAGAAAACCCAAACGGAAGATTCCCGAAATTTCCAACTTTTAATTTGTAGCAGTCACTTACGTCCATTAGTTAAGATATATTATAATAACAATCTGCGCAAATAACTCAAAGCCAGGGGAAATCTACAAATAATGTTAAGAAAGAGACAAAATCATAACTAAACAAACCCGCCAGTGAGTTCTTTGGGCGGGGGTTTGAAGGGGGCGCAATTTTGAAGAAAGAAAAGATATATAAACCCAAAATGCATGATTATTCACCCTTTTTTATATGAATTGTCAGCTAAACATACTAAAAAAATTGATGTCGTGTAGTTTAAGTTTCAACACATGTCCATTTCTTAGTATTGCATTTCTTAGTATTGTTTTCAAATTTAAGTATTAATATTAAAATCTACAAATTTAACATTAAAAACCAGGATCTGGAACCGAAGGAAAAATACCCCCAAAAATATTACTGTAAAAAAAAAAACGATTAAATCTGTATGATTAGTAAGCATGTATTAATTATCAATGACACCACCACCTTAAAGAAATATGCCACATTCAAACAACTATCATACCAAAAAAAAAAAGGATACTTTCTAAAAAAAAGGAGCATTATACATACACATCCAGGATATCAAAATAGCATTATATTTGGAGAATACGTTTCAGCATTAACTTCGGCCTGCAAACCAAACAAGACCTTTTTTTTTTTCCCCCGATAGCCTATCAAGAGTGAACATTAAAATTAATACAGGATGAGATAAGACGCAGAAAACTTGTTTCTTTACACAGGACAAATAATTGACAAGCACTGAAAATAAATTCCTGTTGTAGACAACTTCATAGTAGATAAGGTCAACCGCACCGAAATGTCTCGATTTTATGTGACCATTATCATTTGTGGGGGATCCCGATAGCTAAGTTTAGTGTAGAGTACTCGCTTCACAAACAAAGGAACCAGAATCGATCCGAATGCATTAGAAATGATTTCCTACTTTCCTGTCCAATCAACGCAGAAATTAAATAAATAAATAAATAAATAAATAAATAAATAAATAAATAAATAAATAAATAAATAAATAAATAAATAAATAAATAAATAAATAAATAAAAACTTTACAATATACTAGCGTCCAATCTAAAGGGTAACAAGCATTTCCAATGCTTCCAAGTAAAAGTAAACTAGAAGGAGAAAAAGAAGGTCGTCCCATTTCTTTTCGGAATCACGGACAGACATGCCTAGATACACGACACCAATCTCCTAACCAATCGTCAATCCATATATATGTCAATCGCCAAAACAAGCATCCGAGCCATTCTAGACATAATGCCATTACTGAATCAATAACCACTCCAGTCGTCATTACTGCTCCTTCTGGTGATGATAATAATACTCTTGCCCTGGACTTCATTAGTATTATTATTATTATGGTGTGTTGGGAAACACAGTGGGCATGGCATGTATGTTGAGAATAAAGACAAAAGGCACATAAAAAGTCGCTCGACAGACATCACACGTTATATTAGTCGCTAAATACAATTATGTCCAACGGCTTATTGAATATGATTTTATTGTAGGATAGATATCTGATTCCGTATGTATATTAGCAGCAAGTGGCAAGCGAGGTATGGCACAAGGTTAAATATTTTATATGTATGACGTCTAGATAAGGCGGGCGTCTCATTTTTGTCACATTTACGTAGAAAAACTATAGACATTAAAAGGAATGAATTAGGCAGCAAATACATCCACTCAATACCTAATAAATATGTACGAAGTCTGCAATCTACGATAGGTCTGGGAATCGGGTCATGCACGATCCGCTCGACTCGATGATCGAAAAGTCTCATTGCGTCTCCAAAAATTTAGTGGATTCCATCTGAAATCAATACCTAATAAACCACTGGATCGTGTGCGTTTTGATGTGGTAGACCGGTGCTGATGGCATTTGAATGTTTACATTATCATTGGGGAAAATACGGATAACAGGATGAGTAATAATCCCAGTTGAACTGGGTTTGACGAAAATAGCACACTGTTGAGGCTGAAAGGTTAAAAATGGAAACAACAGACTGGTTCGGTTTTGGGTTCACGGGCAGACTAAGATAGATAGATAGATAGATAGATAGATAGATAGATAGATAGATAGATAGATAGATAGATAGATAGATAGATAGATAGATAGAGAGAGAGAGAGAGAGAGAGAGAGAGAGAGAGAGAGAGGAAGAGAGAGAGAGAGAAATGAATGAGAGGAAGGGAGAGGATAGAGGGAAAATAATTCTAGTTTTATTCACTTATTTGTATGTGGTTTAGTTGTTTTATTTGGTAGCTACAGAATATAAAATCATAAATCTGGATTGAATGCACTAATTCGAGGTCTAAAAGTACGACTCATCACATTTCTGATCAAATGCGAATTTGAGAGCGTAACAGTAACAGACTGATTCAGGGAATGGTGTCAAGGGTAAAATAAATTTCAATAAACTCCAAATTTCACAAACATTTCCGACCGCTAATCAGGAGGTCTTTGATTCGATCCCCAATCGAGACAGGCTGTTTTTTTTTCTAGGCTTTTTGTTCTGTTTTGCTTTTTTTTTTTTTTTTGTTTGTTTGTTTTTTTTTTTTTTTTGTTTGTTTGTTTTTTTTTTTTGGGAGGGGGATGCTCTTTTTTTCTCCCTTTTCTCTTGCATTTTTCTTGCATTATCTGACACTGTTTCATACATACTTTTTCAGATCTTAAATTTACACCAGTGTCTGATCCTTAACTTGTCATTTTGAATCTTCTAAAATAATTAAATGAAATTTAAATTATAGTAATCTTAAACATATTGCACGAAATGAGAATGAATGCCTAGATATGTGTACTAGTCTATGTTTGTTTTTGGTTCCTTGATATAATGTTTAGATTTTTTAAAACTATTCCATACCAACTCGCTATGTCTTGAGTCATAAAAATTCACTAATTACTGGTAAAATGCAAAATGCCACGGCGACCTGGATACCATGTTGACACGAATTACCCATGACAAACAAGCTCAATTCTGACATATTACATTGCGTTGTTATCAGGATAGAGATTACAAGAACGAAATAGTGCATTACCATTGAACAAAGATAAAGTGCACAGGTTTACTCATTAAAACGTTGTTATTTTCGTTGACTCAAGTTTAATTAACGCAGCTCCATACATGTTTTGTGGGGTTCGTGAGCTTTGAAGTTGATAAGATGATCAGAATCAATCCCCGTTGTTGTTGTTGTTGTTGTTGCTGTTGTTGTTGTTGTTGTTATTGTTGTTGTTATTGTTGTTGTAATTGATGGTGGTGGTGTTGTTGATGTTGTTTCAAGGGTATTTCATGCAGAAGATGCATAGTAACTTATATTTATACAATGGACAAAGCATTCTATCTCCATATTTGTTAATTTTTATCTTCTCGTTGATTTAAAATTTCTAGTTTATTTAAATTCAGTAACTCTTTTTGTATATAAAATTTGAGCTAATTCTACGAGAAGAATATAATACGTTTTTTTTTCAAATCTGATCGCCATAC